>NC_132908.1:73589050-73925300 GCF_047675955.1 Chlorocebus sabaeus
GCATAATTGGCTACTATATCTGAGACAGCTAAAATTTCAGCAGTTGACAAAAAGAAGATGTATTTGCCTAGTCCTGGTGTCTGGGAGTGATTTTCTCCTATGTCTATGACAGCTGAAGACTCATAGGCCCTAATCCTAGTAAACATTATCAAAACCTACACATGAGGCTATGAATGGCCTACGCTCCAGTTTGGCCCCCGTTAATTTACTTCATTTATTTGACAGGTAGTCACTGTGCATGCACTATAGAAGTTGGCTGTGACTTCCTACAGGCCACATCCAGAGGGAAGCATCTTGTTTCAACTTGGCTAGTGTTTCATATTCAAGTACTTGATCAGCTGGCAGAGTTTACGATCAGAATATATTATATGAAAGCCAAAATTCTGGTATCTCTTTAAGAATTAGATATGATTATACTGAGGCTTCATTTCTGCACGGCAGCATCAACTGCCATGGAGAAATACCTTTTTTCCTTCCAGATGGAGCACATGCTCTCAGTTTGCTGCAATCCTGAAAACTAACAAGACACGCATGTAATCTGCATAACCGTGTAAACATGGTTTTGTGATCCCTGACTACTATGACTCAGCACTGTGCAAAGTGCCTTGATCCTTAGTGAGGAGGAGTATTTGTGAGCACGCTTGTCTTTGGCACAATGGTTCTCAAACTGTAGACAATGAGGTCCCGATGACCCTGCCATGGCATCCCAGGTCAGAACTATTTTGGTAATAAAGATACTAATTGACTTTTATGCAAATATTTGCACTAGTAGTGCAAAAACAATGACTGGTAAAACTACCAGAGCTTTAGTACCAATCAAAGCTATGGCGCCATACAATAATAGCAGTTGTATTTTTCAATGCTACACACTCATCAAATAAAACACAATCCAGCTCAATAATATCATTGATGAAGCAATAGATTTTATTTAGTAAAGTTGTTTGATTAAATCTTGATTCTTGAGTATACACTCTTTAATAATCCTGTGATAAATGGGGTTGCACATAAGGCACTTCTGTTGCTGTCCAGATATGATGTTTACCTAAAAGAGTAGCTCTTGTGCAATTGAGTTTTGAGTTAAAATAGCTTCATTTTTTATGATGCATCATTTTTCTTGAAAGAACAACTGATAGACAAACTAAATGCCCAAAATTTAGCAGATATTTTCTTGAAAATGAATGAAGTGAGCTGTCACTTTAAAGAAAACAATTGACAATATTTCTTACCAATGATAAATTTGAGCTCTAACAACAACAACAACAAAAAAAATTGAATTTGGAAAATTTTATCTGCCACCATGAGCTTGGCAGCTTTCCGAAATTCACAGAGTTTTCTGATAAGAATGCTCATAATATTAACAAACAGATTTTTTGATATTACATGAAATGGGTCAAAATTTAGAAGAGTAAGCCAATATTTCCCAAAAGTCTAATGCCTTGGGTTACAAAATCATGTATGAGTTAAAGGTATATTGCAAGGTAGAACAGCATATTAATGGAACAAGGTACAAAGAGTTGACTGGGTGCGGTGGTTCACAGTGGATTAGGAGGTCAGGAGATTGAGACCATCCTGGCTAACACGGTGAAACCCCATCTCTACTAAAAATACAAAAAAAAAAATAAGATTAGCTGGGTGTGGTGGCGGGTGCCTGTAATCCCAGCTACTCGGAAGGCTAAGGCAGGAGAATGGCGTGAACCTGGGAGGCAAAGCTTGCAATGAGCTGAGATCATGCCACTGAACTCCAGCCTGGGCAACAGAGTGAGACTGTCTCAAAAAAAAAAAAAAAAAAAAAAAAAGGAAATTTATGTGTTTTCAGATTCCATGTTGCAACCAACCTTTAAGAAACTATTTATCAAGGTTTGATATAGTATTAAAGAAGAATATCCACAATTATCCAACAAGGTTATTAAAATACTCCTCACCTTTCAACTACATATCTGTTCAAGGCTGAATTTTCTTCACATACTTTAGCCAAAACATTGCAGAGATGCAAATCAAGCTATTTTTCTGTTAAGCCAATTATTTAAAATATGCAAAGTTTTCAAACAATACCATTCTTCTCACTGATTTTTAAAAATTTTGAATAACAATTATTTCTATACACTATGTAATTTATGTTAACAAACAATTGGTTCATCCTTATTAAATTGTTAAATATATATTTTTAAAATCTTACCAGTTTAAATTTCTAGTACAATGAACATTGCCATATATAGTCCATGGTAATAGACTCTTTAAGGGTGGTCAATAATTTTTAAGACTATGAAGTAGTCCTGAGACCAAAAGTTTGAGAATTGCTCCTTTAACACAGTATTGATAGTCTCATTTATCTTAATGAAATATACATTATAGTTGTTCATTTTATTGTCATTCTGAAAACGAAAGAAGAAAAATTTGTATTTTCTGAATCAGAATCAGTAGCATTCAGAAAGTTTTAATCCTTCAAAGGAACTTATAATAACCAGGTGGATATCATGAATAACTCATACTATATTGTTAAATATTCAAAAAGACCATTTTTTAGTAATTGTTATTCATAGATAAGGGAATTACCCCAGTTTTACTCTTTTTGTATTTTGTTTGCTATATAGATTCCCTGTGCTGAGGTATAAACTCAGTAGAATGCTCCTTTAACAATTTGAAATTATATATAATACGTAAATATATACACATCTGTGTGAATGTGTGTGTATATATCACCTGTATTATATATATCATCAACTTCTTTGGAAAACTTATCCCTGGGCTGTAACAATAATTAATTTGCAGTTTTGTGATTCCATTCCAGGCAGCTGAGGTGCACAGTCTGTATTGCTACTATAACAAATTACAAATTCAGTGGCTTAAAGCAACATAAATGTGCAATCATAAAGTTCTGTTGGTTACGAGGCCAATATAGTTCTCCTTGACTAAAATCAACATGTTGACAGGGCTGCAATTCCTTTTCAAAGACTCTAGGAAAGAATGTTTTCTTGTTTTTTCCAGCTTCTAGAAATCTCCTTCTTCATTTTCAAAAGAAGCAAATGGTGTACCTGTCTCTGTCCCTTTCTTCTGAACTCCCATTCCCTCTGATCATGGCCAGGAAAGGTTTAAAGTTCCCTCCTGATTACACTGGAAAATCTTGGATAATCTCCCCAATTTCGAGATCCTCAATTTATTAACATCTGCTAAATCCCTTTTGCCTTGCAAGGTAACACATTCAGATATTCCAGGGATTAGTATGTGGTCTTTTGTGGGGAGCCATTATTATGCCCATCACACAGTCAAATGAAGTGAATGAGCTGCTTCCTCATAGATCCTATCTGTGCATTAACGTATTACATCACAGCAGTCCTGTGGAATGGCAAATCGTGGTTTGAAATAAACAGTCATTCTCTCTGTTCCACTAAACCCCCTGAGACTTACATAAGAAAAAAAGCACTAACACTCTGAAAACTAGCTGTATGTTAGAGAAAAACCAGATCATCTGGTTCTTGAAATAACTAGGCACCATATGTACAAAATTATTTCGTGGCATCACATTCCCATTACAACCTCTACTGCTGCATTTCTGGCCCTTTGAAACCACTGAAAGAATTTATCTCCCATTGATACATATTTTTTATTCTGAAGCCTCACTGTTCAAAAATTTAAATTATGGAAAAACAAAAAACCCCACATACTTCAAACATATATACCTACCACCTTTACCTACTTCCACACATACACATATACACATTTGTTTTCAGCTAAGTGGAATCTTACCTGTGTGGTGGTGGTGGTGGTGTTGAGATGGAGTTTCACTGTTGTTGTCCAGGCTAGAGTGCAATGGCACAATCTTGGCTCAGTGCAATCTCCACCTCCCAGGTTCAAGTGATTCTCCTGCCTCAGCCTCCCAAGTAGCTGGGATTACAGGCATGTGCCACCATGTCCAGCTTTACCTGTTTCTTAATATAAAATTTGACTCTATTAAAGTCAATTTTTTCATTGCATCTAAAGTTGCCTTTAACATGTGTTGCGTGTTTCTAACAAAGTTGGTCAGTTATGGCGAATCATATTTCAAGACACTAATGGCAAATCCTACTCTGGACAGAGCTAGGCCCTGAGGAAACTGTGCAGGGACCGGATCATGCATTTTCATCCTTTCCTGACCTGGCATCTTACAGCTGTACTCCATTTAGTATAGACCAGTCATATTTGAGTAATAGGTAAATAACAGCTGGTGTGGTGAAGATGAAAGTGAGGGTGGTTTTAAAAAGACAAGAAAAGAAGCTTTGGTATCAACTCAAGTGCTGGGCTGACCTCCCACTGCAAACTGCTCTGTCTGTAGCACCACTTGAGTGGTGTATACAGCTCCCTCCCTGTGGTATTTGGCCTCTACAGTGGACCTCAGGGTCCTGGCTGAGGTCCTGGCCAAAAGATCTGACTGTCAAAACTGTGATTTTCATCATCTAATGAAGAACTACAAATACAAGTTATTTTCACAAAATGTGCTTCTTTCTCTCCTTCCTGCGTGGCAAGTCCAAAAGCTTCACTCAGGCTCCCTAAGAAATCCACTGGGGCCTTGTATTGTTCTGTCCTCATGCTGCTAATAAAGACACACCCAAGACTGGGTAATTTATAAAGGAAGGAGGTTTAATTGACTCACAGTTCCACATGATGGGGGAGGCCTCACAATCATGGCAGAAGGCACATGAGGAACAAAGTCACATCTTACATGGTGGCAAGCAAGAGAGCGTGTGCAGGGGAATTGCCCTTGTATAAAACCATCAGATTTCATGAGACTTACTCACTATCACAAGAACAGTGTGGGAAAAACCCTCCCCCGCATAATTCAATTAGCTCCCATTGGGTCCCTCCCAAAATGTAGGGATTATGGGAGCTACAATTCAATATAGGATTTGGGTGAGGACACAGTCAAACCATATCAGGCCTGTATTCCTCTGACTGATAACTTTGCAAATATGAAATGAGGACTTTCAGAAGGGTAAACTTCATGTGACTGGTGACATTCCAGAAGAGGCTGAGTATTGTGTCTGGATGTCATTAGAGAGTTTCTACATAAGGTTAGACTTTTCTATACAATCTCATTTTAATGAAAACTGGTGTCTGTTAGCTAGTTCTAACAATAACAGTAGTAATACTACACAAGTTAGATTTATGAAAGAAGTCTTTTTAAGATAATGGTGCCAAATCAGCTGGACAAAAAGTATGACAGTAATTCAAAATGAACCATAGACCTAAATATAAAAGCAAAATTTATACAATTTAAAGAAGAAATATGAGAAGATCTTTGTGATTTTGAAATTATCAAAGATTTTCTGGGACATACCGCCAAAAAAAAAAAAGAGGACAAATTGGATTATATTAACAAAATTTAAAACCTAAAGGTTTTTTCTTTATACGATACTTTTCAGAATATAAAAGGACAAGACATAGAATGGGAGAAAATGTTTGCAATGTGTCTATCTGACAAAGCACCTGTGTCCAGGTCATACAGATGAGTTTTACAACTGAGTAAGACAAAATATAAATTAAAATTGTCACAAAGTTGAATAGGCACTTTGCCAGAGGAGATGTAGGGGTGGCAAATAAGCACACAAAAAGAAAATCAACTTCACTAGTAATCAGGGAAGTTAAAACCATATGAGATACCACTATCTACTTAAAAGAATGGCTGAAGTTTAAAAGTTGTCATGTGTTGGCAAGAATGGTGGGGGGAGGGGTGGGAAATGTGGTTAGTAGAACAGTGATTAGTCCCATAAGAAAAGATCAGAAAACGTAACACATGAGGATGTAATGCAGAAAATACACACTCAATATAACAACTCAGATGGCCTTTCTTGGCGGGATATGGTGGCTCATGCCTGTAATCGTAATCCCAGCACTTTGGGAGGCCCAGGCAGGCAGATCACTCGAGGTCAGGAGTTCGTGACCACTCTGGCCAACATGGTGAAACCCCATCTCTACTAATACAAAAATACAAAAATTAGTTGGGCATGGTGGCCTGGGCCTGTAATCTCAGCTACTTGGGATGCTGAGACACAAGAATCGCTCGAACCAGGAATGTGGAAGTTGCAGTGAGCCAAGATAGCGCCACTGCACTCCAATCTGGGTGACAGAGTGAAACTGTGTCTCAAAAAACAAAACAAAATTGGCCAGGCCTGGTGGCTCAGGCCTATAATCCCAGCACTTTGGGAGGCCGAGGCATGTGGATCGTGAGGTCAGGAGATCGAGACCATCTTGGCCAACATGCTGAAACCCCATCTGTACTAAAATACAAAAAATTAGCTGGGTGTGGTGGCGCATGCCTGTAATCCCAGCTACTTGGGAGGGTGAGGCAGGAGAATTGCTTGAACCCAGGAGGCGGAGGTTGCAGTGAGGTGAGATTGCACCACGGCACTGCAGCCTGGTGACAAAGACTATGTCTCAAAAATTAAATAAATAAAAATAAAATTTTGATTGCCTTTCTTAATCCAGAAATAAAAATTGGAGACAGTAAAGCAGCATCCTTACCCTATGTTGGGTCCTGACCCCCCCTTTTTTCTGAGAATCCAGTAAAAGCTACACGCTCTTTTCACTAAAAAGTACACAAATCCACAAAATGTTCATCTAGCCTCCTTTACTTAGATCAAATTATACCACTTAAATTTGGAATTTTCACAAAATGTAGTCTGCATTTTAAAAAGTGTTTTTAAAATAAAGCTGCCTTAAAAAAAAAAAAATGCGTTTTATGACACTGTGAGGACATGTACCATGAGTGATGTTCAGAGATTTATTTGAATCTAACTAGTTAGGGAAGTATATTTAAAATAACATACTGAAGAAATTCCACTCATAGGTCTTTATCCAAAAAAATTCAAAAGCATAAAGTGCTTATACAACAATGTTTATATCATCTTTATACATGCAAGCCAAAAAACTAGAACAAATGTCTGTCAACATGTGAAATGATAAACAAATGTTGCATACCCATAGAATAGAATACCGATCAGCAATAAAAAAGGAACTAAGGGAACTACTCACATACGCAATGGATGCATCTCAAACTGTATGTTGCCTGCAAGAAGCTGGACACCAAATAGCACATACTGTATGGTTCCACTTATATGAAATTCTAGAACAAGCAAAATTAACTATAGTAACAGAAAATAGATCAATGATTGCCCGGGGCTGGAGGTTGTCATTGTATAAAAGGGAACTTTTTTGGGTGATGGAAATATTCTGTGTCTTGATTATGATGCTGACTATACAGGTGTATCATTTTAGAGACTCATTGGATTGTGTACTTTTGGGCTATCTTATTTTTTTTTATTTGGTTTTAATGGATTTGATTTAAAAGCTAAAATAAAATCTTGTAAGTAAATACATCTCTTGTTATGGTTAATTTTAAGTGTCAACTTGACTGGGGTGAGGGATGCCCAGACACCTGGTAAAACATTATTTATGGGTGTATCTATGAGGGTGCTTCTGGGACAGATGAGCATTTGAATCAGTAAAGTAAAGATCACCCTCACCAATTTCAGTAGGTGTCATCCCAATGCATTCTGCAGAAGTGTAGAATGAGTGAATTTGCTCTCTGCTTGAGCTGGAAGATTCATTTTCTCCTGCCCTTGGAATCAGTGCTCCTGGTTCTCAGGCCCTCACACTTGGACTGTGGAACTATACCATCAGCTTTCAAGGACCTGCTGCTTGCAGATGGCAGATCATGGAACTTCTCAGCCTCCACAATCAACTGAGCCAATCACTCATAATGAATCTCTTTCTGCATATCTTTATACTTTCACCTGGTTCTGTTTCTCTGGAGAACTCTGACAAATATACCTTTACATTGATGATTTCAAGGATGACAACTCTAACTTGTTTGAAACTTGTCATTATCACACGTATCTTCTTAAACATACAGCACATTCACTAAGGCTTTTTTAAAAATAATATAACAAAATCCAGTGCATAATTATGTTCACTTCCCTAGGTATAAACAATCATAATATTTATCACATAATTAAACACGCAAGATTTACTCCTTTGGGCATCTACCAGAACATATTTAAATATTGTCTTTGAATTGTGCTATATACACAATTATACTTTGTATTTAAGAAAAAAAAATGGCTTATCCCTAATCTTTTCAATAGAATCAAGAGAATAAAATAACAGGTAATTTTTCATCTTTAGCTTGCATGTGGAGAAACTGAATATAACTATTAATTTAGTGGGTGCCCGTAGGTCAATGATGAGTCAGAAATAAAATAAAAAACTTATTTCCGTTCTGCTGATTTTTGATGCCATTATGTCTAACTCCCAAAGACTTAATAATAAAACATCAACAAAATCACTTGCAGGTAATAACATTTCTTCAATACTTCCGTGTGTCTTCCTCTAGGGATAAACAGGCATGCCTACATGTATTTAGTAATAATTCTAAATTGCACAAAAGAAATAGCCTTGATATCACTATTTTCAAGCTCAAAAAATATGCTGACATTAATTTCACATTTAACGTTTGTGGGCAAGTCGATCCTATCAATACAAGTGCTAGTCCCAAACCAGAATTTAAATTAATAACCCATCTCATAGTCTTATTAATAGCTAAACAACCATGAGGCTTCAGTGACCTCATTAGAGGCATATAGCTACATTTTTATTATACATTTAAGCAGTTTGACAAGAACTAACCCCACAAAACACATAAACTGTAAATTATTTGAATTGCCATACTGTATTAGTGTGCAAAGGCCACTGTAACAAAGTACCACAAACTGAGTGGCTTAAATAGCAGAAATTATTTTTCACAGTTCTGGAGGCCAAAAGTCCAATATCAAGGCACTGGCAATATCAGCTCCTTCTGGGGTCTATGAGGAAGCATCTGTTCCATGCCTCTTCTCTGGTTTTCTGATGGTTTACTGGCAATCTTTGGCATTCCTTGGCTTTGTAGCAGTGTCGCCCCATCCCTACCTTAACCCTACCTTAAACTTCTTATGGCGTTCTCCCTGTGTGCATGTCTGCCCCCAGATTTCCCGTTTGTAGAACACCAGTCATATTGAATTAGGAGCCACCCTGTTCCCATATCACACCATATTAAATCATTGTATCTGCAATGATCCTAATTTCTCAATAAGGTCTCATTCTGAGGTATTGGAGGTCAAGACTTCATACAAATTTGGGGGAGGAGACACAATTCAACCCAAAGCTGCAAGTTATCTTTCTGGCTTCCCCTTAGTACCTCCTCATATGCAAATCTCAGGCATCTTTCCAGGTGCTCATTTGTAAAATTTAAAAAGGTGAGGTCTCCGAAGGCACCGCTCATTCACTTGTCCTCTTCCTGAGACCCAGGTATGGTCCTAACTTTGGGTAGAACTGAGCTAGAAAGCTCCACCCCAGGAGCTGCAAGCCTGAAAGACACAGTTCAAGGACACAGATAACACACCCACTCCTGAATTCTACCCTTTCTACCCCTTCCACCTTCCTGTGTTAACAGCTGCTCATCCTCACCCCAAACCCCTCAAGGGCAGGAGGTATCCCCTTTCCTAATAGGAGGGGACAGGGATGAGGCTAGAGAGGTGTAGAGTGCCTATTGGGCCAAAAGCAAGAGGCAGGCATAGAGCTGTGTTCCCTGCCCCACACACCTGCCCCTGCCTAGTCCCATCCACCTGCCAAGAGGCAGAGAAACACCCAGGTTTTAGGCTGTCTGCCTAGGTTTACTTTCCTGTACCCCTCCTCCAAACTGAGCTGAAGGTCTTTGTGCCCCTAGACCTCATCTTCCTGGGAAGGGAAGGCAGTCTTCCCTTCATACAACCATTACCTTTGCCTACACCCTAGCCATCATCACCACTGCCACCCCACTGAGCAACACTTCCTCTTTTTTTTTTAGTTTAACTTTTAAGTTCAGCAGTACCTGTGCAGGTTTGTTATATTGGTAAACTTTTGTCACGGAGGGTCATTGTACAGATTATCTCGTCACCCAGGTAAGCCTAGTAACCATTGGTTATTTTTCTTGATGCTCTCCCTCCTCCCAACCTCCACCCCCGCAGAGGACCCAGTGTCTGTTTTTCCCCTTTATGTGTCCTTGTGATCTCATCATTTAGTTCCAACTTATAAGTGAGGTATTTGGTTTTCTATTCCTGCGTTAGTGTGCTAAAGATAATGGCCTCCAGCTCCATCCATGTTCCTGCAACGAACACAATCTCATTCTTATAACACCTTCTTTTACTCTCAGTTTAGATGCTCCTGCCTAACACTGACAGCACCTTTAGCTTTTTCACCACAAGCCTGTACCATAATAACTGTTCACCTATGTGTAAGCTCTATAAGGGCAGACTGATGCCCCCTTCACTCCACTAGCCCCAGCACCCAACATAGGCTTGGACCATGCTCATCGCCCAATAAATATCTGTTAGTGAATAACGAATGCACGGTGTTTGCAGATGACCTTGAGGACATGACTTAACAGCATTTAATGATTGTTGTTTTTTACTTCATGTCCTGTCTTCTCATGATTTTTTTTTTTTTTTTTTTTTTTGAGGCGGAGTTTCGCTCTGTCGCCCAGGCTGGAGTGCAGTGGCCGGATCTCAGCTCACTGCAAGCTCCGCCTCCCGGGTTCACGCCATTCTCCTGCCTCAGCCTCCCGAGTAGCTGGGACTACAGGCGCCCGCCACCTCGCCCGGCTAGATTTTTGTATTTTTTAGTAGAGACGGGGTTTCACCGGGTTAGCCAGGATGGTCTTGATCTCCTGACCTTGTGATCCGCCCATCTCGGCCTCCCAAAGTGCTGGGATTACAGGCTTCTCATGATTTTTTAAAAACACTTTGTTTGACAAATCCTTTCCTCACAGCAAAATGTCAGCTTACATCTAGTCTCAGGGTGTTAGAATTGGAAGTTCCTTGGAGAATATGTGGACAATGACCCCTGATAGAAATAAAGTCCATAGGGGTGAAGTGATGGGCCCAAGTCCAGCCAGCTCTTTGACAAGACTGAAGCTAGAATCTCAGTCTCTTGAGTCAGGCCTGTGCTCTTCCTAATTAAAAATGTCTAACTCTGTTTCAGGAAAACCCAGGAATGCATGCATGCTTCTTGAGTCCACATTGTGGTCTAAGTCCTAGGTCATCCTACTGGCTTCTGCTGACTTTATATTGCATTCCACAGGCTACCTTGCCTTAAACTGCTAAAACTGCATCCCAGACACATACACTTCTAGTAACATTCAAATAATGCAATTCAAGCTGTTTTCCCAACCCTCAATTCTCTTGCTTCCACTGCCTTAGGCTCCCTTTAAATGCATCTATTTTTCTGTGATTCCATCAGGAATTTTTCCATCTCTGGACTGCAGAACTAGCCCCATGTGCATCTTTATATCAATGTACAATCAATCATATTTTGTTCTTTTTAAAATAGTTTTCTTTTTAAAGACCCAAAGCCATTTTGCACATTTTCTTCCAAAATCCAAGTTTTGAATGGCTGGTTCAAATCAACTGGTCACTTAGGAAGGAAATTAACAATCTTTCTGATTGCAAATCAAGATTTTTTTCTCCTCTTAACTCCCATTATTTTGTCCTGAACACAAAAGTATTCTAGGACTAGAGAATTATGCAACAACAGTTTGGTAGTGATTTTTATATGAATTGCTGACATGTAGCATAAAGAAGGAACATCTGAGAAAATGGCTCTTCTAAAAAAGCAAAAGTTGAATAGGACTCTACAATAAAATACGGTTGTGACTAGAAATATATTACGCTTCCACAATATTGTGATCAAAATATGCTGCATCTTCATGCAAGATAAATAAGGTTTAAAATTTAACAGCAATTTAAATCAATAAAAATAGTATCCCTTAAATACACTGACTTGATAATCACATGTTCTATACATGTAATGAAATATCTGTAGCCCATATGTACAATTATGCATCAATAAAGTAAAAGGCAGATCTAGGCATAATTCTTGTGTGTGTGTGTAGCCAATGTTTCTTGGGAGAGAAACCTGTGAAATTGTACTTTTTAAACCCTTTAAATTTTTGAAAGTTTTGGTATTTACATTTGTACTTCTATGGCTTATCCTCTTCATTTCAACTTTTTAAAAGGTATATCAATATTTATGTAAACCATTAGAGTAGAAAAATGACTTGTTACCTAATAAACCAGATCAGAGAATCAGCCAGAATAAAGGATTCATAAGTACAAGCAAGATTAGCAGAAAAAACAAAAACAAAACAAAACCAAGAAACAAGGCCCAACTAGCATTGCTTCCCACCTAAACTATTAACAGAAACTCAATTCGTGGTGAATGTGTTGGAAACACTGAATTACTGTTAAATACAAATGCTTGGACTTGCATTGAGAAACTCCACATACGTTGGCTGCTTCTCTGAGTTTACAAATTATAATTTTAATTTTTACCTTTACTACTAATAAATTTAAAATATCCTTAAAATGTACTCAACTCCCTAAGGCATCATATAGTACCCCCTTTCCTGTACAATGAAAAGAACACATGTGTAATCTATCTTTTCAATTCTCCCATAATCTTGATCATTAGAAGATAATAATTTTTAACTAAAAAAGTATACATTAAAAAGTCCAGTTGTCTCATTCTGTCTAATGAATCTATCAATACAGCAAATTATTGGCTCCTTTTAAGATATTTCTGAGACAAATCACCTACCCTGAAAGTAAATTAAAATCCAAAGTTCTTTATTGAAAGTTTATGAAGCTTGGGGGCCAAGTTAGGACACTGGATCTACTAACTTGTGGTTCACTCACTGCCACAGAAAATATTTTTAAAAATAAAATGTGTAGATGTCACAATAATGTATTTTGTCATACTAGCAGTATGAAGATTTACCATATGACTACTCCATATTCTGTATGGAGTACTCTGTACTCCATATTCTGTAGCACAAACTCAAATCACTCTCTAGAGATTTCAAACCAAATTGACTCTAGGCACCCAGGATGCAGACTCGGTACAATAGCATGCTCACGTAGCCTGCACGTCTTTCCCTCTCTTCCTGTTTTCTGCCTTAGTGTATGATGCCTCCATCCACTTGACTGGCCAACCCAAAAATTTGGGAGTCATATTGGTCTCTTCCCTTTGCCCTGTCATAGATGATCAATCATGATGCCCTCAAAATTTGGCCTAGTAACAGGTCTTGAGAACTGTTCAGTGATATGCCAGAAGAGCCTTGTTCTGTGAATAACTGTTTCTCACATCACATGGAAAATGACCTGAAGCATTAGAAGAAATTTTGACGAGTCTAAATTTTGGGGAGTAGCAAATCTAGTGAGCTCAGGAACCAGGACCAAGAAATCTCTTCCACATAGAATCTAAGAGACTCCGAGCCTCATGCTATAAGTCTAGATGTTGATCTTTGCTTGCCATTCAATGATTTCCAGGGAAACATTAGGCAATTTTATTATAAAATGCTTCTTTTCTGCCCAATTGTGCCTTCTGTTCTCATAAAAAATAAAGATATTGACTTAATTGGCTTTTTTAAAGCTGTAAATATTAGTTGGCATTTCCTTCCTTAGTTATCTATGCAGGATTCAAAAAATGTCATGACTTTTTCTCTTGGAGTTTGTTTTTCTCTTCCTCTAACTCCATAAGATTCAACAACTGAAAGGTTACTGTAACTGCAAACCCCCGTGGTACCCTTATAGTTGCTACTCCACAGAATGTACCCACTATCTTGATTTCTAACGTTAAGAATTACGTATGCAGCCGGGCACAGTGGCTCACACCTATAATCCCAGCACTTTGGGAAGCCAAGGTGGGTGGATCACAAGGTCAGGAGTTCAAGACCAGCCTGGCCAAGATGCTGAAACCCTGTCTCTACTAAAAATACAAAAATTAGCCAAGCATGATGGTGGGCACCTCTAATGCCAGCTACTCAGAAAGCTGAGGCAGGAAATTGCTTGCACCCAGGAGGCAGAGGTTGCAGTGAGCAGAGATTGGGCCACTACATTCTAGCCTGGGTAATAGAGTGAGACTCAAAAAAAAAAAAAATAGAATTAATTTTGCCTGTTTTGGGACTTGATATAAAGGAGAACATACAATTATGTACTCTTTTTTGTCTGATTTCTCTCACTCATAATGTATGTGAAGTTGATCAGCATTGTGTTGTAGAAATGCTTTGTTCTTTTTCATTATTGTACAATGTTCCATTGAATAAATTTATCACAATTCATCCCTTGTAGTGTTGATACACATTTGAGTTGTTTTCAGTTTGGGGCTATCAGAAATAATGCTTCTAAGAACATTTATATCCATGTCTTTGGGTGAAGATATATATACATGCCTGAAGAAAAAGGGCTGGACTATAGGATATGCAATTATTTAACTATAAGGGCTATTGGAAGTTTTCAAAAGAGATTTTACTGATTGACAGTCCTTTCAGCAGTGTATGAGAATTCCAGTTGCTCCATTTCCTTACCAACATTTGAATGTTTTTAGTATGATTTTTATTAGTGTGAGTTTTATTTTAGCCATTCTGGTAGGCATATAGATTATATAATGTTATGGTTTTTTTATTTTTATATGTATTTATTGTTTCATCAATGAATAAAAGATTTTGAACATATTTTCACATTTATTGATCATTTGAGTATCTTTTTTGTAAAGTACCTGTTCAAGTTTCCTGTGCACTTTTAAAGATTCTTCTGTTTTTTTGCTGTTTTGTAAGAATTCTTTATACAATTTGGGTATAGGTCCTTTGGCAGATAAATGCATTGCAGATGTCTTCTTCTGTGCTGTAGCTTGTCTTTTCATTTTCTCAATGATGTTTACTGATAGATAGAAGTTCTTAATATAGTTCAATTTATCAACCTTTTCATTTAAAACTAGTGCTTTTTGTGTCCAATTATAGAAAATTTTTGCCTACCCCAAGGTCATGAAAATATTTTCCTATCCTTTCTTCTGTAAGCTTTATTGTGATAGTTTTCAAAAAGGCCACTTGTTAGCTGTAGGTTTAGTTGTGAGGAAGACATTTTAATAGTAACAAGCACAGGCTAGAACAATCATTATATGAAAAGTCATGAAGCAGAGACAAAGGCAAATATTCTTTCTCTTGCTTTACTTCCTTACAAAAAATAAGAAGAAAAGCAGCCCAGGAAAAAGAAAAATTTTTTAAAAGCTTCACCTTGAAGATATTCAAATGGTGTGTTTCTGAAGTCCTTGTTAATGTTGCTTCCCCATGGAAACCCTCTGGAGATCTCCATGTACTGATTCTCCCGGGTCTCAGACATCTTCCTTCCAGGGGTGCTGATGTATGTTTCTGGGAAGCTTCTGATCAATTAAGTGCCAAAGGTGAAGAAAAGATAAGGCCAAGAATGATTATGACATCAAGGTCTATGCTGGGAAAAAAACACCCTAAGTGAGCTATAAGATTTTCTAGAAATTGCTGAGACATTCAGACTTCTTTAAAGAAAGCGTACAAAGACTTTTAAAAGTGAACCAGTTACAACATAATCAGAGCATCCTGGTGCCCCTGCTTTTTTGTTTTTGTTTTTTGCAACATTGATATTTTAAACAAGGAAAAATACAGGACCCTGTGAGTTACTTGGGTTACTGAAAAGCAGACACTAAAATAAACTATGGAGAATTTTTTTTTTTTTTGAGGCCGAGTTTGACTCTTGTTGCCCAGACTGGAGTGGAATGGTGCAATCTTGGCTCACCGCAACCTCGGCTTTTCAGATTCAAGCGATTCTCCTGCCTCAGCCTACCCAGTAGCTGGAATTACAGGTATGCACCACCACGCCCAGTTAATTTTGCATTTTTAGTAAAGATGGAGTTGGTCAACTTTGGAGAATTTTACAACTGAGAGCAGGAAAAACTGTGGGAAGAGTCCTTGGCAAGTCAGAATTCCTGTAGAACTTCATTCAGCAATATGCTGAAGTTTTTTTTTTTTTTTTTCCTTACAAATGTGGTTTGCCATGATTTTGCAGTTGGTTCCTTTCAGATAAGAATGCTCCTTAGAATTCTCTCTCCTGCAATCACATTTCAAAAAATGTTTATTTCCATGCTCTGAAAATTGGTAATGTGGCTAAATTCCTCATCTATCTGTTTTTGTAAGAAATGGAATTGAGACTATTATAAAGTGTGGAAGGGGAATTATTTGCCAGCAATAACGTAAGTAAATTTAGTCAACTTTTGATTGATGACAGTGTCTTGCCTGGTGAAGAGGGAAACAGAGAAATTCACATAGCTGGACCCTGACATGTACTGCAGGTGCCCAACTGCACAATGCCAGCTAATCATAGGTGGTGAGGGAAAATAACTGTTGTCAGACAGTCCTAATAAAGACACTAAATCAAACATATTTTAGTATCAAGGTGATGATGATGAAAGGGAAAGAGTCTCCCAGATACGTGGAAAGTGATTAGTTATACAATGAAGGTGAAACTATGCGTGATAAACCATCAGACATAAGATCTCTAAAACCTGCAGCACTAACAGGAGGGGAAAAATAGGCTAAGTAAATCATCAAAACATAAACAGACCTTCATTTTATGGTTTTTTAGTCTGCAGGCTTTCAATTTCTCTGTTAAACATTTTACTCAGCTGGAAAAAAACTCAGTAGCAAGACTGGTCATGGTCCTGATTCCTACCCATGACGTTTTCTCAAGAATGCTCTACACCAAGCGCCTTGGAACCCGGCCAGCTCTGCACCATGCCTGATAGCAGCCAACAAAGGGGCAGTCCTCAGGTGCCACCATCACGGGACAATTCCCACCTGTTTGCTTTATCCTGTTTGCTTTGCCTCTTTACTTTAAAATTCGCACAATAGGAAATAGTGGGACATGCTCCAAGGATTGTTACCTGAGGGAAGGCAGGCTGCCTGAATTTGAAACTCTGAATGTCTTGAATAAAAGTTTCCACCCATCTACTAGCTTGTAGTACTAACTTGAAGCAGGCAGAAGAGCCCAGAGGCCAAGGCAAGACTGTCTATATGGTTTTGAGCTTTATATCAATGTTAAACATATTCTGTAGAGGCCCCCTTTGATAAGGTATGACTCTAAAGAAATAATTCTGACTTCCAAAGACAAGGTTAAAGTGGCCTTTAGTTTTTCTGATTTTCAGAATTCCGAAGACAAATTATGATGATAAACCGTTAGAATAATACATTTAAAAACAGTTACAAGAATTTCATGTTGTTAGTATATGTATTCCCATGTTTGGGACACTGTCTCTTCTTCTCACCATCAGTTGAGCTGCTTCACAATGGCAAGTTCTCTATAAATTTGTCTTGCTACCCTAATGAACCTAGTTAATTACCATCGTTCAGAACAAATCTCTATTCTTCTTTCTCCATGATCCAGAAGCAATCTTCAAATGTCCCTCTCCTCCCTTGACTACCACCCTTAGGAAACTCTCCCCCACCTCCACTTCTGGTTTAGGAGGTACCTTCTCTCAGCTCACAGGACCCCGAAGGGCTCTAGCCCCAAACCTCCTCCACTATCATTTGAGGTTTGTCTCCCCCCCTGAATTTCACAAATCCTGGAAGGGTGCCCCCTGGATTTTGTTTTAATCTTCAGTACCTACTATCACATGCCTTATTTACCAATAGCCGGGTGTGGTGGCAGGTGCCTGTAGTCCAGCTACTTGAGAGTCTGAGGCAGGAAAATGGAGTGAATCTTGGAGGCAGAGCTTGCAGTTGGCCATGATCACACCACTGCACTCCAGTCTGGGCGACAGAGAAAGACTCTGTCTCAAAAAAAAAAAAAAAAAAAAAAGGCATATCACCCAAATTTTGCTCTAATTGGTATAAGGGTTAATTTCATGTGTCAACTTGGCTAGGCTATGGTGCACAGTTGTTTGGTCAATCACTAGTGTAGATATGATGCTGAATGTATTTTACTCTCCATAACGTGGATGGGCTTTGTCCAATCAGGTGAAGGTTTGAAGTGCAAATATTGAGGTTTCCCAAAGAAGGAATCTTCCTTAGGGCTGCAACATAGAAACCCTACCTGAGTTTCCAGCCTGCAGGGTTACAGATTTCAAACTTACCAGCTCCTATAATCACATGGCCCAATTCCTTAAAATCTCTGTCTCACAATATATATGCAATATACAATAAAATATATAATAGATGCTTCATATATTATACAATATAATAGTATGTATCCTATAGGAAATATAATTTAATACACTATATATTTTACTATATTTCACATAGGTATACCAATATACCTATAAGTTCTATTAATCTGGAGAACCCTGACTAATACACACAGCTAGTAATTCACCATTTCAAATTCAGGCTTGACCCCTTTTCCAATAACCAGACATATGTATCCCACTGCATACCTCTGATGCCTCATAACACCTCGAACTGAAAACATCCCAAACGAAACTCCTGTCCTCCCTCCTCCAAGACTTCCCATGTCAGGAACAACACTGCTACATCTCCAGTCACGCCAACCTGAAATGGGGGAAGCTCTCTTTGATACATCCGCCCATCTATCCCCCTGTGTCTGACCCACTCTGAGTCTGCCATTTTGCCTCCTAAATACTTGTTGAATCCATTTGTTTTTTTTCTTCATGGTCATCAAAATTTTCCTGATCCAAACTATTGTGATCTTCTGGACTGGCCTACCTCATCTATGCTTTCTTCCTCCAATCAGTTCTCCATGCCCAGCTAGAGTGAGCTTTTCCTGAATGGTGGCCTGAGCAAGCCAAGCTCCTACTTGTCTTAGAACAAAGATAAAATGGGCCAGGCATGGTGGCTTATGCCTGTAATCCAGCACTTTGGGAGGCAAAGAGGGTGGATCACTTGAGGTCAGAAGTTTGAGACCAGCCTGGCCAACATGGTGGAATCCCATCTCTACCAAGACCACAAAAATTAGCCAGGCATGGTGGCTCACACCTGTAATCCCAGCACTTTGGGAGACTGAGGCGGGCAGATCACTTGAAGTCAGGAGGTCAAGAATAGCCTGTCCGACATGGTGAAACCCCATGTTTCTAAAACTACCAAAAATACAAAACTAGCCAGGCATGGTACAGGCACCTGTAATCCCAGCTACTCGGGAGGCTGAGGCACGAGAATCACTTGAACCTGGTAAACAGGCTGCAGTGAGCCAAGATCATGCCATGGCACTCCAGCCTGGGAGAGACAGAAAGACTCTGCCCCAATAAATAAATAAATAAATAAATAAATAAATAAATAAATAAAATGATCATCATGGCCTCTATGGACAGACAGACTGGCATGGTCTGTCTCCTATCCACCTTCTCAAACTTTGACTTGACCTATGTTATCCTCCTTCCCTGTCACATTCTGTTACTCCTTGGACACACTGTGTACCCTTGGCCACCCAACACATGTCAGTTTTTTGGTTATAAAACCTAACAACTCCCTTTCCCCACCCTCCACCTTATTAACAGATTCTGTCTTGAATAGCACATCCTCAGATCCTTCTACTATGTTCCCCATGTACCTTTTCTTCATAGCACTCACCAGATCTGTAATTTTACAGTCATTCATTAAATTATTTAATCATTGTATTTCTCTTTCTTCCCATTGCATTGTAAACTCCACAATGGCAAGGGTAGGATATGCTTTTCCTTAGCATTGTATCCGTAGGATACAATGACTGTAAGACTGGGGTTATCACTCCTCTTTGATAGATTTTTTTAGAAAAGCTCAGAACGGCTAAATTTAGCAGCCACGGCAGAACTTGGATATGAATACTGGCCTTTTGTTTCCAAATGACAGTGGTGCAGCCTTTTCATCCCTGTTGTTTGGTGAGTGAGTGGGAGTGTTATAGCTGTTTCACTCCCACCACCAGCCAGCAAACTCCAGGTCCTTGTTCCATGACCAAGAAGAATAAGGCATGCAGACACTGGAGAGTGAGTACAGCAGAGTTGGATTTATTAAATGACAGAAAATCTCTAAGCATGGAGAGGGGACCCGAAAGAGGGTTGCCAACTCCGGGGCAAAGTTTTGGGTTTTTATCGACTGGGAAGGCGGAGGAGTGTGTTGACTGGTCTGCAGGTGGTCTTGGAGAAAGCACCACTTAGATATTATAGTGAAAAGAACCAACTGGGGGCTGAAATGAAGGTTTGGCCCAGAACAAATCAGGGGCTGGAGTGATGATTCACCCTATGTAATGAAGATTCAGCTCAAAGCTAATCATAGCAAGGTAGGCATATGTAAAACAGGTGAAAAGTAAGAGATAAAGGCATGTACCAAGGATAGAGAAATGTGTCCAAAAAAGGAGTGGCATTTGTTCATCTGGGTTCACAGAGTAGGCATTTCCATTCAAAGACATGGGCTTGCTCTTATCTGGGTTACCACCCTAACTGCCTGCCTGGCTGGTTTCTTCCTTCCTCCTCTTTCAAAAGGGTGCTGCTCACTCTCTTGTGCTTTCCTGCTTCACCATTTTTATATGTGATGTAGCAGTTATCACTTTAAAAAACACCACACTTACTCTTACGTCAGATGCAACAATTGTTCATCCTGCCTATGGATAATCTTTAATCAATCGAAGGAACATGTTAAATACAACCATTCATATACATACCCAACTCAACTTTTTCCTAGTACCCAAAACAATGTTTCTCCATAAGTACTTCGTAATGCATGTAAAGCTCTTTTCCTCTGATACCGTTCTACGAGAAGACACTGCAGAGTGCAGTCACTGATATGTAGGTATTTTTCTTAGTCTAGTTGGTTTTCCTATTCTTTAGCTTCAATTCCAAATATGTTAAAGATTTAAAACTCTAAAAAAATACTCAGATTCACTTTTGTGTTCTCAGACTGTTGGATCACAAGGGAACAGGACACTGTTCCTGTTTGGAAAAAAAGTGAATAACCTCATAAAATGCAGCAGCTCAGAAGGCAGCCTGGACTGGTGAGCTCAGCTTCTGCTTACTCTGGGATAGGTTTTACGGCGCCAGATGGAGCCAGCCTGTTTGTTCATCCCCACAGGCCCACACGTGGAGTTACTAGAGAAGAATTAATTACTATATTTGTGTGGTTGTTGCCCATTTAGAACAACTATTTCTGTGGGTTTCGTAAAACCAGGACAACATGACATCCTCATTGATTGAGTTAAGGGCCATTTATCAATTTTGGGAATGTGCTTTATAACTCCAGCTCTTATCCCTGAATGGCCCTTGTGTCAATTCATGATTTGGGCCATCCGTCTTCCTGACCATGTAAGAGTGGAACCCCCCAAGGTCTATTTCCATACATCCCTAAAGCTCCATTTCAGGACAGTCTTCTTCATTCATGTTGTTGCTCACTACCTTCAAAATAGTCTCCAATTTTTCAGTTTTGTGCCTTTTCCTAGCACAAATAACCTCTGTTTGTAGCCACTTTTCTATTCCCTGGAAGGTTCCTTGCTATTCTACCAAGAAGATGCAAAATAATATTCTACATATATTTGAGTTACTCAGCCAGAAGAGTATCTGATACCCATCCAAAATAATTTCTTGTATAAGCACAATATTTTAAAGCCCCAAACATTAAAATAGGTTTGCTAAAAAATTTACGAACCTAAAAACATCTTTGTTCCAACCAATCAGATGAGTCCTTTGTTCGCAGTCAGGCCATGATTCACATAACTGAAAGGAAATCAGGGGCACGGGATGTTCAAGCCTCAAACCTTCAGGCTCTATTCTACTTCTTATACTTTCAGTGGCCCATCAAGCAAATTAACACAGCCATATTTTTAAAGCATGCTCCAACAATAATTACTTTAAAACATGAGAGGTGTCTTATATAGGTACTATGAGGGAGACCAGGTCATGTGTGGACTGTCTCCTTGGCCATGGACAAGGTAAGGGTGAGACTCTCAAATCAAAAACCACAAGTTTCACAAAGAAACATCAGAGTGAATAAATCTAGGGCATGACAGTACAGGATGGGTGGGTTCCAGTGCAGCATGCATGGACCAGTCACTGAACTCAAGTCTGTTTCTGTTTTGTTTTTTTGTTTGTTTTTACGAACTGTGCTGAGTCACTGGTATGATCTGAACGTGTGTGTCCCCCCAAAATTCATATGTTGAAACTGAATTCCCCATGCAATACTATTAAGGGTGGAGTCTTTAGGAGTCAATTAGGATGTGAGGGCTCTGCTCTCATGAATGAGATTAATGCCTTTATAAAGAGGCCCTTGCAACCCCTTCTACCATGTAAAGACAAAGCAAGAATGTGTGATCTAGGAAGCAGAGAGCAAGCTCCTAAAAGATGTGGAATCTGCTGGCACCTTGATTTTTGAAATCCCCAGTGTTCAGAACTGTGAGCAATAAAATTCTGTTGCTTATACATTACTCAGCTTAAAGTATTTTGTTACAGCAGCCTGAACAAACTAAGATACCCATTGAGTCTATTAGATTGTCTCAAAGTATTATAACTGAGTTCATACATTTTATCATCTCCCTCTTTTTCAGTTGATTCTGCTCAGTTTTCCAAGAGAGAGTGGCTCTGTTTTCTCCTCCTGGTACCTGACTACTTGGTTCTATTTCTCGCCATTTATGTAACTTCAGGAAAATTAATGAATTGCACTAAGCTGCTTTCTGAGAAGTGGAGATTACAGCTTGCTCATGAGATGGTTCCTAGACTTAAATGACTTTATACGTGAAAAACACTCAGCACAAGCAGTGAAGTGAGCACAAGCAAATAATTCCTATTATTTTGATACTGTAATTATTACCATCTATTATTATCCAAATGTTACAAATATGTTAGTGTGGGAGGGAAAAGGAGAAGAAAATGAGGAAAAGGAAAAATGGAAGAATCTAAGCACAAAAGGACAAAGACCAAGGAAGAAACACTAACCAGGGAAGGAAGCAGAGGGAGATTTAAAAAGAGATAGAGAAAGAAAGGAACACTTTAGAGTGGTGTTCTCACTGATACTTCATTCTTATCCGAGTTCCTCCAGTTCTCCTCATTGTTCTCACTGATACCTCATTCTTACCACAATTCCTCCAGTTCTCCTCATTGTTCTCATTGATACCTCATTCTTATCAGAGTTCCTCCTGTTCTCCTCATTGTTCTCACTGATACCTCATTCTTATTGGAATTCCTGCAGTTCTCCTCATTGTTCTCACTGATACCTCATTCTTATCAAAATTCCTCCAGTTCTCCTCATTGTCTCACTGATGCCTCATTCTTACCACAATTCCTCCAGTTCTCCTCATTGTTCTCATTGATACCTCATTCTTATCAGTGTTCCTCCTGTTCTCCTCATTGTTCTCACTGATACCTCATTCTTATTGGAATTCCTGCAGTTCTCCTCATTGTTCTCACTGATACCTCATTCTTATCTCAATTCCTCCTGTTCTCCTCATTGTTCTCACTGATACCTCATTCTTACCACAATTCCTCCAGTTCTCCTCATAGTTCTCATTGATACCTCATTCTTATCAGAGTTCCTCCTGTTCTCCTCATTGTTCTCACTGATACCTCATTCTTATCACAATTCCTGCAATTCTCCTCATTGTTCTCAATGATACCTCATTCTTATCAAAATTTCTCCAATTCTCATTGTTCTCATTTGATACTTCATTCTTATCAAAATTTCTCCAATTTCGGCCCAGGCCACCAGCACCAGAATTTTCTGGACAAAACAGTCCACTCATTTTAAAGATGCAGATTCGTGAGTGCACTCCAGATTTGGCCAAAAATCACTGGGTGTTGAAAGCAGGGGACCTACGTGTTCACCACACCCACTAGTCAAAACGTATGTCCAGGCAAGTTTGAAATACGCTGCAAAACTCTGTTCCGTGATTCTTTTCAGAAGGTGCAGAGAGTAGCTGGAAGTGGAAATACCCCTGCAAGTTTCCACACTCCTGCTTCTAAAGGCAAATAACTACATTTCCTAGACCAATGGGTAACCCACAATTTTTTCTGATACCTGATTGAAATCCAAACTCTTGGACTCTTGACTTTGATAAAGATGACCCTCAGGGGGAGAAATAGAGAAGCCATTAACTGGAGGACATTAAGGCCATAGTAACATCTCGGCTTCGTAAATGCAGCGGCAGTGCCCTTGTGAAGGACCTGGGTCAAGAAGAAAAAATTAAAAGGATTAGGTTGAGAAGGAAGACAAAGAGGCTAAGACATTTTTGAGAGGAACTGTGAGTTTCTTTGCATGGAAAGGCATACTTATAGCCAAAAGGAAATACACTGTTAATTGAGTTAAAAGAAATAATCAAACTTTGCAGTTTAGTTTTGAAGGAAAAAGGCTCTATAAATTTGGTGAAATTGATTTATACCAAATCAGTTTAAGTAACTTTTAAATGTAATATTTTCGCTCCCATAAGAATATTTGCTTATTATCTTAATGTAAATTCTATGCAATCTGGTTTTATACACACACCCCCGCCCACACATGCAGTACAGTTTTTTTTTGTTTGTTTTTTTTTTTTTTAAATACAGTGGTGAGTTTAAAATAGTCATGGTTTTAAAGGTAAGATAAAATATGCAATCACAAAAAATGGGTTATTTTTACCAAATCAGATTGAAACATCATGTCTTATTAAACCAAAAATGAGCATCCTTCACACTATAGCAATATCAACAGTCCTCTGTCAGGAAAATTTCCAAGCTCAATTTATCACTTTATCACTCAGAACTGGTCAGACATCAGTTCTCCTAGCTGCGTTTCTTTCCCGGGCTTGCCCTTTACTTTACTTTTAACTTGGTAATTAACATCTTTGACACAATGAAGTCTTAAAAGGCAATCAAATCTATTGAGATGTTCCTTTATGGTTTTCACCTTTAATAACATTCTTAGAAAGGTCTTTCCCACTCCTCAAATGCAGAGCCAACTCTCTTCAATTTTGGAATGTCTTCTAGTTCTGCTTTCTTTCCTTTATTTCATGCTGCATTCCACAAAAACTCCCTTTGAGACAGTTTTTCCATTCAGTATAAATCTAGAAATGGCTGCTTTGGAGAATATTGCTAACTCCACGTCTGCCTCTGCTTTTAGCAGGTCTCAGAAGGGTCATCATATTATAGCAAATAGTCACCCTGTCAATCAGCAGGTGCTTATGGAGCAGCTACTCTCTAGAAAACACTGAGGCAGGAGAAAGAGGGCAGGGAAGGAATAAGTGACTCAGTCTCTATACTTTAGAGGCAAAAGTTATAGAGAAGTAAAACAAATAGGCATGAAATATTTTAATACATCTTTTGTGGATTGAATTGTGTCCTCCCAAAAGATATGTTTAAATCATAACCCCTGGTACCTGTGAGTGTAATCTTATTTGAAAATAGAGTCTTGGCAGATGTAATCGGGTTGAAATGAGGTCACACTGGATAAGTTGTTGGGGAGGGGGGGGGCGGTCCAAAATCCAATGACCAGTGGCTTTATAAGAGAAAGAAGAGAGAGATTTGGACACAGGGTTACAGAGGAGACACACAGAGAGAAAGAGGACCATGGGAAGATAGAGGCAGAGTTGGAGAGATACTACCACAAGCCAGGGAATGCCAGCAGCCAAGAAGCCATAAATGGCAAGGGGGATTCTCCCCTAGAGCCTTCAGAGGGAGCATGGCCCTGCAGATACCTTGATTTCAAACTTCTGACCTTCAGAACCGTGAGAGAACAGATTTCTGTTGTTTTGAGCCACCTAGTTTGTGTTACTTGGCTATGGCCGCCCCAGGAAACCCATATAGCCTTCCTTGCTCTTCTTTAACAATTTGCCAGGTATTTGAAATTTTTCTAAGGATGCATTTGAATGCTCCAGGCTGAGCCGCTCAGAATTGAGGACTTTCATATCAAGATGGCAAGGCATATTTATAATGCATAACCCTCACTGCTCTAGACTCCGAAAGAATGAACATAAAAATAGAAAGTCACGAAAAGACATAGGTAATCTAAAACACGAAATAGTTGGCTGTCGGAATTACAAATGGAACAAAACTCCAAAATGACGACGGGTATTAAGACCCCAGCTTGCTGGTCTCCAGTGGTGGCTTCTGACCTCCGGAACAATAAGATAATAAATTTGTGTGGTGTGCACGACAATGTTTGTGGTATTTGTTACAAAAGCATTAGAATAGGAATATATCCAGCACTTAAGCAAAGGAGGCATAACACAACTGCCCTTGAACTCCATGTGGGCCTGGGGTTTATAGTGCCAAGGAGGCAGAGACACAGGACATAGGTACCATCTGAGCACAGCTGCTTCCAAGCTCTGAGGATGAGTTTGCCATGACCCCCACAGCTTCTGAAGCAGTAACTCCCCATGGCTACTAGCATACCCGGACTTAGAAAGGCAGCCTGGAAAGGCCCAGACAGGTCAACTGCAAAATCCATAGACACAGAGTGAGAGGCACAGAAGAGAGAAAGACAAAACTGCCAAAACATAAGAAAAGAAATTCCTACACAAAATATACGTCCAAACCCGAATTCTAAAACCACATGAAGAAATTTAATGCTAAGAAGAAAGCCAACATATCAAGTACTCTAAATAGAAATTCCCTCCTAGTGACATTCATATTTTTAGAACTGTCGGACAAAAACTTTAAAATGAGCATATTGAAATAGCTCAAAGTGCTGACAGCTTTTTTTAAAGGCTACTAAGGCACAACCAATCAGGAATAAGATAACATAGTTATTATGAAATATGTCATATATAAGATTAAACTCAAGTAGGGTCAGAGTTCAAAAGTAACTCTCAAAAAGGAACCTCCTGTGAAACAGCAGTGTGACACAGAAAGATAAAAATCATTAGCATGAATCAGCCTCTGCGATGAATATACACGTGTGTTTGCATGTGTGTATTCTCTAGTTTTAATTCTGCAGGAGCAAATAGGGTCTGAGATTGGTTTTCCTGATAACAAACATCTTCCTTACATCAGAATATATTGTTTACTCCAGAGAAGACTTTGGGTGCGGAAAGTCACGACAGACTCCAAATTTGAAGTTCCAATCCTAACATACGACAAAGGAAAGCCTGGAATTTTGAAAGTTAGAAGACAAGAAAAGGCTCTTGTTTTCCTGCCTTCTGCAGGTCATCCCTTCCGTAAGCCAGTGAGCCTGCAGTATCCTAACCGATGACCAAAAGGGAAATATGAGAGGATCACAAGTGAAGAAACAAAAGACAAAAATTGATAGAGAGCCGAAAGGTTAAAAAAAAAAAAATAGCATGCTGAAAATAGTATCCAGCCACACTAGCAAAATGAATAGGGAGAATCATTCATTTAAAAAATTTATCTTTTTTTCTAGACAGCCAATTATGTCATGGCTTCTCTTGAGAACCCAATAAACAAATTATCTTGAAGAGAATTTCACCTTTTGGGTTCTGCAGCTTAATAAGGCTGCATGCAGTGCCGTCAGCTCCTAACACGCCTCACAGGAGAATGTCTTGGACACACTCCAATAAATTAATTTTCTAATTCTGGTTCTGCCACCAGCTAATTTGGTTTCTCTGGATTAATGATGCCACACCTAAAAATGCTGGGATTAGACTAGATGTTCCCTGGCATCTCTTACATCTCTTACCTTTTCTAGTTCTCTAATTTTTATTCTGTTTTACAATGAAATTAAAATATTCTACATCTCCACAAAGTCATCTTATGTATGATTTATAACAGTGAATTGGGAAAAAAAGGCTATAGCAGAATTCTCAAAATAAACTGCAATTAAAACAAGGCTTTATTAATGTCCTCACTATACCATACGATATATCCTCACACAAGATAAGTGTAAGTTTTCAATTGTTATTAATTACTGCATACTACACACCTGTAAGGCATGTTCAAAAACTGCAGAAATTGATACTATCTATTGTGAGCTACATCAAAGAATAGGAAAGCAAGTTTTAGTTTGGGTAAGTTTTAAATACTGTTCCATCATTTCTCCTTAATCAATATAAATTGAAAACAGATTCATCTAATCCACTTCAAGAACTTAGTAATGGATTTGGAAGGCCAATTGCAGGTCTCCAGGCATCGAGCAAAAAATAAAACATAAATGCTGTTCTGTCAATGAAGCTGAGGTATATAATAAAACTGTGACTCACTATAAAAACTGAAAGCATCCCCAGCTCTAAGGGTATGTGGATTCCAGAGACCACCTGTCCCTGGGCACAAGGAGTACAGGAGAAAAATCAGAAAAGTTCTTCATCGTTTCAAGAAAGTGAAAAGCAAAAAATAAGGGATAACTAAGAGCAAAATTGGTCAGTGTTGGTAAGCAAACTGTTGTCTTAAACGCAATATAATTACTGACTGAATAATGGGCATATGGATTTTCTTACATCTAGTATTAAAATCACACAGCTTTGCATAAAATTCATTAAAATTACATTCATAGCCCAAAATATATTTCTAGTTATTTATTCTTCCATAAAAAATTACTCCCCTCAAAGTGGCTTAAAACAATAATAATAATTTATGTTATTCAGGAATCTGGAATTGACTAGATTTATCTAGAAACTTCTTGCTCAGTTTCTCTGCCTGGCCATAGGCAGATGGTGGTTGGGGCTGGGTTCTTGTGAAGGCTTCTTCACTCACACATCTGGTACCTGGACTGGGAAGACTTAGACAGTTGGTGACTAGAATGACTGGGCCGCTATGGGCATCCCTCTCTATCTTCAAGAGGTCACTCTGAGTCATCAATCCATATAGCAGCCTCAGAGCAGCCTGATTTTAGATGGCGGCTAAAGGCTCCCTGAGTGAGTGTCACAAGATAAACCCTTACAGGCAGCATGTCCTTTCCTAACTCAGTCTTAAAAGTCATGCAGCATCACTTCTATCAAATTCCTTCTTTGGTGGTCATCACAAAAGGCCATCCAAGTTCAAAAGAACAGGGATTCCCCTCCTCATAAAGACGTGGCAAAGCTCTCAAGAGCGAATGGGACAAAAATAATAATAATAATGCCGCAGCTTATTTAAAAGCTGGTTGGGATGAGACCCTCAATGATTTTAAGAAATCATTTCCAGTTTATTGGGAGAAAACAAAGACTTTGGCGTTTTATTAGTTTTCTTTTGCTGCCATGAGGAATTACCTCAAAAATGTATTCTTTTGCAGTTCTACAGTTTACAAGTCCAATATGGTCTCGTCAGGCTAAAATCGAGGCGTCATCAGGACTGTGCTCTTTTCTGAAAACTCTAGAGGAGACTCATGGATTCTGTTCGTTCAGATTTTTGTCAGAACTCAGTTCTTTGCGACTGTAGGACCCCACTTCGTTGCTCATCGCTAGCTGAGGTCCATTCTTAGATTCTAGAGGTCCCCTGAATTCTTTGGCTCATGGCTTCTTCCTCCATCTTCAAAACCATCAGTAGTGAGTGACACTCACTCTCACACCTCATCTCTCCTGTGCTTTTTCCATCGCATTTCCCCAGCGGATCCTTGATGGAGAAAATTCTCTGCTTTTCATGGCTCATGTGATTAGATTGAGCCCATCTTGAAAATCCTGAGTAATCTACCTCTCTCGAGCTCTTAACCTGAATCACATATGTAGAGTTCTTTTTCCCTTGTCAGATAACATATGCTGCGGACTAGGACTTGAGCATGTCAGGGAGCCATAATTCTGCCTACCAAAGACATAATTTGATTAAAGAGAGCCCATGACAATGGAATTAAAGAAATTGATAGTAAAACTAGATGGTTGTGGGGACTCCATGAAGTGACTCCACATTCATTAAGCACATCTGTTTAAACAAGTGATTTCGCTTCCCACACATGGTCAGAAACATAAGATTACAAAGTGCATTGCCCTGAGGTTCATGAGTGTTTTCTCAGTGGAAAGACCTTCTCACTAAAATTGAATTGACTTTATTGTGTATGCAACTGCAATAAAGGTTACTTGGTTTCTAAGACCAAATTAACACAGCAGTTACAAATGAGAAGTGGCAAATACCAATCAACAATGACAAGTGACATCTGGCAACAAAGGAGAAATTTCAAGAAATATATTACACAAAAATGCAATATCTACCACACATACAAACACAATTAGTAGTCAAAAGTCATATGTGGGTAGGCACTGTTATACCAGTGATTATCACTATATGTCATTGAGAAATGACTAAGTTATATTCAAAATATTCTTTTTATGAGTTTATAACATAGTACAGAAAAACTTTACATCATTGAGAAAAGGCTAACTTAGGGCCGGACATGGCGGCTCACTCCTGTAATCCCAGCACTTTGGGAGGCCAAGGCAGGTGGATCATGTAAGGTCAGAAGTTGAAGACCAGCCTGGCCAACATGGCAAAACCCCATCTCTACTAACAATACAAAAATTAGCTGAGTGTGGTGGCAGACGCCTGTAATCTCAGCTACTCGGGAAGCTAAGGCAGTAGAGTCACATGAACCCAGAAGGCGGAGGTTGCAGTGAGCGGAGATCACACTATCGCACACTAGTCTGGGTGACAAAGCGAGACCCTGTCTCAAAAAACAAAGAAAGAAAGAAAAAAGCTTAACCTTTGAAGAAAAATAAAACTGGATGTATATGCAGTGTAGTGGACATGTTGGCAAATTAGGCTACTCCCTCCATTCCTGCCGGGAAAGAAATGGACCATGAGCCCATCCTATCTGGACATTTGTGTTTGCACCATGGGATGTGTGAGTAGGCTAACCACGTTATCATCGCTTCTCTTGAAGCAGGCCTGTAGGCACTGAGAGAAGATGAAGCAATTCTTCAAGAGAAGCCAAGATTTCAGACTGAGGCCTGAGTCCTAAATGGTTTTGAAGGTCCAACCCCACTCCCTCCAGAGAACCCCCAGGGAATTTCAGTCTTGGAGTCCCCTAGTGTCTTTCCATTCACTTTTCTTTTTTTCTTTATTTTGGCCCAACTCAGTTGCAGTGAATTTCTCTTCCTTGTGACCAAACAATTCATCACAAAGACAAATGGGCAGAATCTCAGTCATTTGAAAAACAATCGAGCTATCAAAAAGGATCAATTCTCTAATGGTTCTAGATGGCTATCAAGTTTTGCAGTTTGTGTGGTTTACCGAAGTGCTTTTAGTTCAATATGTGTATTTCAAGAAACACTCCAAGTTTTGATTAAGAGAATATGGTTTCCCACCTCAATAACTAACTTTTCATAAAACAGATGTCTGTAATTTTATTTCAAATATGACCCAATAGTAGAATTGGATCTGAAGGAGTTGAAATAGAGTGTTTTTAAAATAACCTGTTTATAATTGGTTTTAATATATCTCAATACACACCTTTTTGAAGTTGAGAAATTAAATCATCATAGGAACTACAGATTTCAAAGAAAGCCCCTGTCTCTTATTTTAAGCCCCAAAAATCTATATTTTTAGAAAAAAATAAATCATATTAGCTTTGTAGATAATAGGATTTATTCCTGGAAAATGTTATTAGTAAGGTCAGAATTTCAGGATTTTGAAGTGTGGTGATTTTTATCAGTTAGTGTCAAGCTAGGAATATGGAGGTCACCTTAGGTAATTCAATAGAGGGAAATTAACATGGAGCACGAGTAACGACCATATTGGAAGATGTGAACAGGCAAATGAGGAACAGAGGCAAGCCAGAGATTCACATCAGCAGTTGGGACTGCACTGCCTACAGCACACAGACCTAGAGAGCCCAAGAAAGAGGTCAGCACTGCCAGGTGGGAACTAGAATCATAAAGGAGATTTAACTACAGCTAAAGGTGCCGTGTGAAGTGAAGAGAAATGGGGATGGATGTGATTTGGCCGTGTCCCCACCCAAATCTCATCTTGCATTGTAGTTCTCATAATCCCCACATGTCATGGGAGGGACCTGGTGGGAGGTAATTGAATCATGGGGGTGGGTTTTTCCCATGCTGTTCTCGTGACAGTGAATAAGTCTCACAAGAGCTGATGGTTTTCTAAAGGGCCGTTCCCTTGCACACACTTTCTTGCCTGCCTCCATGTAAGACGTACCTTTGCTCCTCCTTTGCCTTCCACCATGATTGTGAGGCCTCCCCAGTCATGTGGAACTGTGAGTTCGTTAAACCTCTTTTTCTTTATAAATTACCCAGTCTCAGTTATTTCTTCATAGCAGTATGAAAATGGACTAACACAGGGACATAACTTTTTTTTTTTTTCCCATTGACTGCCCTTAGTTGACAGCTGGTTGGCAAGGGAGCCTAGGCAAGGTAATTTGCAGGAGTCAAATCCCTGTAAACTGAGCAGATCACAGAAGAGCTGGAAAAGGTTCTAAGGAGAAACAGGCCACAATGATTATTTAGATTTTTACACCTTAAAAAATCCATTACAATATGTAGCATGACAGAGGTAACTGCTGCCAGCACAGAATAGTATTCCAGCTAAAAATCACATTACTATCCCCTATTAAAAGAAAAACTTCAGCCAAATTAAAGTTAAGGGAGTTTAAGTGAGGAAAGAGTGATTCACAAATCAGATAGCCTCAGAATGATAACAGATTCAGAGACTCCTGGGATGCCTTGTGGTCAGAACAAATTTATAGACAAAAAAGGTAAGTGACATATAGAAATCAGAAGTGAGGTGCAGAAACAGCTGGATTGGTTGCAGGTTGGCATTTGCCTTATTTGAACACAGTTTGGACACTCAGCAGCATATAAGTGGTTGAAGTATGGCTGCGGGATTGGCCAAGGCTCAGCTATTGTTATAGGCACATACTCCGAAATTAGGTTTTCAGTCTTATCTGCCTATTAAGTTATAGTTTGTCCACAAAGATTCAAATATAGAAGTACAGAGTCCTTCTCAGACCATATTAAATTCACTTTAACACCACAAAAGATCACACTATGACATATGAATGCCTACACCACAATACACAAGATGATCTAGAAGTCAAAGAAATCGCAAAAGATTGTAACTTTTTGCCCTCTGGCATACAGACACAAAGCCAAGAATATTAACCTGCCCTATGAGCAAATATTATTGTCATTATTACATTATTGTCTATAATCAGTATATATATTAAGAATTATAACTGATATTAATGAAGTATGATATAAGACATTGTGGCTACCTTCCAAAAACCCCTCCACCCTCTTTCACTGCTTTGCAGCCTTACGATCTTAGTGGGAATGACCCCAGCCCTGTCTGGAAGGTTGAGTAATGATATGTCAACATTCAGGGAAATTCTGTCAATCTTGCAAGAGTATTTCAGACATAGTCAGCAACCCAGGCATAAGCTAATCAGTATATGACATTTCCTTTGTGCTAGAACTTGTGCAGGAATGGTCCACTCAAGTTTTATTCAATAATTGTGAAAATAAAACTCTATTTCTCTAAAAGATAAATGAATGAGTAATCATGATGCTTAAACTCCTTCTTGTAGCTATCCTACATGTAATCATGACAGAACTCAGCATGGCAACAGTCTAACATCCTTTTGGTACCCAGGGGTCAAAAAAACCAGATCACAGAAAAATGAATATAGAGCCTTGATCAAATCATGCCTGAATTCCATTACTTCCAAATATTTCAGCTATATAAGTTAATAAATCTCCTAGATCATTTAAGCCAATTAGAGTATTTTTTTGTTCTGGTTTTGGTGGTTTTTATTTATTTTTATATTAGTAACTACACATAAAATACTGGGGACATTGCTACTTACTGTACTTGGGCTGTCTAATTTCTGCCAAGAGTCCATCAGGGAAGTAGATTTTATTACTGCCTCCACTTTTATATTCAGGGAAAGTGAGGAATGCAACTTTCCCAAATTCCTACAGTTCGGAGAGAGTTTGAATTCAGGCCATCAGACTTCCGAGCTTATACTTTTAACTGCAGCATCACAGATTTCCTGTACCTACTTTGCTGCACCAAAACATTTCTGTAATTGGTCGCTCTACTCTGAGAGAAATTTTTTAAAACAAATTATTGTATAAAGCCCCAGACAACGGAGGAGCAGGCTAGAGAATGATCAAATGTACACAATCAAGCCAAGTTCAACTAAAGATATAATTAAATGTAGCAGCCTTTACCAAAACAACTCATTCAGGGACACTAGGTATACAGGAAACATTTTGATCACACAGGTTAAAATGTCAGCTCTTAAGCAATACCTTTTTTTTGGAAACAGTCGCACTGTGTCACCCAGGCTGGAGTGCAGTGGAGAAATCACTGCTCACTGCAACCTCTGCCTCCTGGGCTTCCAGTAATCCTCCTACCTCAGGCTCCCAAGTAACTGAGACTGCAGGCAAGTGCCACTACCCCCAGCTAAGCTTCTGTATTTTTAGGAGAGACCTGGGTGCAGCAATCCGCCAACCTCAGTCTCTCAAAGTGACGTGATTACACGCATGACCCAGTGCACCCAGACAGCAGTATTCTGTTTAAAAGGTAAATAAAAGTGGTATTCACCAGGGATGCCCATTTTGTTTTTACGACTGGGGGAAGGTGTTGATTTTAACTAAGAATAATGTGATTATAAAATGTAGAGTTCTCTAAGAGTGTGATCCCCTTAGCTTATAATGATGGCTTTGCAAGCAGCTTTTAGGATGTATACTTAAAAGTCACGCCTACGTAAAAGTTTTTGAGCAAAAAATACCATACATGTTACTTATATGTATATATACACAGAGGAATATACACACACTCACATAATTCTGTATATGCATACATAAGTATATATTACATAAAACTCATGTGTATTCTATAGAAAATAATTGTGATTATATACGATATGTTATATATATGAATTATATTTATAACAAGGTTTGATATATACATATATATAAAACTGATCTTGTTCTGATCTGTTCTGATCTGCTAGATATATGTGACTTTCATTTTTAAAACTTTTAAGTTCAGGGATACAAGTGCATGTTTGTTACCTATGGCACATGGGTAAACTTGTGTCCTGAGGGTTTGTTGTACAGGTAATTTCATCAACCAGGTATTAAGCCTAGTACCCATTAGTTATTTTTTCTTGACCCTCTCCCTCCTCCCACCCTCCACCCTCTGAAAGGCCCCAGTGTATGTTGTTGCCTTCTATGTCCATGTGTTCTCATCATTTAGCTCCCACTTATATGTGAGAACATGTGGTATTTGGTTTTCTCTTCCTGTGTTAGTTTGTTAAGGATAATGGCCTCCAGATCCATCCATGTCCCTACAAAGGACATGATCTTTTCTATGGCTGCATAGTATTCCATGGTGTATGTATACTACATTTTCTTTATCCAGTCTACCATTGCTGGGCATTTAGGTTGATTCCATGACCTTGATATATATGAATTCTATTTAATTGTAGTATTCTTTCTCACTATCAAATAAATATAACCTCTATTCATTCAAGTCTTACACTCTCCCTCCAACAACATCACTGCAGTTGTCCATGGTACACACAACCTTTTATAAAACTAAGTACAAGAGGATTGAACTACATGGGCTAGATCTGTTCACATTCCCAAAATACCACAACCGTCTTTCCTTTTTTTTTTTTTTTTTTTTTTTTTTTTTTTTTTGAGACAGAGTCTCTGTCACTCAGGCTGGAGTGCAATGGTGTGATCTCGGCTCATTGCATTCGGGTTCAAGCGATTCTGGTGTCTTAGCGTCCCAAGTAGCTGAGATGACAGGCACGCACCAGCACACCTGACTAATTTTTTGTATTTTAGTAGAGGCGGGGTTTCACCACGGTGCTCAAGCTGGTCTCAAACTCCTGAGCTCAGGCAATCCGCCTGCCTCAGCCTCCCAAAGTGCTAAGATTACAGACATGAGCCACCGCACCAAGCCCCCCAACCCTCTTTCCTGACAAATTCCTTAGGGGCCCCTGAGGATTCAGAACACGCCATGGCAGTGGTCCGCTTCATCGTCGCTCTGGCACCCGATCACGCGGCACACATTCTGCCTGCGGCTAGGAATTGATGAATGCACTGGAGAAAGCCAGCTCCTTGGTGACTCCCTATTAACAAATGAGTATTTTCCCTTTGAAAACAGCCCTGTCTGAGAAACCAGTTAGCAGCTATTCTTGGCAGAATTTATTCTTTCTTTTGCCCTGTTGTGGGCATTTTGACTTCATTGTGTGTCCATTTTCCCTAAATAGAAAACACAAGGTCTATACTGAATGTTTCAAAAACAAACGTTCTACAGAAAGAAACTTCTACGAAAATGGGAGAAGTTTCCAGTTTGGTCTTGATAAGCCTGGTTCTAAAAATAAGAAGTGAGGACAGTAGGTTTTATATTGGTCTTTCTTCTGTTTAAAGAAGCAGGAACATTTTAAACTCACTAAGCCCACTAAATACTATATAAGCAAGTGCTACCAAAATGAGGCCATTTCTGCCCACAGGGATTTGGATGTGTCAAAGTCCTATTTCCCACCACTGGCCAGTACCAGGACAGAAATAGCATCCTGAGAGTGAGTTGTGTCATCCTTTGAATTGAAAGAGGCTCGAAGGCCCTGCCGTAAGGCATTCGTTTCGTGGGTAAACGTCCTGTTTAACAAACATGTCAGTAGGACAAAAGTGAATCTTCAAATAAATTGGATACAAGACAGACAAGTTTTGCTGAGATTTCCTGGGGAAAGGGTCAGGAAAGGCATGGAACATGTAATGACCAAAAGAATAAGATAGCTCAGGTTCCGAGTGGAGACTGGTGTCTGAACAGGAGCTACAGCCTTGAAGTCAAGCAGATCCCTTTTGACACCTGGGTTTGCTACCTGCATGAAGCCCTACAACATTAAATAAATCTTTGAACAGTTCTTGCTATGCTTTGGTGTTCTCAGTTTGAGGATAGGATCGATAGCGATCCCAAAGTATTATTGTGATAAGCTGAGGAGCTAACATAAAGCTCTTGGTTCTTCTAAATTCTTAGTCAGTGGTGCTGGTCAATATTAAACCCCTCCTCCAGACACACATCCTCACTTCAGATATCTCCTAACCTGCAAGCACAGAACTGTATATACAAGGCCAAAGGTACAAAGCCCTACTTTCTTAATCTTTTCCTGTGATTGGCAAAACTCTAAAAATGGCACCCAAGATTTCATACCCTAATCCCCGGAACCCATAAATATGAAAAGACGTCACTCTCATCGTTATTCCCATGTAATGCGGCCAAGCGCTTGTGTTATACCATATGGTACAGTTGACTATGAAATAGGTTACCTGGGGGTATCACATGGGTCCTTTTAAGCAAACAGTTTTCCCAGCTGTTGGAGAAGGAAACGTTGGAGAGATTTAAAGTGAAAAGGAAAAGTTGGGGAGATTTCAACATACTGTTGCTGTTCAGAAGACAAGCCACAAAAGAATAAATGTCATGGTCTGAAGTTGCTGAAAGATTCCCCAGCCACTGGCAGCCGGGGAGTGAGGAGTGGGACCTCAGTTCTACACAGGCAAGGAACTGGATTCTGCCGAAACCTAGAGTCAGCATGTGTCTAAGTCCCTTTGTGTGACTGTAACAGAATAGAACAGACTGGGTAATTTATAAAGAACAGACAGTTCTGAAGGCTGGGAAGCCCTATATCAAGATGCCAGCACCTGCTGAGGGCCATTCTGCTATATACCCTCATGGAAGAAGGCAGAAGGGCAAGAGAAAGCCAACTCCCTTCCCAAACCCCTTTGCAAGGACACCTGATCCTCTTCACAAAGGAGGAGCCCTCATAGTCTACCCACCTCTTAAAGTCCCCACCTCTTAATACTATCACATTGGCAACAGCTGGATTTTGGAGAGGACCCATTCAAACCATAGAGGCTGGAAAGTAGATTCTTCCTCTGAGCATCCAGGGAGAAAAGCAGCCCTGCTGACACCTTGATTGCATCGTTGTGAGACTGAAGCAGAGATCCCAGCTGAGCCATGCCTGTCTTCTGGAACAGTGAGATAAGACATCTGTGTGGCTTTAAACTGCTATATTTTAAAGGAATATGTTACATAGCAATAGAAAATTGCTACACTGAGATAGAGAGAGAGAGAGAGAGAGGGAAGAGAGATAATGAGTAAATGAAGCAAAAACAATCAACAATTGGTGAATCTGGAAAAAGGTTATGAAAGACTTCTTTGTGTTATTCTTGCCCTGTAAATTTGAAACTACAGCAAAAGAAAAAGTTGCACATAATTAAAGCACAGGGTAAAATAAAACCCTCTGGCATCTGTGTAACTGCTAGTATATAATGCAAACTCATAAACCCTCCTTTAAAGTGTGCAGGACACGGGTGTCTGCCATGAGTGGTCCTCAGAAAGAAGACAAGTATTCAGTGACTCTGATAACGAATTCTCCGGTCTACTCCAGACAGTATGAGGTCAAAAGAAGGCTTCTCTTTTTAATTTTGGTATTAATATCTCTTTTTAAAAAGATCTCTGCCTGAATCTAATTATAGGAGGTTCATGACTCCTATCATGGCTATTATAGACCCATTAATCCAAGGATACAGCATTGTGCTAATGCTGAATATCAGTGTATTAAGAAATGCATGATCATTCCCTTGAAAATGTCTAAAACCACATCGGTGTGATGAAGAGATCATTTGCACAACATAAAGCAACATTTTAGACACCAGGTTGTTGAGTTTACAATGCAAAGCCTCAAAAATTAGTGTAGGTGCAATAATGTTAATAACTAACTCATCTATCAGTGGTGTTCTGTGGTCCTTCTAAATAAAGTAAAACAAACATGGATAAGCAGAATCTGTTTGCTATTGATTTCTCTGCTTTGCCCTTACAAGAAAATACATTTGAGAGGGTCTAGAAATAAGTCAAACGTTGCTCAAGTTATGTTTCAAAATACCCTCTAGGTCCGTTTTCTGCATTTCCTCTGTCAGTTCTCTCTCAGTCCTACATTTTTCATTAAGCTTCTTGGATTAACTTTCATCCCGATGCCTTCTGTCAATAGTACCCTAAGATATTTTGACATTGATTATCAACATCAATTTCAGTTTGATGCCGTCTGTCGTGCACTGTGGGACTTTGGCATGCCTTTTCTTTCTTTCTTTCCCTTTTCCCCCCACTTAGCTCATTTGAATTCCCGTATCTCCCTACAGGTGGGCACATCGTAATACTACAAAGCAGTTTCAAACATAAGAAAAACAGACTTTATTTGAGCTCCACCACTCTTCTGTCCATGGAAAACCATCTTTTTTGCTTATAATAACTTACCAGTGGCCAAAGGACTAAAACCACGGACTCAAGGAACTGTTATCAGATCTCTTCAGGGCAGCATGAGCTAGGGAGGCAAAGCCTCAGCCTTCCTCTCAGGAGGGTGCTTTCCATTTTTGGACAATGATAGGGGTTTGTTAGGAAACACTTCTGTGCGTGGATATGAATCTGCATCTCTGTAACTTCTAATCATCATTCTTTGTTTTGACTTTTATTCAATTATTATTATTCCTTTTGGGTTCCGTTAAAATTATTCCTTTTTCTAATTGACAGTTCTTCTAAGATGTGAAGACATCCTGTTTCCTTCCAGGTCCCAGCTCCTATCTTTTCCAGGTGAAGTATACAGAATTTTTCCAAAGGCTTACCTGTGAGCACCTCACACCTGGTCGTCCTCCTCTGGACCGGCCCATTTAGTAAGCATCACTGTGTGTGTGTATATGCAGGTATACATGTATATACATATATATAGTAGCCTAATATTATAGAGCATAATAAAATTCTTGAAAATGAGACAGAATTGTCATTCTCTTACCAATTATTATCTTGTCCTTGATAGGATTGAGGCATCTGCATCCTCTATCTTTATAAAAATCAGCCAAGCATACACTTCAGTCTTTTTTATTTTGAGATGGGGGTCTGACTCTGTTGCCCAGGCTGGAGTACAGTGGCATGATCATGGCTCACTGCAGCCTTGACCTCCTGGGCTCAAACCATTCTTCTGCCTCAGCCTCCCAAGTAGCTGGGACCAGAGGCACATGCCGTCACACTGGGCTAAGAGAGAGACTCTGTGTGTGTGTGTGTGTGTGTGTGTGTGTAGAGAGAAAGTTTCACAATGTTTCCTTGGGACTTGAACTCCTGGGGTCAAAGGATCCTCCCACCTTGGCCTCCCAAAGTGCTGGAATTATAGCCGTGAGCCACCATGCCCACCCACAGTCTTTATATTATGCTAATGGAGGATAGTGTGTTTGCAGGTTGGGAGGTGCTGTCGTATTTTAATTAAGTGTTATTCTGTCTCTATAAACATTCAAATGCCAGTAGAGAATAATTCAAAGTTTAACTGAAGTAACTGATATTCTGTAATTACCAATTTTATAGTTGCCAAATTTTTTTTCAGATATTTATATGAAACCACTGCTTCATTGTAGCAAGGGCCCACTTCTACATAACATTTTATTTAGCTGTCAATCCATTCATATCGGAATGTAAATACATTCAGTTTTATATGTTCTCTTAAAGAAACAACCATCTGGCTGGGTGCGGTGGCTCACGCCTGTAATCCCAGCACTTTGGGAGGCCGAGGCGGGCAGATCACAAGGTCAGGAGATCAAGACCATCCTGGCTAACACAGTGACACCCCATCTCTACTAAAAATACAAACAAAAAAAACATTAGCCAGATGTGGTGGTAGGCACCTGTAGTCCCAGCTACTAGGGAGGCTGAGGCAGGAGAATGGTGTGAACCCGGGAAGCGGAGGTGGCAGTGAGCCGAGATCGCGCACCTGTACTCCAGCCTGGGTGACAGAGCAAGACTATGTTTCAAAAAAAAAAAAAGAACCATCTTAAAAATAAAATGGGCATACTAGTTTTCAAGAATGCGGCTATTTAATAGGTAGTCTCTGTCACAGACAAATAAATGGTACCTAACTCATTAAAAATTAAAATTTAGTCACATTCTGGGCCAGGTAGCAGGTTGAAATATTAGTGGTATTCTTATAATAGCTAGACTGCAATTCTAAGAAAACTATGCTAGTTTATTGCAACTAGTAGGCCTAGAAGTTTTGTAGGCTTTCAAATCTCAGGGCATAATTTTCTGCGGTCCGACTACCTGAAGCAAAGTAAATTGCAGGATTAAAATTTGCAAAGAATGAGTGACAGTACTACCCCAAATTCACAAAATTTTCACACAGAGAAAGTTGTAATTTTCACATTAGACATCCAGTCTTGTTTCTGTACCTATGTGTAACTTATTTAAACCCATTCAAACTGTTTTATTTAGAATAATGATGCTATGTTAATGTTTAATTCTCTTCTATGTGAAATTTGAGTGAGCAAAGAAAAATATCACATTGGTCTAGAAACCTTTTAATATCTTTGTTATCTTAAGGTAAAGAGCCATAATTCTGGTTATCTACAGGTAAAATGCAGCAGTGATATTCACAACACAGAACTGAAGCTTTTAATCGAGTATGACCTGCACTTAGATTTTGGAAAAATTAACAATTTTGCTTTGGATGCCGTTATCCTTCCTCACATTCTGAACAAGAATGTTCCTATCCTTTGCAAAATAAGACGTATGATTTCCTTTGAATCCATATTTAAATTTGTGATATAATAAATATAATAATATAAAAATAAATGTGCCTACCAAATACAAATGTTCTTAACCTACTACAAAATTAAAATTACCATTACAGCTATTTCTGCTTATAAACTCCATTCATTTTCAGAGGTTGCTGCTTTCTCCTTTCTCCCTAATGTCTCTTTGCAGTTATGACCAGCTGTTCTTGTTACTTAAATGTTTGATAGGAAAACACCTGGAAATAAATGACTTCCACAGGGGAAATATGTTGTGCCATTTGCCAGAAAAAGGTGGGGGGAGCATGAATGACTAAAAATGAACAACTTTGCTACTCTATTTTTATGAAAACAGCATCTTAAGGTACAGATTTTATATATGTAGGAAATCTTAAGTTTTATAAAAATCTGACTAAAAGGAATGCTATGTTCAGATTTACTATTTTTATATTAATCTAATATAAATGCTATGATTGACTTCAGCTGTTTTCTATTTTTTATCCTTAGATCTAAAAGTATATATGGCTAAAGAATTAAAACTGATATTTAATATAGGCTTGCAAAACAATATATTGTAGAGCCATAAAATTTTCTGCTTTGAACTTACGCTGAACTCCTTACACTAACCCATACCTTCTACCTTCTTTCTTGGAATCAACAATTCCAAAACAGAACATAGAGAGCACAGACAGGCCAGCTTGCAAAGAAAAACCACTCTGTAATATGTGTGCCTAGGATTTCATGGCTTGTTCTAAGTGCGGTATTGAGATCCAGTATGAAACCAGTATGCCATTATTTCACTCTTATAAATACATGCGCATGCATGGATGCACACACATACACAGACACACATTATAGAATGTGTGTACACATTCTACAACCTGTAGAAAATGTCAAGAAGTAGACATAGTCAACTGCCAGTGGTAGTTTCTTCTGGGGTTAGAACTAGAATTGGGCAGAAGTTGCAATTTTGCTCTACTTGCTTTTTCAATCTGTTTTACATTTAAAGCAACCAAAAAAGGAAAACAACAACAAAATAACTGACTTTGCTACTGATAGCCTTATAATGAAAATTCTGCTTGTGAATAATAATCTTCTCACCATACCTAGGCCTAAGTTTCCATGGCCAGTACCATGTACCTTCTCATGCATCATTGCTTAAGTTCCTTGTGACAGCTCTCTACAGCTGTTAGAATAGATATCCTTGTTTTTATTTTATGGACTAGTACAATGGTCTTTAAACAAAGTTTATCAACAGAGTTGAACCATTTCGAATGGAGATGCAGAGTGAGAACCTGCAAAGTGTGTCTTTCTGTTCCTGGCTTATTTCGTGTAACATAATGATCTCCAGTTTCATCCATGTTGTTGCAAATGTCAGGCTCTCATTCTTTATTATGGCGGAATAGTACTCCATTATGTATATGTACCACCTTTTCTTTATCCATTCATCTGTTGATGGACACTTAGGTTTCTTCCAAACCTGAGCTCTCGTGAAGAGTGCCGCAACACACATGGGAGTGCAGATATCTCTTTGATATACTGATTTCTTTTCTTTTGGATATATACCCATGTACTAGTTCATTCTCACGTTGCTATAAAGAACTGCCCAAGACTGGGTAATTTATAAGGGAAAGAGTTTTGATTTACTGCTGTATCCCATAGGTTTTGATATGTTATGTTTCCATTATCATGTCTTTTAAGAAATGTTTTAATGTCTTAATTTCTTCGCTGACTCACTGGTTATTATGGAGTGTATTGTTTAATTTCCATGTATTTATGTAGTTTTCAAGATTCCTCTTGTTAGTAACTTTGAGTTTTATTCCATTGTAGTCAGAAAAGATGCTTGATATTTTAATCTTAATTTTTTGAATGTTTTAAGACTTGTTTCATGACCTGTCTCATAGTCTATCCATGAGAATGAGCCATGTGCCAAGGAAAAGAATGAATTTTGCAGCCATTGGATGAAATGTTCTGTAGATATCTATTAGATCCATTTGGTCTGCAGTGAAGATTAAGTCTAATGTTGCTTTATTTTATTTGTTTATTTTCTGTATGGAAGATCTGTCCAGTGCTGAAAGTGGGCTGTTGAAGTCTCCAGCTATTATTGTATTGGAGCCTATCTCTCACATTAGCGCTAATAAAAGGTGCTTTTTTATATACCTGGGTGCTCCAGTGTTGGATCATATATGTTTAAAATTATCATATTTTCTGCTGAATTGATTCCTTTATCATTATATAGTGACCTTCTGTATCACCCATTACAGTTTATTTCTTGGAATCTGTTTTGTCTGATGTAAATAGAGCAACTCCTGATCTTTCTTTGTTTCCATTAGTATGGAACATCTTTTTCCATTCCTTTATTTTCAGTCTATGTGTGTGTTTATAGAAGTGTGTTTGTTGTAGACAACAGATCAATGGATCTTGTGTTTTCATCCATTAAGCCAGTTCATGTCTTTTGGTTGGAGCATTCAGTCCATTTATATTTAATGTTATTATTGATAAGTAAGGACTTACTCCTGCCATTTTGTTATTTTTTTTTCTGGTTGTTTTGTGGTCTTCTTTTCCTTTTTGCTTTCTTTCCTATCTTCCCTTAGTGTAGGTGATTTTTTTTCTGGTGATACGATTTAGTTTCTTTTTTATTTTTTGTGTATCTGTTGTATGCTTTTGGTTTGAGTTTGCCATGAGGCTTGCAAATACTATCTTTAACCATTATTTAAACCTGATAATAACACTGCGTAAACAAACAAGCAAAAAGAAAACTAATAAATCTCTATACCTTAATATCACCCCACTTTTTAACTTTTTGCTGCTTTTATTATGTCTTACTATACTGTCTGTCTTGAAAAGTTGCTGTAGTTATTATTTATGACTGGTTCATCATTTAATCTTTCAACATAAGAGTAGTTTTCACAGTACAAGTTACAGTGTTATAATACTCTGTGCTTTTCTGTGTACTTACCATTATCAGTGAGTTTTCTATCTTCAGGTGATTACTTATTGCTCAGTAACCTCCTTTGCTTTCTGATCGAAGTACTTCCTTTAGCATTTCTTGTAGGACAGGTCTGGTGTTGATGAAATCTCTCAGGTTTTGTTTGAGAAAGTCTTTACCCTTCATATTTGAAGAATTATTTCACCAGATATACTATTCTAGGGTAAAAGTTTTCTTTCTTCAGCACTTTAAATATGCCATGACACTCTTTCCTGGCCTGCAAGGTTTCCACTGGAAAGTCTGCTGCCAGATACATTGGAGCTTTATTGCATGTTACTGGTTTCTTTTCTCATGCTGCTTTTAGGATTCTTTCTTTTTGCTTGATATTTGGGGTTTGATTATTAAATCCCTTGAGGTAGTCTTCTTTGGGTAAAATTTGCTTGGTGTTCTACAATCCTGTACTTGGATATTGATATCTTTCTCTAGATTTAGGAAGTTCTCTGTTATTATCCCTTTGAATAAACTTTCTGCCCCCATCTCTTTCTCTACCTCCTGTTTAAGGCCAATAAGTCTTAAATTTGCCCTTTTGAGGCTATTTTCTAGATTCTATAGACATGCTTCATTGTTTTTTATTCTTTTGTCTCCTCTGACTCTGTATTTTCAAGTAGCCTGCCTGTAAGGTCACTAATTCTTTCTTCTGCTTGATCAATTCTTCTATTAAAAGACTCTCATGCATTCTTAGTACACCAACTGCATTTTCCAGCTCCAAAATCTCTGCTTGACTCGTTTCATTATTTCAATCTGTTTTTTAAATTTATCTGATAGAATTCTGAATTCCTTCTATGTGTTACCTTGAATTTCTTGGAGTTTCCTCAACACAGCTATTACGAGTTGTCTGTTTGAAAGGTCACATCTCTCTGTTTCTCCAGGATTAGTCCCTAATGGCTTATTTAGTTTATTTGGTGTGGTCTGTTTTCTTAGATGGGGTTGATAGTATTAGATGTTCTTTGGTGTCTGGGCACTGAAGAGCTAGGTTTTTATTGTAGTCTTTGCTGTCTGGGCTTGTTTGTACCTGTCCTTGGGAAGGCTTTCTATATATTTGAAAGAACTTGGGTGTGGTGGTCTAAGCTGTATCTGCTTTAGGGAGTGCCCCAAGCACAGTAACACTGTGGTTCTTGCAGACTGGTAGAGGTACCACCTTGATGATCTTGGGCAAGGTCCGGAAGATTCTCTGGATTACAGACAGAGAGTCTTGTTTTCTTTCCTTACTTTCTCTTAAACAGTCTCTCTCTCTCTGTTCTGAACCACCTAAAGCTGGGTGTGAAGTCACACTGGCACCCCTGTGGGCACCACTGCTGTGACTGCATTGGGTCAGATCTGAAGCCAGCACAGCACTGGGTATCACCTAAGGCCTGCTGTAACTACTACCTGGCTACTTTCTATGTTTGCTCAAGGCCCCGGGGCTCTACAATCAGCAGGTAGCAAAGCCAGTCAGGCTTGTGCTCCTCTCTTCAGGGTGGTGAGTTCCCCCAGGCCCCAGCTGGGTCAAGAGGTGCCATCTGGGAGTCAGGGACTAGAGTGAAAACCTTAAAAGTCTACTTGGTATTCTATTATACTGAGGTTGAGCTGACACTCTAACCACAAGATGCAGTCCTTCCCCTTCTTCCCTCCTGCTTCCAAAGGCAGAAGAGCCTTACCCCTTAGCCATCACCACCACAGGCCCTGAGGAGTACTGCCAGATTACCGCTGATATTTTCTTAAATCTGAAGCTCTCTTAAGCCAGCCTGTGGTGAATGTTCCCTGGCCTGGGACTCAACCTTCAGAGCAGTGGGCTCCCCTCTGGCCCAGGGTAGATCCAGCAATGGCATCCAAGAGTCATATTCTGCAACTGGTGACCCCAAGAGCTCACTTGATGCTCCACCTCCTTGTGGTTGTGCTGGTACCTAAGGTGTAAACAACGTCCCCTTTACTTTTCCTCTGCTTTTTTTAAGCAGATGGAGCTTTGTCCCGTAGCCATCACAACTGGGAATGTGTTGAGTCTCACCTGAAGCCAGCAAGTCCCAGAGGCTCACTCCATGCCCTTGATATAATACCTGGTTATCACTGCTGGTTATTCCTGGTCCAGGGGCTCTTCAGTTAGCAGGTGATGAATGCTGATAGAACTGGGTCCTTTCCTTTAAGGCAGCTGTTTCCCTTCTGGCCCAGGTTGTGTCTAGAAGTGTCATCTGTGAGCTAGGGCCTGGAGTGAGAGCCTCAGGATTCTGGCCAGTACCCTATCCTGCTGTGGCTGAGCTGGTGTCCAAGATGCAAGAGAAAGTCCTCCCCACTATTCTTTCTCCTCTCCTCTTCTCAAGCAGAAGAAAAGGGTCTCTTTTTGAGCTGTGAACTGTGCAGCCTGGGATTAGGGGACGGGTGATGCCAGCACTCCCTTGGCTGCCTCAGCTGGTGTCTCCGTATGTCTCATGCCCCCTACCCTCAAGTCCATTGTCTCTGGGCCGATTTCAACACTAGGACTCTCCTAAGAGTTGCAGACCTTGTGGCCTAGACTGTCTTTCAAGTTGGAGACTCAGAGCACTTTACCCCTTGGTGGTGAGGTCTGAAAACTCAGGTTCAGACTGCTGGGTTCTGTAATTTCCCTCTGGCTAGAGGTTTTCCCCTCTGGCTAGAGGTTTCACAGTTCCCCTCTGGCTCTGGTTTATATGCTCCCTCCATGGGTGGCTGAGTTTGGTCTGGTTTTCCCTTTTACTCAAACAAGGGTAGCACTGAGTTCAGTGCCTCACAACTGCCGTGCTCTCCCTCCCCTAGCACCCAGAGATACTCTCCACATCATGCCACTGCTGCTGCTGGGAGTATGGGAGTGGGAGGGGTGGCATCAGTCATTCAGGAGCGTTTTTCTTATCTCTTCAGGGCCTCTTTCAGGGATATGAAGTTTAAACCAGGTACTGTGAGGGCCCACCTGATTTTTTGTTCTTATGAAGGTGTTTTTTTCTCTGTAGACAGTTGTTACCTTGGTGTCCTCGTGGCGGGATGATTGGTGGAGCCTTCTATTCTGCCACCTTGCTCTGCCTCATTGAGTTGTGGTATTTCCAGTTGCTTTTTCTAAATCCTATCTCAAAAACAAAGCAACCAACCTTACTGGAAACATTTTGTTCAGAAAAGGCTCAATGAGCACTAAAAATGTACCAGGAAACAAAAGGAAGTCAACATGTATTTCAAAAGTCTTTCTGGAGAAGACCCATAGACAAAATGCGAATAAACCCAGACAAAGATTTCTACAGTCTAATACTGACCAAATAACTTTTTACAGCCTTGGTGTATTTTGAAGAGGCAGTCACTGCTGCCAACATGAGTCCTTTTATACATTTCAGTGCTCTATTATTACTATTATTTGCCTCTTAACTTCTCATTTCAGGTTAGGAATGTATTTAAATTGGTTTACTCCTTCTTTTTTTTGGACATATTCCTCTCATCCTGGGTATGCCTTGCTATGCTATTCAATGTGGGGAGAGGCTTTCAATCAAAGATTTATATCTTGACTGCATAATGACTCATCGTGCAATTGTGTTGTCTGTGGCTATTCTGAAATATTCAGAGTATGTTAATTGTTTTACCTGGATAACAGATCTCAGCAGCAGCATATTCTGATTAGGATATCACTCAAGTTTATTATATACCAACTATATCTTGAGCACCAACTAGCATTCTGCACTGTGGCAGAGGTATAAGGTGCCATAAAGGTCCCTGGCTTCAGAAAAACAAAGTGAGCCGTAACACAGAAATTCAGTAATTATTTATAATGTAGCAGGTGGCAAAGGACATAACAAAAATAATAAAATACTACATATCGAAGACATTCCTCTTTGACGGGTAGAAAAATACAAGTGAAAAAACAATTTATTTTGTGCTCCCTACCTCCTATATACCTGGCAGTGTGAGAGGAGTATGAGATACAAAAATATACAATTCAATAAAACGTCATCCTAGTCATTAAGGAATACATTGCCAAACTGGGGCCAAAAGCCTAAAAAGAGGGCATTTCAATAAAGGAAGGTCATTGTTCTGAAAGGAATAACAGCATACTTCGTATGTTAAGTGAATGATGGTCAGAAAACCCCTTCCTGGAGAAAATGATTCCTGAGCCGAAGCTGTAACGCTGAGTAGACAAATGGCATTGGTGAATGAAGGTTATGTCCTAAATAAGCACGTTTTCCCCCAGGAAAATTCTAGACACTTTTGTTCCCAGCATCAAGTTAAGAATGCTATTTCTTCAGACTCAATAATAAATGAGTACTTTTTTAAAAAATTCAAGTCGATATATGAAAATGTTATCTTACTTGGAGTTTTAATATGCAAATACAGAACTTTTAACATTAGTGATGACATTACCTTAGGAGAGTCTGAAGAAAAGCTAAGTCTGCAATCATAAGGCAAGCAGATTATAACCCTGTGGAGGCTGGCAACCAAGGAGCAAGAGATCTAAGAATGTTCTTTCTAAATCCAACATCTTACACAAGTCATGTGGCTTAAAGTTATCTAGTGAAGATTAGCAAAGTGGATCCAATAATGAACATTCGTTAAAAAAGGAAAGATTTAGTTGCAAGCTACATTTCAAAAAGAGCACATTTTATATACTAGAACTTTTAAAAAGTTTATTTCGGGTTGAAGAATTATATTTTCATAGTATTCTAGTATAATCATGCTACTTAAGGAATGAGATTTTTAACAAAGCCATACTCAATAGCGCTGTACTGTTTCATCATTATGGTAGTGATAAATATCATTTCATAGACAGGGAATTTGAATATTGTTTGTTCAACTGATTATCATTTTAATATTCTTGAAATTCTTTTATTATATGGCATGCACAAAAAACCACTTTATCAATGTAATCAGTTCTAATATCACTAGGTTAATGTTTATTGATTATTATTTTAATTTTACTTTTAAAAGTTTTTCATTTCATTTTGATATTGCAAAATAACTAAAGGATATTGCAAGAGTTGCCAACAAATACAGAAACTGAGTATATGATAAAGGCTTCATGTCAAAGCAGTGGAGAAATTTAAAAGAAAAAAGATTAATTCTTTTCTAAAAATAGTATGAGATCATTGGTTAGTAATGTAGAAAAAGATAACATGAAAGCATACAAGTAGTAGAAGAATGCATGGATGCATTCATCTATAAGCTAGGAATAGAAAAAGCTTTTCTTAGATATGACTCAAAATCTAGGAACAATGTGAGGAAAGAAAAATAAATGTGCTCACATTAAAAAATCATGTAAAAATACCAGAGCAAATAAAATGACAAATGAAAAACTGGGAAAACATTTGTGACTTATATTAGACCAAAGGGCTAACATACGTAATATATGAAGAGCACCCAAAAATAGAGAACATTGTAAGATAAGAACACAAAGAGTTCATTGGAAAACTAATACAAATGGCCTTTAAAAATAAAGATGCTCAGTCTTACTCAAAAATAAGATAAATGCACATTAAAAATACTTTGTAATATTATTTATCACCTATCATCACCTTTCTATCACCTATTGGTGGGGGAGAGGGTTTGACCACTCGCTTGGTTGACAAGATTTGACGAAATGTTGCTGGTAGGAATCAAAATGTTGATGAAATGAAAATATTGATGGGATGAAAAACAGCATAATACCTATACAAGAAAATCTAGTAAAATATAACAGAACTGCATGAACATTAATTTTGTGTTTGACCTTAGTAGTGGTATAAAATTACCTTTTAATTAAATGCTGCTATGTTCCTACTTAATAAAGTATAAAAGCTAATCTGAAGGGATCAAACTACTTTCAAGTAGCTTAATCCCTAAAAGTCAAAAGCAAAGTGAAACAGACAAATCTAACTACCAGAGTGATTGCTTGACAACCCAGAAAGTATTTACTTCAAGTGAATTTAAAACACAGCAATCTGACTAGTGGGATAAGTCCTCAGGACAAAAGCAAAATGAAGAAATCTTAGATTGTTTTGAGTAACATCAGTTGTAACAATATTGATATTGTTAATTGAAACTATTATATATACACACAAGCATACGTAGACATACACATAGTTGAATAAAGGAAGTGAGGGATAATATTAATATTTTATAGTAAATATATATATAAAGAAGTTAAAAGTCTATAATTCTGTGTTTAAATTCAAAATATCAGTATGAACATATTTTTTTTCCTCTGGAAAAAACAAAAACATATTCCTAACTACGTCCATTGAAAAAGCCTAGAAATAATTACCCAGGCCAGGAACAGTGAGCCCCTTGCACGCAGATTTTTAATGTAAATACCGTTTCTCACTAAAGTGAACCAAGACATTTGGAATAAGTAGCTGATTCAAGTGAGTGTGGAGCATTTTACATGAGAAATCACACGTGTTAACAAAGATGGGACAATTTGGCATCAGAAAGAATAAACTGCAATGCATGAAAACATACACAAAATGTTAAATCTAAAGATTTATAATTTAAAAACCCAATTGTTACTTTTGGAGAATGCTAAGGAATCAGCTTAGTATTCTGAAAAGCAGTAAGCCAAGGGGAAGTACCTAACAATTGTTATGCCTTGACTTGATTTCCTCAGTGTAATCAAACGGCTGATTAGATAAATAAATATATATGTAATTCCAGTTAAGACAGAAGTTACAATTAAATTAACAGTTACTGTTTTCCCACTTGATAAAACTACTGGTTCTAGGGACTGTTCAGGGATAACTAACATGTTACATAAAAAGATGGAGAAGTTTATAATGGATGGATCAAGCTGACATCTCTTGAATGTATTCATCTCATTTAATATCATGAAAGAGGCAGCCAGACATTAATTGTCCCTTGATGTGTTACAATAGAAGGTGCCACGATGCCACCTATGAGATGCTCTTGCCAAAACACTGGCCCTAAATCTCTTCAAGACTTTAGATCTAACTGCACTTTATATAACACACAGAGGAGAGAGGGACATGCTGAGTAAACCCATGATATTGCAATCCTCGAAACTCAGAATGTGGAATATTCCACAAGACCGACAATCTTGACTCTTCAACAAATAAATTATAGAAAAATAATAAATACTGAAACTTATTGATTAATACATCCTTAAAGATGTAGTCAAATTCAATGGGTTGATCTTATTTGAATTTTGATTCAAAGCATATATATATGTATATGCATAATGATAGCTGGGTACCAAGTTATGGTCAAAATGGTAAGTCATAGATTTCAGACATTATAGATGTTGCAGAAAAGAAGACACAGTCCCTGGCCCCAAGGAACTTAAAATCTATTATAAATGGGAGTGAAAAGAGTCTGAGAGTGAAACTTTTTCTATCAACCGAGTTAATCTTCCATCGCATCCTCCACCACAGAACTTCATCAATCTTCTCTAGACCTGTGCTGTCCCTAATGTTATCTACTAGCCACATGTGGCTGTTAAGCCATTCAATGGAGTTACTGTGACTGAGAAAACACATTTTTTATTTTTACTAATTTAAATTCAAAAATCAATGCTCATTTAAGGTGTTGGAAATATTTTAAGTATAATTGGAACAGCATGAGTATGCCAATCTACTTTTCAACTGCAAATTTTATGAAATCTTAATACAGCTCAAGTATTTCTAAGGAAAATTTAGTGTCCAAATTAAGATGTGCCATAATTATGAAATAGACACCAGATTTTGAAGGTTTGGTATAAGATAAATTTTGTGAAATAGCTCATTAATTATTTGTATATTGATTCAATATTTAAATCATAATTTTTATATACCAAGTAAGTACAAGTATTAATAAATTCATTTCTTTTTTACTGTACTAATGTTACTATCAGAAACTTTAAAATGATAAATGTGTGATTTATAATTTTAAATCATAAATGCATAATTTATCATTTTAAATTATAAAATTTAAAATTTGGATCTTTTCTTTTTTCCAGTATTGAGTGTTTCCGATATGTCAAGTTCTATTTTAAGATGAAGAGACCACAGTTTCTGCCCTCAAGGAGCTTAAAGTCTAGTAGGTGAGGGAGACATTTCATTAAACATTATCACTTATTCTGAAAAATGCTAGAGCAGCACTGTCCAACAGAAACATAATGTACAACACATTATTATTTTAAAATCTGAGTTATCATATAAGACTCTAATGATGCAGTATCTTCTTTCCAGAGATGCTGCAGATGTCCCAGACCATGCTGCTGCTTCTCCAATAGCACCTTCTTCCAAGCACACTGACTTGGCCAGAAGTCCCGGACATACACCCCACCCATGCTGCCCTTTCTGTGTTGTGTTTTCTCTCCTCTTCTTGACTTAGAAGAAAGGTTATTGGGGGATAGGATATGGCTTCAAATGAATCTTGATAATATGCCTCCAAGATTTAGGTATAGTTCCTGCTCTGCAGCATAATTTAGTCTGTCTTGAGTGATGCAAATTATCCATCAATCTATCATCTATCTACCTATCTGTCTATGTATCTATCTTCATAGCTTCTCTGTTCCTACCATATATTGTGCTTATCTTTGTCTCTGCCTTAGTTCATGCTACTTCCCTTACCTGAAAGCCATTTTCTCACCTTTATTCTAATCTACTGTTTTATAAGAGTATGTTGCAGGACTATTTTAACCATGGTTCTCCCTTTTCCCTCATCTCCTAGCTAGCATCTATGGAAATTGTTACACACTTTTCTGCAACTAACCACTTAATTTATTTTCTTTTACAAAGTAATAATAGTAATTGTATATTTATTTCTTCATCTCCCTCTTTTGAGACCTTTTGCCTCTCTGTGCCTTCATGAAGTCTAATCGATACCCCATATTGGAGTTTGCAGTGTGCTGGAGCAGCATCAGTCCTTTTGAACAGAGGTTTGGCTGCCATCGCGCAGGGCCAGAACTCAGGCCAGGAAAGTGAGGTGCTTAGGATGCGCACTTCACGGCATCACAGGGTTGTTCAAGTGCTGATGTTGAGCTGCAAATAGTTTAATATTACTGAAAACTTAGGGATAAGGATGTGGAATAGTGAGAGGTCAGACTGGACAGGCAGGTGAGGGCCTGATCATGGACAGCCTTCTATGTCCTGGAACGCAATCAGACTGTATCCTCAAAGCAACGTGGAGCCAAAGTGCAATGTGGATCAGGAGAGGAAAGTGATTTTAGATGAGCATGTTAGAATGACTGACTTCATATCAGCCTAGACAGTCAGCTGGAACGAGAAAGAGACCAAAGACAGAAAAGAGTTTAGACTGTGTTATCCGTGGTGGTAGCAGTAAAAATAGAAGAGAAGATTATTCAAGATATCAATGATGAAGACTTGAGAGGATGAGGAAGGAATAAAGGCAAGGAGATCAAGAGGACCACCCCCCCCCCCGTCTCTACTTGGCCTCCTGGGATAATGAAAATCCCATCCACCAAGATGGGTCTTTCACAGGGCTGCTGAGGTTACAGCTATGTCTTGAAGACCTAAAGACTATGGGTGTGAAAATGAGGTAGATGGCAATAGAATTGAAGAGAGTAGTTCCTAGACAGGTTCAAAATAATGAGGAAAAAAAAATCCCTTTTCTGGTGATTTTTAATAGATGGCCAGATTTGGGAACCATGAAAAACCTTATAACTTGTCTACTTTGTACAACACACTTAAAAATTCTGACACTCGGAATACTTCACTGAGAACCAAAAAGTTGACAAGAGGCTCTCACGGGTCCCACCAAAGGATCACCCTGTGTGCCACTGCCTGCCTGCTGCTAAGTCGTTTCCCAGTTGGCAGCTATCGAGGCAGGCATAAGAATGAGTTCCATAAAACTCAGCTGAGAACTATGAAACTGGATTTGAGGGCTTTAAGGAAGCAAGGGAGAAGCAGCAGCGCTTGGACAAACTGCAGAGATAGAAGAACTTTTGGAGATGAATACAATTCCCCATGAAGAACAGCTCATACAATTAGTCATGTTAAATTGCCAAGGTACATTATCAGCATGAGCCACAGCTGCCCCATCTCAGCGCCAGGGAATGTTATTTTTACTCTTACAGTTACAGCAAGACTCTAATTACTGAAACTGCCGATGTCACCTTAATTACAGTTTTATTTAATGATCACATTGGGCACTGCCTTATGATGTGGGATTTTTTTTTAATAAAATACGGCAAAGAAGTGGAGGAGGAGAAATTAACTCTCAATGTATTATCATTCAGCTCATTGGGGGGCACACACTTAAGAGAAGTTATGGCACAAAGAGCTCCCATTCACAGAGAATGTTGTTGGAATTTAGCATTTGTTGTTTAAGAGATAAGAAAATAGCACATTTTTTAAATTCAAGCTCATGCTTTTCCAGTCAGTCATTATTGGAAATAATTATTCATACCTGTATTTCTCAGTATACAGAAACCTGTTAGAAACACAACCAAATTAGAAAGTTCTTACTTGTGCTGATAATTTGCAAAATTTTTGAATGCCCATTGAATAATGGAACCAGGCAGACTCCATGAGCTTGCAATGTAATCACAAGAATAAGTGACAAAGACATTCATTAACTGCACATGAACAGCTGGGCACTAAATCACAGAAATGGTGTGAGTGACTAGCATGATTCCAGGCAGATGTGGTTAATGAAAATCATAAAAGGCTTAATATGGAATCCACCTTAAAAAGCATCTCTTTCAAACCCTTCATTCTATTGGCAACAAGAGTGAGAAACAGAGGTTAAGGCACAATAAATGAGTGACAGACCTGACATTGTAATCCAGGGACTCTGGGTGTCAGGGTTGGGAGGGTCAAATCTTAAGCAGTCATCAGAAGAAGTAAATGGAAGGAGTGTGTGTGTGTGCGCGTGCATGCGTGTGCGCCTGTTTGTGTGTGATAGAGGTAGCAAATACAGGGATATCCATATGTAGATACTGTGTCCAACACGCCCAGGGACAGAGGCCAGTAAGTGAACATGGCATGATTTGTTACGTGAACAGAGAACAACACCAAAGGATAGGAGAAAACCTAGAGAATTGGATAATGGGAGAAGGTGAACAATATATGAACAACTACATTCCTGAATTTCAAGAGATAATTGGAAGCCATTTCAAAAATACAAACAAAGAAAAAGTGCTTTGCATGATCAAAACTTATCTTGTTGATAAATCTTGCTCCCGCAAGTAGGACAGATTAAAGATGGAAAAATCTGGAGCCATGAGAAAGCCAGAAATAGGGCTGTCTCTGTGAACTGGACGTATGGTTGGGAAACAGGAGTCCCACAAGGATTTTCCTGAAAAAAATAAATGAGCAACTCTGAAGCTTTTACTCAACATACAAAGATGAAGGAATTTTTTAAATCTCAGAACACAAGTTGGTAAGTCAAATAAAATACTAGTGGTATAAATTTGGATTTTAGAATAAGAAAATAAACTCTAAATTTAACTTTCATTTAGATGGCAGTGGGTCTCCCAGGTAAGGATATAACATAAAGAGAGTAAAATATCCAATTATAACATTAATTGGTCACAGAGAGATTGCCATGTTTTGAATATAACAATTATCTTCAAATGCTTGAATTCCTAAACCTATTAAAAATATAGAATATCAAATCTTAACTTGGTCATTTTTTTTGGAAAGACTGTTTTGGTCAAAATATAGTATATTTTATACCCATGGCTTTTAAAAATTGGAAAATAATAAGAGCCTTTCCCACACTACTCTGATACTGTGGAATCGTTCTCGTAGATGATAAGAAACCGCCTGTAGCTCCATGAGGCTAATGTTGCTCTTTATGGGACATAAAGCTGCTTTAGCATCAGGCTTATTGCAGAAGGCAGCTTGAAGAGACATATTTGCCCTGCTTAAGCCTTTAAAAACTTATAAAAATAGCAAGTGCATCTCATCTGGCTCTACTGAAATAACATCCCTGAAAAGAAAAAGCATTTCAACAAGCCTGAAAAACAAATGCCTCCCCAGAGATCAGGCTGCTCTTTGTAGAGAAGACTTTTTGTCAAAGCTCTTGGGGAGTTTTATGTAGAACCAGATGGGGCAAATTTTTCCTTTTATTGCCTTCACCTCTAATTGATGGGTATCCAGAGGGAGCCTGATTCATAAAGTGCAGGAAACCATCTTCATCTATACTCTTTAAGTTCTCCGCAAGAGGTTTATTTTCAGGAAGTCTAGTCCACTGACAAGAGTACAATCAATGCAATTAAAATGAACAAATCGCTTTGCAAATCACCACCTCTAATTTCCACAATGAGCCTCCTCTTAAAATCCATGAATGCTTTTATGGCCTTTGACTTTTCTCTATGGAATTCAAATTGCTAAACGTTCATGAAAGTGTAGATAAGTTGGAGATAAATCCAACCTCTAGGATCAATGCCTGAAACTACTCTTAAAATCCAATATTTGTCCCCAATTCTTACCTTTGGGAGTAAACTATTTCAAATTATTACTGGACAGGATTACCTGATTTATGCTTCCCTTCATCCCTGTTGTTCAAGTCAACCCTCAAGGAAGTATCAATAATTATCAAGGAAACCTCCTAGTTAACATAGAAATACACACACACACACACACACACACACACACACACACACACGTGGCAAATGCTGTCTGCGCCTAGCACATGACCTCTTTTTTTAAATCTAAGAACACAAGTTGGTAAGTCAAATAAAATGCTAATGGTATAAATGTGGATTTTAGAATAAGAAAATAAATTTAACTTTCTTTTAGATGGCAGTGGGTCTCCCAGCTAAGGATATAACATAAAGACCGCAGCACATGGCAAAATTGTCCTATTGACTCTGCAGCCCCTACCTGTAAGAACAAATGAAAGTTCTGGGAAAGAAGGATGAAAAGGAATTTCAGGGTAAATGTCTCATCCCCATTGTCCCTGCATTGGATAATTCTGAGATCTGTCATTGAATTTCAGTGTTTCTGCAAAGGCTCAGCTTCTATATCCCAGTGGCAAGTCACTGCATAAACACTGCCTTTATTGGCTTCCTACATGTCGCTGCCTCTCTTCCCCTTATCCCTGCCAATGCTCCCTGGGATTACCTTCCAAATAAAGTGCTTGGATTTAAGGTCTGCTTGGGGTAAACTAAAATAATTTGTTACAATGTTTGTCCGTGGAAGCCTAGGTAGGGAAGAAACAGATCAGGGACTACAGAACCTGCTCCACCCCTAATCGCTTCTCTGATAACGGCCTTCTGAACAGGCAAAAAGCAATCCAGCATGTTACAGGGCATTAGTACTTGTGCTCTCCTAAGAACTTTCTCCCTTATCTCCAAAGACAATTCTGGTGGACATAGCGGGGTGCTATGGCGTGCATTTCTTTTATCCCTTCCTTCTGCTTTTTGTCCAGCTGACACAAGTAAACAAAAGCAGGCCATAAGTGTTCTCATGCACATCAAAGCCAAGTGTTGTGCATGGTAGTAGAAAATATTTTCTTTGAAACACAGTATAAACTTCAGGTTTGGTCCTCAGATTATTTGTATCTTCCTGGAACCTGCCATATTTCACTTTCACAGAAACTCATCTGTAAATGAGAGGATTGGAAATTTGAGAACTTGGCCTGGCACAGTGGCTCATGCCTGTAATCCCAACACTTTGGGAGGCCAAGATAGGCAGATCTCTGGAGCCCAGGAGTTCCAGACAAGCCTGGGCAACATGGCAAAATTCCGTCTCTACAGAAAAATACAAAAATTAGCTAGACTTGGTGGCACATGCCTGTGGTCCCAGCTACTCAGGGGGCTGAGGTGGGAGAATGGCTTGAGCCCAGGCAGCAGAGGTTGCAGTGAGCTGAGATCATGCAACTGCACTCTAGCCTGGGCAACAGAGACTGTGTCTCAAAAAAAAAAAAAAAAAAAAAAAAAAATTTGAAAATGTACATCAGTTGCCATTTTATATTTTTATAAATCCAGTGAAATTTCTTTAAAGTCTAGGCTGATACCCTTTACAGGTACTGAGGCAAACATTTTCATAATCTATATACATTAACAGAAGTTAACATGAAGTGGGAAATCTCTTCAAACCAAAGTCTTCCTTAGACAGGTATATATATATAGCATTTTTTGCCATCACTCTCTGGAGATTTACCATTTATCAAGAAAACTAGACTGCCCATAGTTGTTCACGGATAGAATGAACAGTGGGGTAATTTCAATCCCAATGCCTGATGAGGTGCTTGTCCCTCAACAACAGGCTTGGTAGCTTCCAGCTATGACTTCCTTCTTCCAACTCTTTTCCCCTCTGGCTGAACTTCAAAATCAAAGTGAAATTTATCTGCTTAATGTAATACCTGCTTTGCCCAATTCATTTATCAATGTTTGGCTGATTTCTTTCCAAGAGGCAGATATTTGGGCATAAATATTTTCTATTCTATATGTAATATGTAGCCCTGGGTAACTTTCATCAGGGATGGCATTAAGCTCTGCGAAATGATGGACTGTTTTCCTTCACATTACCTTCCTCCAGGTAAACTACTCTGTAGATTAGTAACTGGTTTTTCTTGATTTATTTTTGAAGGTTACTCCATATTCCTTTACACAGTACTTTTCTATGAATTATGCATGCTGCTAAAGTCCAACACCCAGCAAAGGCAGTAGACTATAATTTCTTCTCTTGTAATTTACATCATACCACCATAAATGACTTAAGCTTCAAAATTTTTCATTCAGAAGATACAGCTCGATACTAAGTGGGAGGTTTTCAGGCCATGCAATAATACTTCAGTTGAGTACCATTAATTTTATTATGAATTTGATATTTCTATGTTTTAATTATAAACCTTATCTACATACTGAAACATAAACATACAGAACCTACATTGACCCCCAAATATAAAACATCTGAAATATGAGCGTTTCCTGTTTCTTTTCTATCTGAGGCAATAAGGTGAGTTGAGAATCAAAAACAGAAGAGACGTGAATGGAAAAAAAATATTTTTGTAATATTAATATATTAATAACTTAAATCTCTAGGATTTAAGTTATTTTTATCTTTAATCATCATAAATTACCCTGGTTTGTTTCTCAAGCCTACATAAATACCACTTTTTTGGCTTTTATTCTTTTTAATGAGTTTCAGAGTTTTCTAATTTTAGTATAATGAACACGTATTCCTCTCACATAGCAAATGTTCAGGAAAATCTTTAAAAGTAAAATACATTTAAGAGCAACAGCAACGACTTCCCGAGAAAAGCTTCAATTCAGGCTGCAATTCTACCTCTCATCCCATTTCTCTTTCCTTACAATTTTTGAACATTGATAGGAATAATTGTTAAAAGTTGAAAGGACGCAAAGGTGTAAGAATGATACAGTGGCCTTGTGGGACTAGCGGGGAAGAGTGGGAGGAGGGTGAAGGATAAAAGACAATAAATATGGTGCAGTGTATACTGCTCGGGGGATGGGTGCGCCAGGTTCTCACAAATCTCCACTAAATAACTTAGTCATGTAACCAACACCACCTGTACCCCAGTAACTTATGGAAAAAAATTTTTTTAAAGAGTATAAAAGTTCTGGAAGATAAGTAGTTTTTTTTTTTTTTTTTTAAGAAATAAAATAGTATGGGATAGAGAGCACCTCAAGAGTTCACAGGAGTCCATCTCTTTTACTGATCTGCAGGACAGGCTTAGCCAGTGAATTAGGTGTGAGTTCAGATCCCAGACAAGACACCAAGGCAAGTTACAGGGGGAATGTTGGGAGGATTCAAGGAAGAACCCAGAGTGGCTAGAATGTTTATTTAGAGAACAACAGAAATTATCTGATACACTGGGTAAACCAGTGTCATTTTTTGTTTAACTTTTTCTCTTTTATTGCTTCAGTGAACCATGTTTTAGCCTGTACTTGTTACTCTCCATGTTCCTCTTCTGTCCATGGAACTTTCTCCTTTAGCTTTCAAAATCATGGCCAGGCGTGATGGCTCACGCTTGTAATCCCAGCACTCTGGGAGACTGAGGAGGGTGGATCACGAGGTCAGGAGATCAAAACCATCCTGGCTAACACGGTGAAACCCTGTCTCTACTAAAAATACAAAAAATTAGCCAGGTGTGGTGGCGGGCGCCTGTAGTCCCAGCTACTCGGGAGGCTGAGGCGGGAGAATGGCGTCAACCCGGGAAGTGGAGCTTGCAGTGAGCTGAGATCGCACCACTGCACTCCAGCCTGGGCGACAGAGCAAGACTCCGTTTCGAAAATAAATACATAAATAATAATTAATTAATTCAAGAATTAAAAAATCATAGCCTAAAAGAACAGGAGGACCTGAGGAATTCCCAAACCTGTTGATCTCAAGGTCATCTGACCAACAGCAGAATCAGAAAACCCTCCTGGGCACCGCGTTAGACCCTCCCTGCTCCTCCTTGACACCAGCAACTGTTTGCCGGGTAACCACTTCCTTCAGATGTTGTCTGGCAATACCCGGGTTCAGTTGCCTCATTCAATTTTCAGTTTTTCTTCTGGGTTCCAGCCTCCTGGGACACTTTCAAAGGTCAGCTTCTCCCTCCTATTCCCACAACCCAGTACGTGGGTGTAAGGGTGGCTAATGCCCCTGCAGTTCAGCTTTTGACTATTGAGAATGTAAACCTGTAGATAAGTTTCTGCAACCAGCCCTTGGATGGAAATTCTGAGGCACATTCTAAATGGCTTTCCATAAAGTGATGGCCAACTCAAAAACAGACTTTTTACTCATCTGCCCTTTTTCCCTGTTTCACACTCCTTTGTCTGTTACCCTTCTTTCCTGAGATCACTTCCCAAAATAAATTGCCTATGTATAAGCAGCGTGGGAGAAATTTAGCCTCTTGGGGTAGGGGGGTGCTATTTATTTGATTGATGCAACAACAGAATATTATTGACATTGCTGTTTAGGTGAGCCTGCTGGGAAGAACTAGAAAAGTCCTCTGTAGAGAAAGTAGGGAATTCAGTGGTTTCCATTTAAAACTGCAGAAGTTTGGATTGGTTTTTACTTTTGCTGGTTTTTTACTCCTCTTGAAAAGTGGTTTAAGGAGAGCACTGCATTCTTCAATAAAGCAAATGGGCCAGGCTCAGTGACTCACACACATAATCCCAACACTTTGGGAGGCTGTGGCAGGAGGATCACTTGAGCCCAGGAGTTCAAGACAAGCCTGGACACCGTATTGAAACCTTGTCTCTATAAAAAATATAAAAATTAGCCGGGCGTGGTGGCACATGTTTGTTGTCCCAGCTGACATGCAAGGATTGCTTGAGCCTGGGCGTTCAAGGCTGCAGTGAGCTATATTCTTACCACTGCACTCCAGCCTGAGTGACAGAGCGAGACTCTCTCCCTTAAAAAAAATTGCCAAAATATCTTTGCATCTATCTATAAAAAGAGATAAATCTTTCTATAATTCATGCGAGAGTAGTGGGTTTTAGTAACTGTGTAGTATAACGTGTAACTCATTTGCCCATGAAGCACTAACTTCCATATGAGTAATTTTTTGTGTGTTTGTGTATGTATATGTGTGTTGGGAGAAAGTCTAGACTCCATACCCATTAAAAGAAAGTGAATTCCAGGAAAAGTTTAACTTACCTAGGAAGAGAAGAAATCTTGCTATTAAGTTAATGCATCACGAAAATGACTTCACCTAAGTGTTTTGTGCCGTATTTTCTAGCATCTGTAGTATCATTATAATAATAACCTTCTTAGAGAAGGAAATCTTTTTTCCAAAAATTACACTGCCCTCAATCACGAATATTGCTTCAAAATTCGTATTTACATTCTGTTTTATAAGGTTATTTTTCTAAATGCTTTTTCAGCCCAAATGTCATGCAAATGTTTTGAAATCATCACAATGAAAAGCACAATGTTCAACTCTATAAGAAGACAACATTCCATTGTAGATGTTGCTTTATTAGTTTTTCTTTTTCATACTTATGTTCATAAATTTTTAAAATACAGTATCTCCTAAAGAATCATATTTAAATGATGTTTGATTTAGCAATATATTTGAGTGGGATACTTGCATTTTTTTACCACTTAGAGGAAGACAAAGATATGACTTTGTGGACAAAGACTAATTTTGTCTAAATTCTACATAAATTATGCATTTCCAATCAAAATTTTCTCCATTTTTTTCATGTTTTGTTGAAAATATTCTACTTTTTACAATACATTTCTTATATTATTACAATTAAAGGGTTTGAACTACAATTACAAAGTTGCAGAAGAATATGATCATTGAAGAGCTTGATTTTTGTTTTTTAAATTGTTTTTTGTCTTAGAGGACTTCATAATTAATTTTCAATTCAAGTGATATTCTTTGGAGACATCACCCAAAGATTACAAAATGTTATTTCTCTATTTTATCGACATTAAGGAAATATTTGGAATTTTGAATGAGTCTCTACAAAGAGAAAAGTTGTGAATCACTACTGACCCTCAGGAAATGAATGAGGTTGGTTGTAGAAAGCTTCATGCAGATAGAATTTAAAAATCACTTTCTTATATTCCAGGTTATAGAAATTCTCTTTAAGACCAAGTGGAGATGTCAGTATGACTCATGTATATTTTACAGAAGTCAGTTGGATGTAGAAACCAAGTTGACATAGAAGTCAATTATACACTAATACATACAGACATATGCAAGTGTGTGTGGGTGTGTATCTTTTATTACTTACAAAAAGCTATTTATGAAAGTTTACTTTCTTTTATTATACTTTAAGTTCTAGGGTACATGTGCACAACGTGCAGGTTTGTTACATATGTATACATGTGCCATGTTGGTGTGCTGCACCCATTAACTCGTCATTTACATTAGGTATATCTCCTAATGCTATCCCTCCCCCCTCTCCCTGCCCCACGACAGGCCCCGGTGTGTGATGTTCCCCACTCTGTGTCCAAGTGTTCTCATTGTTCAATTCCCACCTGTGAGTGAGAACATGCAGTGTTTGGTTTTCTGTCCTTGGGATAGTTTGCTCAGAATGATGGTTTCCAGCTTCATCTACGTCCCATAAAAAGACAAAGGTTCCTTTGTCATCACAGACAATGTTTTCAAATGAATCCTGTCATTTTAGCAGACAGTATAATGTTTTCTTAACATTGTAGTTAAAGATGCAGGCTTTGGTACAACCATATAATGGATACTACCCAGAAATAGGAGGGGATGCTTGATTTAGGCAACAGCATGGATGATTCTTAAATGCACTTTTCTAAATGAAAGACACCAAATTCAAAATGCTATACACTGTATGATACCCTTCATGTGACATTATGGAAAAGGCAAACTATAGGAAAGGTAAACATACCAAGATCTGTGGTTCTCAAGGGCTGGTTGCCTTTCAAGGAAGCAGGAGCTGTCTAAAGAGGGCCACACAGTTGGGTGCGGTGGCTCATACCTGTAATCCCAGCACTTTGGGAGGCTGAGGTGGGCAGGTCACGAGGTCAGGAGATGGAGCCCATCCTGGCTAACATGGTGAAATTCTGTCTCTATTAAAAATATAAAAAATATTAGCCGGACAAGGTGAGGGGGCGTCTGTAGTCCCAGCTACATGGGATACTGAGGCAGGAAAATGGCGTGAACACTGGAGGCAGAGCTTGCAGTGAGCCCAGATAGTGCCACTGCACTCCAGCCTGGGCGACAGAGCAAGACGCCGTCTCAAAAAAAAAAAAAAAAAAAAAAAAAAAAAAAAAAAAAAAAAAAAAAAGGTGGGCACATAAGGGAATTTTTAGGGTGATGGAACTGTTCTGTGTGGTACTTTGATGCACATTTGATGCATTTTTACACCACGAGGATAAACGTAACCATATGCAAACTTTTATTACAGTTTTTGATAGCTTTACTGAGGCATAATTGACAAAAAGAACTGTACGTATTTCACCATATACAAACATTAACTCAAGATAGATTAAAGAAGAAAGCCTAGGAAACACCATTTTGAACATCAGCCTTTGGAAAGAATTTATGGCTAAGTCCTCAAAAGCAATGGCAACAAAGCCAAAAACTGGCAAATGGGACCTAATTAAACTAAAGAGCTTCTGCACAGCAAAAGAAACTATCAACAGAGTAAACAGACAGCCTACAGAACAGGAGAAAATATTCCCAAACTATCCATATGACAAAGTTCTTATTTCCAGAATCTATAAAGAACTTTAACAATTGAACAAGCAGTAAATAAAGAACTCCATTAAAAACTGAACAAAAGACATAAATGGATACTTCTCAAAAGAAGACATATGAGCAGCCAACATAGATATGAAAAAATACTCCACATCACTAACATTAGAGAAATGCAAATCAAAACCACGATGAGATACCATCTCAGACTAGTCAGAGTAGCTATTATTAAAAAGTCAAAAAACAACAGATGCTGGCACAGCTGTGGAGAAAAGGGAACACTTATACACTGTTTGTAAGAATATAAATTAGTTCAACCACTCTGGAAAGCAGTTTGAACATCTCTCTATAAACTTACAACAGACCTACCATTTGACCCAGCAATCCCATTACTGGGTATATATCCAAAAGAAAATAAATTGTTCTACCAAAAGAACACATACACTCACATGTTCATCACTATTCGTAATAGCAAAGACATGGAATCAACCTAGGTGCCCATCAGCTGTGGATTGGATAGAGGAAATGTGGTACACATATACTGTGGAATACTATGCAGCTATAAAAAAGAAGAAAATCATGCCCTCTGCAGCAACGTGGATACAGTGGGAGGCCATTATCTTAAATTAATGTAGGATCAGAAAACAAATACCACATGTTCTCATTTGTAAGTAGGAGCTAAACATTGGTTACTCATGGACATAAAAACGGTAACAGTGAACACTGAGGACCACTGCAGGGGAGGGAAGAAGGAGGACAAGGGTTTAAAAACTACCTGTTGGGTACAATTCTCAACAACTGGGTGACCAGATCAGTTGTACTCCAAACCTCAGCATCACATAATATACCCAGGTAAAAAACCTGCACATGTACCTCCTGAATCTAAAATAAACATTGAAATTATTAAAAATAAAAAATAACGTTGAGGACAGATATTCTTTAGCTCACTTACCTCTGTAGGCAACCTAGTGTTTTTGTAAAGAAAATACTTGATGATTATGTAGAATAAATGAATAAATAAAAGGTATAAAGTATTAAAATTACTTAGCCCTTTAATGAAAATAATGATATGTGAATTTGAGAAATAAATGATTCTTTAAGTCTGAGACTTCACTTAAGCCAAAATAATAATAGCTACAATCATTTATAGGAAATTAATTTATAATTCAACACAAAATTTTCGTTTTTTAAGTTCAGGGGTACATGTGCAAGTTTGCTATACGGGTAAACTCTTGTAATGGGGGTTTATTGCAAAGATTATTTTGTCTCTCAAGTATTAAACCTAGTACTCATTAGTTATTTTTCCTGATCAGCTCCCTCATCCCACCTTCCACCTTCCACCTTCCAGTAGGCCCCAGTGTCTTTTGTTCCTTTCTATGTGTCCATGTGTTCTCATCATTTAGCTCCCACTTATAAGTGAGAACATATAGTATTTGGTTTTCTGTTCCTGCATAATTTGCTAAGGATAGAAGCCTCCAGCTCCATTCATGTTCCTGCAAAGGGCATGATCTTGTTCTTTTTTTGTGGCTGCATAGTATTCCATAGCATATGTGTACCACATTTTCTTTATCCAGTCTACCATTGGCGGGCATTTAGGTTGATTCCATATTTTTGCTTTTGTAAATAGTGCTGCAATGAACATATGTTTGCGTGTGTCTTTATGATAGAACAATCTATATTCCTTTGGGTATATACTGAGTAATGGGATTGCTGGGTTGAATGGCAGTTCTGTTTTTAGGTCTTTGAGGAATCGCCACACCGCTTTCCACAATGGTTGAACTAATTTACACTCCCACCAGCCATATATAAGCATTCCTTTTTCTCCCCAAATAAAATTTTCTTATGTGTAGTTTTATCCTCATAAATAGAGTAGCCAGGTATCTTGGTTTATCCTTGGTCTTCCAACATACTCTTTGATCCTATCTGGTTTGGCCAACATTTGTCCTGGATTTTCCATATTTTAATCAAGTATTACTTTAATACTTGCACTAAGATAAGCTAAGCTGGATTTAGTAGATCAGTATTGTCTTTTCACCTTCTTCCAGAACCTACAAAGGAAGTGTCTGAATCACAGGTGTAAAGAAACAGAGTGCTTATTGAAGTGTGGTTAAACCCACAAGACAACTAACTGGCTGCGACCTCTCTCTCTTTTCCAAGCACTTTACAGACGCCAGGTGATTAACACCTCCCTTTCAAGGACTGCTTGCAGGGCACTCACTGATAAAATTAAGGCTCTGTGACAGGTGCAGGTAGGGACAGCAACCCCATCGCTCTTGGACAGCAGTGGGAGGAGGGCACAATGCTCTGTCCCTGCTGGTCACATGGTGTACCTGATTGCTGTCTGTGCTGGGAGGAGCTCAAAGCAGCTGGGCTACCAGGCAGGGAGCAGAGGGGAACATGAGAATGACAGGTTAGGAAATTCCAAGTTAGGTATGTGAAATAAGTGTGACAAGACATAAAAGCTTGAATCCTCTTGCTTCCGAAGTTTTATCATTTATTGAGTGTGCAAATGTCTGTCGTTACTTGGGTATTTTAATGGGTTTTTGTTTTGTTGTGAAATAAACCTTTGACACCAATGAGTTTAAAAATACACATTTAATTTTTAAAATCAAGAAGTTTTGTGATGCATGTGTACAGTATCTAGATTTCGTCAACCACAGGAAAACCAAGAGATGCAAACTTGCTAAGAAGCATCTATTACAAAGTCAGTTGTTATTTTGAGAAGACAGTGGCCCAAAGTCACAGCCCTCATTCAGTTGCAGAAAGTGCTGAAGTTTCATTTAGATCAAGTAACTGTTTTACTAAATTAATTTTGCTTAGTTTTCATTCCAAATTTTTTGTGTACACGTAAAAAGTGAAGCAGTTGCTGTGAATGTTAGCTCTATTGGCCAAATAATAATAATAGAAATAGTACAGTAGCAATGGTAGCAACAACCCCTTAAATTCCAATGATGCCATTTTATATCAGGGCTATCAGATATTTTCAATGCAAAATTGCTTGTTGCTATATTTCCATAAATATTCTATTTTTCCATCCAGTTATTGAAATGAAATTTAAGCTTGGGGAAGTTTATTCAGGTGGAAGCTATCTGCCATTGTTGCAAATAGTTATAAATTCATTAAAATTCATTTTTAAGATAACATTTGATTTTGTAGCAATAATACAGACAGAAATTTTGGTGGAGCACAGCATTTTGGTAAAAGCCATGTTCTTAATAAATTAAGGAATGTTAAGATGAGAAATGTACTTAAATTTGGCCATGTGGTGCATATCATTTGTCCATGGCAACCTAACAAGCTGAAGCTTTAGCAGTTTTGGAAATTTTCAAGAACTTGCAATTATCTATGTAAATTTTGCAAGGAGAATAATCACCTTCACAAAATAAAAGACCCAAAATTATTGACAGATGAGAGCTAAAATGGTGTATGAGATTTAGTTCTGTACTTCCATAATTGTGTTTGAGAATATTGCAAGTTCCTATTTATAACTGGATAAATTTGATATTCTGTGCTGTAACTATATTGAGAAAGCCTATAATTTGGTGAACTATGTGAGTTTGATAAAATAATCAAAATCATCACAAGTAGAAAAAACTTGTTGACAAGTTTTGTTTGTAAATATATTTGACCCAAAAACAATAGTATTTTATATAAGGGCAAAAAGTCAGTGCCTATGAAAATATTTGGGCTGAAATATTTATATGCTTCAACTGTGAAGCAAATACACTTGAGGATATTTCCCATTTAACATGATTACCTCTGATTTTACCTGGTGATCAAGCATGTAAACACAGTCTTTTCCTAAGATTTCAAAATATTGTGGCTTATGTAAAAGAGGTATTTGAACAATTAAATACAATTTTGAAGCAAAACGCAGGCACTTTTGTTTTTAAAAAATGAAAATAATTTTTAGAAACAAGAATTTAGGAAATAACGATACACATCATTAAGGAGATAGGTGAGAAACTGACGGAAATACATGAATACAAACCAAGAAACATTATCCTACTTAGCCTTTTTCTAAATTTTCAAATAACCAACATAAAGGATTTTTACTTAATGCATGTGAATTAAACAATGTGTTATTCTTACTTTTATAGATACTGTTTTAAGAAAATAGTTTCAACATAAAACTCTATTATAGATCCAATATAATGACTGAATAGATAGTATTATTGACTGATAAATTAGGTTGTTATATTGGCCTAATTTGAGATGTTTATTTTAAATTTTTACTTCAAAGAGTTTTATCCAAAAAGTTTGGGTGATAAATTACAAGAAGAATAAAAACCCTATGAGGTAACTGTACAACAGATATTGTTTATGTGTGTGATTTGCTTAAAGTCACACAGCCACAACGTGAAAGGTCTGGGACTGGAGCCAAGTCCTTGGAGGAGGATTGAGTGAGAATCTACAAACTAAGAGCAGCATTCCAAGTTCAAGAAACATATGCATTGTTCTCAACCTGCTTCATCTAGTTAGAATAGAAAATAAAGGAAAGGGGGGACAAATAACACAGAAGTCTTTAAGGGTCCAAACTACCAAATTTTAAATTAAGGACACACTGATATATACAATAACATCATGTGGACCAGAAAAGGCATAGAGGAAGGCTACTGTTTGGAAGAATTCTGAACCATGTTTTGGAAAGGGAGGAGAGAGGGATCCATACCAGAGATCTGGGCTGGAGCCCATTGGCTTAGTGGGTGACTGTGTAGATGCATAAATCAGAATTAGCACAACGCCTGTAAGAACTGGAAGGTTTCTAATGGTCAGAAGATAGGAGCTTTAAGTGTTGAGTTTGAGATTCATAAACAGAATGCTAGATTTTAAAGGTTACATTAGAAATGCTGGATAAAATGGAACTACTACGACCTGTTTAAACAGAAAAAAAGATGTAATACAATTTGCTATACTTAAATATAATTTACTACATAAATTATATTTGGCAGTCATTTATTCATTAATGCATTCAACAAACATCTACCAGATGTGTACAGTGTACCAGAAACTGCTCTATGCCGTCAGGAGAGAACAATAAATGAAACAAAGATCCTGTCCTCATGGAAGACTAGTAGAGAAAATAAATGATAATTTATATGAATCTTAGATTAGAATATAATATAGAATTACAAGGAAGAAACACAAAGCGTGACATGGGGATTACAGCAACGGAGTGCAACTTTAGATGAGATGGCCAGGGAATGAAGCTAGTGCTTACATAGTTCATATTCTATATATTAAAACATTTAATCCTCACAAAAATAGTATGTGATAGGTGTGCAAGCTTAGTCATTTATCCAAGGGTGCATGACTAGAAAGTGGTGCCATTATTTCAAATTTAGACTGTGTGGCTTGAGTCCAAGTTCCTAATCATCATGTTAATACTTTTCCATGACTTTGAGATAGTGACTTTGAGCTAAGACCTGAATTAAGCAAGAGAGTCAGCCATGTGATTATCTGAATGAAGGAAGATTGCTTCAGAGGGAAGAAAGGGTGCAAAAACCCTGATCAAAAGTATGTTTGACATGTCCAAGAAATACCAAAATTGTGAGATGTGGCTGAAACTGAGTTAGTTAAGTAGGAAATTGAGAGGAAAATACAGTCATATTATTAGGACATTGTGGTCCACTGAAAGGAGAATAGATGGTAGCTGTCTAAGTGTGGAAGCAGAAAGCGTGACACCATCTATGTGACAGGTGGTGCTGGCTTAGATTAAGGTATTGATGGTTGTGATGTTCTTTTTGACATGTCAACTTGGCTACAGTCTCCAGTTAATCAAACACAAATCTAGGTGTTGCTGTGAAGGTGTTTTGTAGATGTGGTTAAAGTTCATAATCTGTTGAATGAGTAACATAGACTTTTCTAGATTATCTGGGTGGCCTGACCTAATCAGTTGAAGCCTGAAGACCAGAGTTGAGGCTTCCTGAAGAAGAAAAATTATCACTATGGAGAGCAGTTTCAATTCTTCCTAATGGTCCGCCCTACAGATTTCCAACTTGCCAGTTCAGTCCCCACAATCACATGAAGTAATTCCTTGCAATAAACCCTTTAAATAATATTTCCTGTTACATGGTAAAGGGGTAGACACTGGTAATATTCAGGATATATCAAAGGTAGTATTAAATATTGGACGTGAATGAGAATGGGAGAAAGAAGTGCTTGCTTTGTCAACAATACTGCATTATAATTATTCCCCCAAATCAGTTTGGTAAGAAGAGTAGAAAGTACTTCATAGTCAACATTCATTGTGGAATAAATCTAGTTATCTTTTGTGAGTGCCCATATGCTATATGTGTGTGTATGTATGTATATATAAAATACTATATCTGTGTATAATACAGATGTATATAATATATACAGAGAAAATGCTATATGGATATATAGTATATATACACTATATTATATATAGATATAAAAACACACAAAACTATTTTCATTTTACACTGTATGCCAAATATGAACAGGTTATCTCTGAGTAGGTTTGTGGGTTCATTTCATTCAGTCATTAAGTATTTATTAAGTGCCTTTATTGCCCAGACATGAAATGCTAAGGGCATACAGGAGTGAATATGATGGGTTTTTTTAAATTTTAAAATTATACTTTAAGTTCTGGGATACATGTGCAGAACGTGCATGTTTGTTACATAGGTTTATGCGTGCCATGGTCGTTTGCTGCACCCATCAACCCATCATGTCTTTCAGGTTTTCTATAATTAGTTTTAATTACTTTTTAAACACACAAAATTGTTTTTAAGGATGGTGTAATCTCAGTTATTTCAAAAGCATATTAAATTTATTCTCTCTAGCAGTGGGAGTTCAGAAAGGAAAACCAAAAAAAAACAAAAACAAAAAAAAAAACACACGCACACAGCACATGATTCTGTCCAAAGTAAGACTAAATCATCCTGAGTCTGCTTTCATGACACCAGGTATGATTTTTTTTTTTCTGTTCTAAGTGCTTAACAAGTAATATTCAAACTTCCCTTCATGTCGAATCCTGCTGCTATTTGAACACAGTCTCTTGATTACATCCCTTTTTACAACAGCCTTTAGAGGGCCATGGACAGATTTCCACTGGCCGCAAGTCTTCCTAAAAGTGCTCTCCAGCAGGATTTGCCTTTGTGGAAGCTGCCTCATTTGTGCAAGAGAAAGTGATGGTGTGTTTGACTCAATAACTCATTCTACTACCTTCTGTATCCTGGCTGAAAGGGGAAATACAACACATGTGTTCTCTGTTGGCTCTCCCAATGTGGATCCCTTCCATGTCCTCAATTTCTGTCTCTACAAAAGGATAATAATAACCGTCCTGCTCCTTTCTCTAAATAAAATACATTAGCAACTATTAAGTGAGTTTAGAAATGCAAACATGCCATTCTGATAGGAAAACGCAGGATGAATAGTGTGGGAAGCAACTATGAGGACATCTCCTCAAAGGCATTTTCTTTTGAGGCCACTGCCTTCATATAATACAAAAAGCAGGATAATACCTGGACCGATTTCACATACTGTTACAAAAAGCATCTAAAATGTTATTTTAAGCTACCGGAAAATTATCCTCCAAAAAATGTCAGCTTAGCGCTTATCGATAGTAATTTGAAATACGCAGGATGTCAGGGTGAACTATGTACTTCCGTCCTTACAGATAAAGTATACTACATGAGTTCAAAAGCGTTTATTCAAATGCCTCTCCTGAGAGGTTAACAGGGCTGCTGCCGCTAGAACATTCAGTGCACTGGATGCAGAATGCCCAAGGAGCCTGTGGCTCTGCTGGAAGATTAAGGACTCTCCGCTCCCTGTGTCACTGCCAGCACCCAGCGTCCTCATCAATCTCTCCAGCAGGCTGTGCAGGCGTTGCTTTCTTGTCGCAGTTTTATAAACAGGAGGAAGTGAGCTATTGTTGCTACATACACTCATGCCTGACCATAAAAAGATAAATACTTTAACTCTTAAGCTTCAGAGAGTAGAAATCTGGCTAAACACTAAGAGATAAGAAAATTAGTTCACCAGGCACCCACAGAAGTGAGTTTACAGAAAACATTGAATGAATGGTGACGTCACACAGATATCCAAGAGATACTGCAAAGACCAGCACAAAGATTCTTCATCGATATGCATTATTTATTGTTCAAGGTTAGTTGTCGATTCCAATTATGTTTTATTTCTGTTGTTTCCCATTTGTGTATAAGGTTCATGTCAGACTTAATCATTCCTCTCCCTGCGGTCTCATGGCAGGTTGTTTGTACCTCACTCTGCCTTGTGTTGTCAGTGGAGTCTATCCGCTATTCTCAATCTGTTCTCCTCCCTAACTGCAATACACACCTACAGGACAATATCCCACATAAGAAACCCCCATGGGCAGACCCAGGGTAGTACACTGTACACACTTCAAAAGCACACTGCTGTAGAAATAAGCTTGAATCCACTCTGATTTTGGTATGTTTGACCTGGCTGATGACCAGTGGGTCAGCTTCACAATAATCACAGGGGCTTCCATAACTAACACGTGATGGCCAGAGGCATCTGCTATTCTCCCTGTTGGAGGTGTGGCATCCATGAGCCACAGTCAGGCATTCCCATGCTAGAAGGAAAAAAATCCAACTCCTTATTGTTCTCCCTGCATTGTTCTTTCTTAAAGGAAGCCTGCCCCAGGGTTTGGGAAATACCATTCAGGCTATCCCTATGTCTGAAGTCTCTGAAAACGTGCAGAGGGGAAGAAGAGGGAAATAAAAGACTTGTATCCATGAATAGAAATATTCTGGGGAAGGAGCAAGAAATCGTGTGTTTGCTAAGTGTGGAAGAGGTCACTGTTCCCAGGTAGCCCCATGCTTTACCTGTCATCTTGGGATTTTCACAAATCCTACCCTGACCAGCCAGGGAACTGCAGGGCATGCCTGCGATGGGACCTGAGCTGTGCAAAGAAGCACTGTTATGTGAGCACGTCCACACCAGTGATGTACGCTTTACATGGAAATGACCTCAGAGAATCCTTCCCAGCTTTGGCGTTGGCCAAGCAGAGTCATCTCAAGGACACTCAGGGGAGACTACAGTACTTAGTGGGAAATACCAGTTGGAGGTCTGTGGACATCCCGACAAAGAGAATTCAGATAAGTTTTTTCCTGTTAATTTGGGATTCGAAAGAAAGCTGAGTTTGCAAAGCGCCCTGCAGCTCTGACTGTGCCGTGTGGAGCACAGGATGAGTGATCTCCACTGAAGAGTAAACTGACTACATGAGGCCCCGGAGTCCTACTGTCTTTCTGTGCTCTTAGGCCCTCCCTGGGTAGCCTAAGGAAGGAAGACTGCAGGGTGCCTCAGGCTGACTCCAGGCTCCTTCACAGTTTCTCCAGGCACTGGGCCCTGAGCGTCTTCCTGTCTATGACACCCATGTTTAGCCTCTGACCAGCTAGGCCCAGAACTCACCTGTCCTGAGAAAGGTAAAACATACTCTTCCACCAAGAAACATCCATCCTCCTTAACTAATAGATCAAGAGTTAGAAAATGAACACTAGGGCCTATCAGAGGGTAGAGGGTGGGAGGAGGAAAAGGATCATGAGGAATAACTAGTGAGTACTAGGCTTAATACCTGAGTGATAAAATAACCTGTACCACAAACCCCTATGACGCAAGTTTACCTATGTAATAAACCTGCACATATACCCCTGAACTTCAAAGTTAAAGGAAATATTAATAGATACTTTCATGGCCCCAACATTTGTGGAGGGCAGATGGATTTTCAATCCCAACTTAGTAACTTTCTGACTTTATCATCTTTGCAGCTACTTCACCTCTCTAGGCCTCCAGCAATGCCTTATCTACAAAATGGGTACGATAATAGTATCTACCTCATGGGGTTTAGTGTTGCATTTTTAAAAAATCATGCTAAGTGCTGAGCACACAGTGTGGCACTGTGCTAGAAAAAAGTTAATTTTTATTATGAAACAGTGGTCAGTTCTGCAGCACTGGGTTAGATATTGGGCATAATATTTACCATATTGGTACCAAACAGTATAAAATTTGTCTCCAGAGACCTCTAATTTGTACTATGACAGTAACTTAATTTGGCAAGAGCTGTGCAGTCTCTGAAAGAGACGCTTATGCCATTGCAAAAAGTAATCAGGTCTCCAAGAAAAAAATGCCATCCCAGGCCAAGAGGATGCAGCAGAGTTGGCACAAAGCAACTTGGTTGATGAGAGCCTGGGAGGGTGGGGAGCGGCCTCAGGAAAATCGTGAGCAAGGAGAGGCACTGCTGAGTTTGGTGGGTCAACCAGCCAGAGAGCTGGCAAAGCCAAAGGCGTCCACTTCAGAGAGCAGAAGAGGAACACAAGTGTTTGTCCTTATATAAAGACTCTTTGCTTGGCCAAACTTTTGTCAGGCTCTTGAAGTTCCTGCTAGGCCCATCTGTGCAATTCTTTATAAAATTCAGTTTTAGCAGGCAATCCTGCTAATTCGGTTTAGCAAGAACTCCCTACCTGTGTTACCAGATCACCCTCAACATCTGACCAGGTTCCGCATCCTCCTCTGTCCTCCAGGGAATGTCTGCTCACCCTGGCCTGTCTTCAGCAAAAGTTCCGTTAGGAAGATTTAGCTGAAATCCTTCTTATTTTTGATGTTTCTTCTGAGTAATTTTCTATCCACTGACCCTTCCCTGTTGCTTGGCTACAACTTCCCACTTGCCCATTGTAGTGGATCCTATGCCTATCACAATGGTCTTGAATAAAGTCCACTTTACCATGTTTTCACAATATTATTCAATTTTGTTTTTATTATCATCCCCTACAGGGGGGAGAGATCCTGGGGCAGGAAGAGCATGGCAAAAAAATGCATGCATTTTCCTTGCAGAAAAAAAAGAAAGAAAAACCAGTGTAAATTGAGTCATACCCTGGGTCTAGGCTGTTCAGAGGCAGGAACTCACGCAGCCCATTTTCTTCTAGATAACCACCACTAGGAGACTGTGGCCAAGAGCTTCCCAGAATTTGAGTGAAGACTAGACAGCTTACCTGTCTTTTTAAATTTTTTTCTTTTTCTTTTAATTTCCAGTTTTTAAGTTCCAGGGTACATGTGCAGGACGTGCAGGTTGTTACATAAGTGAACGTGTGCCATGGTGGTTAGCTGCACAGATCATTCCATCATCTGGAGCTGGAAGCCATTATCCTCAGCAAACTAATGCAGGAACCAAAAACCAAATACCATGTATTCTCACTTATGAGTGGGAGCTGAATGATGAGAACACATGGACCATGGACACATGCAGGGCAACAACACACCATGGACCCTGTCAGAGGGTAGGGGTGGGGGCAGGAGGAGGAAGAGCATCAGGAAGAATAGCTAATACACAGCTGGCCTTTCTTTGCTGCCCTGTTGATAGAATAAAAGGCAGTTTTAAAAGAGTGGCTTATCAGGAAGTTGCTGAGTGACTACAGATGTCAGCAGGTTCTCACAGCCAGGGACTGGTGAAGGGAAGAAGGAGGAGAATTAACAGCTGTAGGAGCCTAGTATGTGCCAGGTACAGAGCTGGACTCTATAGTTGCATCATCTGATTTGATCCCTACGACATCACCTCATGGTAATCGCTGTTACTATTCCCATTTTACAAATAAGGAAACAGGTGAGTTACGCCTCTTAGACAAGGAACTGAAATTTAAACTCAGCCCTTTGTGATGCCACAGTTTATAGGATAAAGTCCTGATGGCCCTAATAGTTTGGTGGAATAAGTGCATGATCTTGGGACACGACCAGACCATAAATCACGCAGGAAATCAGAAGAGCTCATGGGTCAGACACAGGGCTTCATGTGTATAACCATTTATTCTTTACAGAGACCTTGCAAGAGGTTACCACTATCACACTATATTAGTCTGTTCTTGCATTGCTATAAAGAACTACGTGAGACTGGGTCATTTATTTAAAAAAGAAAAAAAAATAAAAAAGGTTTAATTGGCTCACAGTTCCCACCATACAGGAAGCATGGCTGGAGGACTCATGAAACTTACAATCATGGGAGAAGGTGAAGGGGAAGCCAGCAAGGAGCAGGAGCTCCTTGGTGAAGCAAGAGGCTTCACCTCTTGGCAGGTGCAAGAGGAAGAGTGAGAGAAGCAAGAGGTGCTACACACTTTTAAACAACCAGATATCATGAGAATGCACTCATTTTGGGAAGAGCAAGGCAGAAATCCGCCCCCGTGAGCCAATCACTTCCCAGCAGACTCCACCTCCAACACTGGGGATTACAATTCAACACGAGATGTGGGTGGAGACACAAATCCAAACCATATCCTCCCTCTGCTTCAATGTTAATAGAAACTGAGGCACAGACAGATTCAGCAACATTCTCAATATCACAAGGGTTGAAACCCAAGGTATATGGTACAGTCTATGCCCCTAACTGCTATACTATGTTGCAACTCAACCACTAAATTATCTTCCATATTATCTAGTTCCTGAATCAAGAAAATACAATGATGAACATTAGAAACACTTCAAACAAGGAATGGAATATTCGTAGTTTAACTCTACAGCTCTTTTAACCTTAAACCATCTATTCCTCTCTTCTAATGGAAGCATTTGGTTTCCATTGTAAATGTTTACCACCTATATAGACTGCTCAGAAGGCAAGTGAGTCTGACTTTTTACAACCTACAAATAATGTGGATGGACATTTTGCAGGCTTGAGTCTAGAAGAGCAATTTTCTGTGGGTGGAATAATAAAAATAGAAAGCTCTACCTCAGACACAAATGAATGAAAGATTATGGTATGCCCCTCCCTTGCTTAAAAGCCAATGGTTGTAACGTACAATAAAGCCAGCATGTGAAATCTGTGGGGAAAACATGGGTTAGTAAATAAATGGCTTTCAGAAACCTGGAGAGCCATTTCAGAAAAAAAAAAAATTAAATTGCATCCATACCTCAAATAATACAACAGAATAAATTCCAAGTGCATCAAAGATTTAGGAAACTTGTAAAAAACATTTTTAAATTATGGAGTAACTGTGTCCTCTTCGGCTAAACACTGACCTTCTCGCCCGTGGGTCATCTTTAAAAGCTCGGGAAATTGAGCTATGGCATCACGACACACTGAGGCAGGTTTTCCCACGGGTTTTGTGTGAATCAAATTATACTTATTTGTAAAATTTTCAACTTGTATGGGCTTAAAATTGAATATCTTATTGCAGCTGTATTCTATTCTATGTTTTAAAACAAAAACCTGGCTCAGGAAACACCAGGTCTTATTACAACAATACTGCTTAATGATACCTTTTCCTGTGCATGATATTTTAGGCACAAAGTGTGAGAAGAGAGTTTAAATATGTCCCTTGTGTGTACTAGAGAACAACCCCAACCCACACACAGTCTATGAAAGGGAGAATGAATGAGCTTAGGTAGTGATTTTTAACCCTTCCTCCCTTTCTTCTTTGTAATCTCTGTCCTATTGTTAATTTTTTAAAAGGGTAACAATGGATAAGAGCTGAAAATTATTTTTAAAAGTTTGAGGACTTAAATTTGGCCGTAGATCCCAAACTAAATTCATCTGTGAATGTAGCAAGGGATTGATGGATGGGCTCAGTTTTTCTTAACAAAGAAAAACAACATAAACCATAACAAAAACTCCATACACCTTTCCCTGTTACAGGTAGATAATGTTTCTAAAAATAGCATCAGTTGGCCATAAGATCAGAGACTCCTGGAGCAAAGGACAACTGTCATTTTCTACTAATGTTGGCAGGTGGAGTTGAGGCACCATGATCCATAAGAGATGATGTGAATGAACAGCCCTGTAAATGCGAGAGGAGCCCTGCCCCGCTCCTTCCCAGAAGCAGCCGGCTACATGAGTGCTTCCTGAGATGTCAGTCTGCTTGTCACGGAGAGGAGGTCAGAACATCCTTACTAAATAGCATTGCAATTTTAGCAGAAGGATGTGAGATATGATTTTTAGCATTTTCCAAACTCTTCTGCCTGGAAAACAAAACCTGTTTGCAACTATTTGGAAGTATTTAAGGGTAATTTTTCCACTTGGGTTTGTTTGTTAATTTGGAATATTTCTGACAAGTAGCATTCTCTGTGATGATGGACATGTCCTGTATCTGTACTCTCCAACACAATCACCGCTAGACATGTGGCCACTGAGCACCTGAATTGTGTCTTCTGTAACTGAGGAATTTCATGTTTAACTGCATGTAGTCTTAAGTACTTTAAATATTAGTAGACCCATAGGTGGTTGATCTAGGTAAGATGGAATAAGTATGCATATCCCTGTTCTCCCAGTATATGTAGCTATAAAATCCAGACAAAAATAAACTATTTAAGGACTCTAAAAAGTAACTAGTAATAATTTGCAAGAGAACAGCATTCAAATTACCAAACCATTGGTACATTTATTGTGTTTTATCTTCAGGATTTCTCAGCAGTGACAGAAGTGAGCATTGGGACAGAGAGTTCTAGGAGAAATCCTCTAGTCTAGCATGAAGAATGAGAAAAGGGTCTCTCAATGCCTGAATGTCGGGAGAGATATACCCTGCCTTTTATTTCTGTTATCCTGTGCCTAGCCTACAGTGGCCCAAGAGATTTTCTCTCTGATCAGAGAGCAATGGCACCAACAGGTAGGGGTAATCATCCGTTAAACTTTGTCCTCTTACTGGCTGGTGCTGGACTTGAGCACCGCTGCAGAAAGTGAGCAGCAGAATGAAGGAAAAAAAACCTCCATCTTTCTGTCCCGAAGACTAAAAAGATGATCCTGAGAAAATGATAAAGTAATGGCATGACTGTGCAGAGGAAGGAGTACGTGAAATCTACCTAACAAAGTTGTTTATAAATTCCTAGGCTCAACTCTGAGCTGCACTTGGATGAACCTGATATACACAGATTCTGCGAACTAAACTACAGGCTAGACCACAATCCATGTCCCAGATTGGCTAGTGATGGGGACCGCATAGGGAATATTCAAATAGCACTGCAAAGTTGTTGCCATCGAAGCCCAAATCCACAGAAAGCTGGTCAAACTTGTGGCCTGAGCAAAATTGGATAGATGGCCTACTAAAACAAAAATATCAGTATTGCCAGGGCGACAGAGCGAGACTCCGTCTCAAAAAAAAAAAAAAAATCAGTATTATCTATAGGATTTAAACAAGAGCCAGTATCTAATACCATAACATTAAAAATGTTGAAGATACAATTTGAAATCATTCACCAGGAAACTTTGAATTTGTGTGGAAAAAGGTAATTTAAAAAAAAAAGACAATGCCAAGATGACACAGGTATTGACATTTTCTAAAAAAGACTTTAAAGCAGCTGTTATAAAAATGCTTCAGAAGTCAGAAGAAACACTCTTCTAATGAATAGAATTAGAAAATACAAAGGAGAATCAAACTGAAATGTTGAAACTGAAACACGATAACTGAAATTTAAAAACTCACTGGATAGGCTCAATAGGCAAACAAAAATGACAAGAGTCAGTGAGCTTGACCATAGTTCAGTTAAAAATTGTCCAATTTAAACAACAGAAGGAAACAAAGATTGACCAAAAAGCAGTGAATAGTCACAGAAAACCACTGGACAGTATCAACAGCTTTAATGATCCCAGAAGGAGAGGAGAGAGAATGCAGAAGGCAGCCCACATATATGCATATGTGCGTGCACGTGCGCACATACACACACACAAATACATTAGCTGAAAACTTTACAAATTTGGCAAAAGATATGAACCTACAGGTTGAAGAAGCTTATGATACCTAAACAAATCCCTCCACTGTTCATAACAGCAAAATCATGGAATCAACCTAAGTGTCCATCAACAGTTAACTAGATAAACAAATGTTCTATGTAACTGTAAACAAAAATGAAATCCCATCATAAAGCCGAGACTCCTTATAATCAAGACAGTTATTAAGAATCTAGGTTTAAAATACATAAATCTAGGTTTATTCATGAAATCCAGCCTCACTTGGTTTCCTTTATCAGCTTATTATTGGTTTTAATTTCCCTGCCCAGTAATCCCATCACTGTATTTTCACTTTTTTCCTGCTACCTATTGCTGGAGATAGGGGATGAGGGGGCAGCCAGCCAAGTATAGAATGCAGCAAAATCATTCTGAATGGATAAAATTGACAAAAATTGTGAAAGCAAAGAATGTGACAGCCTCAGAATCCTGACCTTTAGAATTTGAAACCAATAAACATGAGTTCTTTTGTATTATGAGTAAAAAAAAAAAAAAAGAAAGAAATGTTGTTGTATATATACACCATGTAATACTATGCAGCCATAAATGGAATGAAATTATGTCCTTTTCAGCAACATAGATAGAGCTAGAGGCCATTATCCTGAGTGAACTAACTCAGAAACAATCAACTACCACAGGTTCTCACTTATAAGTGGGAGCTAAACAGGGAGTATACATAGTGATATGGTTTGACTGTGTCCCTACCCAAATCTCATCTTGAATTGTAGCTGCCATAATTCCCACATATGGTGGAAGTGACCCAGTAGGAGATAAGGAATGATGGGGCGGTTCCCCTCATACTGTTCTACTGGTTAGTGTATAAGTCTCATGAGATCTGATGGGTTTATAAATGGGAGTTCCTCTGCTTAAGTTGTCTTGCCCACAACCATGTAAGAAGTCCCTTTGCTCTTCCTATGTCTTCCTCTATGATTGTGAGGCCTCCACAGCCATGTGGAACTGTGAGTCCCTTAAACCTCTTTCCTTTATTAATTACCCAGTCTTGGGTATGTCTTTATTAGCAGCATGAGAATGGAACTAACACACATAGACATAGAGATGGAAATAATAGACACCGGAAACCTCAAAAAGTTGAAAGTTGCCAGGGCGGTGAAGGTTGAAAAATGATCTACTGCGTGCAAGGTTCACTGTTTGGATAATGAGTACACTAGAAGCTTAACCTCCAGCAGTATGCAATATACTCATTTAACAAACATGCCATGTATCCCCTGAATCTAAGATAAATTTTATTAAACAAAGAAAAACCCAAAGAAATTCATAGCCACACACATCATCATCAAACTGCTGAAAGCTAAAGACAAGAAAAAAAAATTTTGAAGATAGCCAGAGAAAAATAGCATGTTACTTCCAGTGGGGGGAATCAGTGATTCAAGTGTCTGTTGATTACTCATAAAAAATAAAAGGATGCCAGAAGGAGGTGGAACATCCTTAAGGTATTTAAAATATTGGAAGATTTTTGTTTTGTTTTGTAAAATACGATAGGAATTCTACATCTAGGGATCATCCAGGAATAAAAGTACAATAGGCTGGGTGCTCATGCATGTAATCTCAACACTTTGGGAGGCCCAGGCAGGTAGATAATTTGAGGTCAGGAGTTTGAGACCAGCCTGGATAACATGATAAAACCCCATCTCTACTAAGAAATACAAAAATTAGGCAGGGTGCAGTGACTCACATCTGTAATCCTAGCACTTTGGGAGGCCAAGGTGGGCGGGATCACCTGAAGTCAGGAGTTTGAGACCAGCCGGGTCAACATGGCGAAACCCCGTCTCTACTGAAAATACAAAAATTTGCGGGGTGTGGTAGCACATGCCTGTAGTCCCAGCTACTCGTGAGGCTGAGGCAGGACAATCACTTGAACCTGGGAGGCAGAGGTTGTAGCGAGTTGAGATCTTGTCACTGCACTCCAGCCTGGCCAAGTGACAGAGCGAGACTCCATATCCAAGAAAAAGAAAAAATTAGCCAGGCATGGTGGTACGCACCTGTAATATCAGCTACTTGGGAGGCTGAGGCAGGAGAATCGCTTGGACCCAGAGGTGGAGGTTGCGGTGAGCCAAGATCATGGCACTGCACTCCAGCCTGGGAAACAGAGTGAGACTCTATCTCAAAAAAACAAACAAAATGGTACAATAAAATTCAATAGGTGAAGGAAAAATAAAACAATTTGTGCAAAAAAGATGGAAAGAGAGCTCTTCTGACGAAACAGGAATTATTCCAAGGGGAAACAGACTATCAGAAATGATGGAAGAACAGAAATATCAATTATGTTGGTAAATATAATATTTACCTAACTACCTAAAATTTACTAAAAAATGTTTTTGAGAGTTGAAACAAAAATTATAGTATTGTCCCATGGAATTTTTTATCTGTCTAGATATAATAAATACTTATATAGTAAAAGCAGGAGAATAGAGAGACCTGGAGGGTGAAAGAATGTCTCCATCACATCTGAAGTTGCAAAATAGTCATTCTAGGCAGGCTGTAAAAAGTTGAGCACTTTTACTGCAACCCCTAAAGTTATCACTGATAGATAAATACAGTTTATTTTTCTAGGAAAAGGAAAATAATATAGGTCAGAAAGTTGGATCAAAAAGAAGAGTATCAAAGAAGGATTAAATGAAGTACAATGTAAATATGAAAAGTAATATTAAAACAGAAAAGAATGGAAAAAGGTAATACCATATGGACACTAATCAAAAGAAATCTAGAGTGGCTAAATTAATATCACACAAAGTAAACTTCAGAGCAGAGAAAATTGCCAGGTTAAAGACATAGAAAAACTTCAATTCACTAACCTAATAATCCTAAATGTTTATGGCTTTGTTTTGTTTATAGTTTTGTTTCTCTGGAGAACCTTGACTAAAACAACACAAATTACTAAGTCTAGTTTCTTCCAAGAATGCACGGTTGTTTCCATATTAGAAAATCAGCGAAATACACATTACTAACAGTTTAATAAGGAAAAAACATTTTCCAATTGGGGCAGAAAAAATCAGCTGACAAAATGTCAAGATCAATTAATCATTAAAAACTATTAACTAACTTGGAATAAAAAGGAACTTCCTCAAACCTAATGAGGTGCCTCTACAAAAAACCTACAGCTAGCACTATACTTAATGACAAAAGATTGAATGTGTTCCCATTAACGAGAAAAAAAAATTCTAAAATGTCTACTATCTACTTCCATCCCTCCTATTCAACATTGTTCTGGAAATTTTAACCAGTGTAGTAAGACATAAAAAATAAATAAAAGGCTTTCATATTGGACAGGAAGAGATTAAAGTGGCCTCATTTGTAGACAACATAATTTGTCTCTACAGAAAATTTCAAACAGTCTACCAAAAAACTTCTACCTATAATAGATGAGTTTAGCAGAGTTTAACTTTAGCAATGGTACAAGTGCAGTATATACACAGTATATACACAATTGCATGTCTAAATTCTAGAAATGAATGAGTGGAAACTGAAGTTTTTGAAATATCATTTGCTACCGACCGGGCGCGGTGGCTCACACCTGTAATCCCAGCACTTTGGGAGGCTGAGGTAGGCAGATCACGAGGTCAGGAGATCAAGACCATTCTGGCTAACACGATGCAAACCCCATGTCTACTAAAAATACAAAAAAAAAAAAAAATTAGCCAGCCGTGGTGGCGGAGCCTGTAGTCCCAGCTACTCGGGAGACTGAGGCAGGAGAATGGCGGGAACCCGGGAGGTGGAGCTTGCAGTGAGTTGAGATTGCACCACTGCACTCCAGCCTGGGCCACAGAGCGAGACTCCATCCAAAAAAAAAACAAAAAAAAAAAACCTAGGAAATACCATTTGCTACAGTTTCAAACAGAATAAAATACTTAGCTGTAAACCTATCAAAACATGTACAGGATCTGTATGTTGAAAACTATAAAACAATGATGAAATAAATCAACAAAGACCTTTAAATACAAGAATGACAGACTGTGTTTATGGAAAATAATATTTAACCAAGAAAATGCCAATTTTTCCCGTAGATTCAATGCAATTTCATTCAAAATCAGAACAGAAGCTTTTACAGACACTAGCAAATGAATTATAAAACTGGTATGAAAAGGCAAAGAAACGACAATAATAATTTTAAAATGTACAAAAGAATAATGAGGCTGTAGAACACATATTCTTCCATTTTCAGACCTACTATAGTGCTTCAATAATCTTGAGAGGGTGGTCTTGGTGAAAAGATAGACACATAGATCGAAAGATCAGGGTAGACAGTTCAGAGGTAGATCCATCCAAATACATACTGCCATTTTAGACAAGGGTACACTAGGCAATTCAATGGAAAAATGATAATGACTCTTCAACAAATGGCATTAGACACTGGAGATCTAGAAACTCCTGAAATGGGATTGTATTATAACAACCAAAACTAATTCGTTATAGGTTTGACTTTAATGACAGTTTATGCCCTGCCAAATAAAATAGCACATTTCAAATGTATGTATATCTTAAAATAAAAGCTAAAAAAAATATAGTTTTGCATTTAAAAAACAATGTATAAATGTGTGTATGTGTGTATATTATTTTTTAGACAAAAGCACCAGGAATTTTGTTTGCTCAATTTTCAAATGGTACTTTAGTGCAAGGGAATTTTTTTGTGATTTTTGACTAATGCAATCAACTATCCAATGAATGTAGGTAATAAAGTATACCCACGGCCACATTGTATAGCTTTTATCTAAATTGTCATGATTTAGGCTGGGTGCAGTGGCTCATGCCTGTTATCTCAACACTTTGGGAGTCTGAGGCAAGTGAATCACCTGAGGTCAGGAGTTCAAGACCAGCCTGGACATCATGGTGAAACCCCATCTCTACAAAAATACAAAACTTAGCTGTGCATGATGGCAGGCGCCTATAATCCCAGCTTCTCCAGAGGTTTAGGCAGAAGAATTACTTTAACCTGGGAGGCAGAGGTTGCACTGAGGAGAGGTCACACCATTGCACTCCAGTTCGGGCAACAGAGCGAGACTCTGTCTTAAAAACAAACAAAGAAAAAAAAATTACAATTTAATATTGTCCAAAAGTAAAATATTTTACGTATTAGATTCCACAATTTTTCTTCATTTTTACCATACACTCTTAGAAATACCTGACGGGCATCTCATGCTTTACCTATCAAACTTCTAAATGCTTACATGAGATAATAATACTGAAGGGGAAACAATGGCAGTGAAGGTAGCTAATTTTCAATCTTGGCTCAGTCGTTTTCTAGTTAGATAACTCTGAGTCATCCACTCCTTCTCACCGGGAATTAACCACCTAAAAAAATAATAGTGCAGAATTCATGGTATTCAAGTTCTCCTCTAGCTCGGAAAATTCTGTGCACCATCAGTATCTTGGCACCTATTAAGATCTCCTTTAAACAATATCCCAGAGAGGAGGATTTCTGTGAAGTGTGAGGTGCTTAACATGAAACACTCCAGTAAAAATGTTCCATTTTCAAAGCTTTTTTGGAGCCCCACTGTGAATGAGGCATGTTTGTAGGTACTGGAAAAATGAGAGATGAAAAGGGCATGTTTCCTGGTCTTACTTTAACACAAGACCAGAAGGAAAAAGCTAAAAAAGAAAAGCTTTAAATCTGCTGGGAATAGTTAACAGAGGGAGGAAGAAAGTGTTGGGATTAGGGAAGTCCACCATGACAAGTGTTCCTGGAACCCAGGATTTGTGTATGTTTTATGAATGTTGATTTTAATACGTATGCGTTGGTAAAACGTATGACTTTTTAAACTACTTTTATCTCTAGTACACTTTCCACCAGAAAAGAACTAAGATAAATAAGGCAGGCATTATTAGTCCCATTTAGATTAATGGAAGCTGAGACCTGAAGCTCTTACCCATTATCAAGCTTTACTAATACTTTTAAAAAGATGAAAAAGCAGCTGGGAATGGTGGCTCATGCCTGTAATCCCAGCACTTTGGGAGGCCGAGGCAGGCAGATCACCTGAGCTCGGGAGTTCAAGACCAGCCTGACCAACATGGAGAAACACTGTCTCTACTAAAAATACAAAATTAGCTGGGCATGGTGGCACATGCCTGTAATCCCAGCTACTCAGGAGGTTGAGGCTGGACAATTGTTTGAGTCCGGGAGGCGGAGGCTGCGGTGAGCCAAGATTGAGCCATTGCACTCCAGCCTGGGCAACAAGAGCAAAACTCCATCTCAAAAAAAAAAAAAAAAAAAAAGTGAACAAGCAGATGTTCCAACAAAATAGGAACAGGTATGGGACACAGGAAGACGGCAACCACCCCACCCTGCCACCAGGTCCTTCCTTCCTTTTTAGGACATCCTTTCTCAGGCTAGAAAAGATGAAGTCTCTGAGGTCAGTGACATATTATTGCACACAGGAGGAAATGTTTAGTTATGAAGCAACTCCATTTTACAGCCCTATTTAATCTTTTTTGGGAAGTTGTATTTCATAAATCTATAGATTGTGGGCTATTTACTATATGCAACCCTGAACCATGAACACCTATTAAAGACACCCTTAGTTGCACATGTGTAATAATTATGTCCCTGATACATAACTTATCTTATTTCATGTAATAATCATGTGAGGTAGACTTTGTTATACCCATTTTAATGAGAAAATGCAAGTGCCAGTAACTTAGGTGATCTGGCCAGAGTCTACAGAGTTCAGCCCTCCCCACAGGGCAGGGCTGGGGTTTGAAGCAGACTTGTTTTCCAATCACATCACAGTTTTGCCATAACTGCACAGCTGTCTGTGTCTGATGTGGTCCCTCTGCTCTGCTGTGCGAACTGGGGAGTGAGTTCTGCAGAACTGGACTTTGACTGACCAACTATGAGGCCTCAGTACCAAAGGGGTGCATGGAGGTGTTAGAGGAATTGCAGTTCTCCCTTTTGGAATAATTTAGTATTCACAAGAACATAATGGTTCTGGTAGGCCTAAAAGAGTTAATGCACACATTCCCCATCCCCACCCGCAATGAGTTTGAACACTGAGGAAATCAGCATTAATGTTTTTTGCCCTGGATATGCTTTATTTAAGTAGGAAGGAAATTCATTATAGTCATTGTCTATGAAAGTACACGATTGGGGCTAGTAGCCTTAATTTTATTTAGTACGTCTTGACATGAATTTCGGAACCACAAGATATAAGTAATAAAGAAAAGGTCATATGATCTTCCAGGAAAAAAAAAAAAAATCATGCAGGGTTAGGGCTAATTTTGTGATGTCAGTCTTTAGCAGTCTTGGAGCTATTCACCCTGTGGAGAACTCTAGGGGACTTATTTTTTTTTCCCCCTTTGATGTGGACCATTTCATTCTGTGCTCCATTTTCCAACTCAGTGTATTTTATAATGATATCCATCATGTCTGTTTGTCAGTTTATGGCAGCTTAAAAAATTGCCTCAAGGCCAGTAATGAGAAGAAATCTTTCCCACTTCCTGTAGATTGTTTTATGTGCTTCACAGTTTTCTGCACCAAATAATAAAAAATAACATTGCTTTCAAAACTGTTCTTTAGTTTGCCTCTTTTTCTTTTCCTTTTTAATCCTTTATGGTTTATTTTCCTTTGCTTTACTGTGTTTATTCTACTGTGTTTTGTTCATAATTAACAAGAACTAGAAGACAAGAATATGTTCTCAAAATGGAAAGTTTTTTTAAAGGCCTTAATTTAGCTATCCTTTAATCCAACAAAAAGGAAGCTGTCTGAAGTTTATAGTAAGAGAATCTACACTTTAATAACTGTTTTTTGAAAGAGATAAATCAATACTTGCTAGCGATGAGGGTGGACACTTCATGAGCTGAGTTCTCATGAACCTGCAAGCTAACTTGAATATGAAAAGAAACCTCTAAGTTTCTCAGTGCAATTATATTAGCACCTGGAAGTGCCAATAAGTCTTGGAAACGTCAATTATTTCAGCTATTATTAGAAAAATGTTGGTGCTGGTCAGGGACAGTAAGAGAATTTTCCAGGATGACATGTCTTTTACTCTGTTATTTTTTTTATTTATTTATTTAAAATTCCTGCCTGACTCTGAAACATCAGGTTGTATAATAATTCTATGCTTGGATTACTATTTAGCGGTGCTTGACATTTCCCGAAACATTATTTTCACTTCCATTCTGTCATGCAAAAGACTTAAGCCACCTCCTGAAGTCAGTAGGTAGATAATAAATATTTTCTAAAGAATATTCTTTTTCGAAGAATTAACCGTAGTTAGGATGCTTCATCAGCTATCAATTCTTGATTACCCAACATTTAACAGTGAAAAAGTGGAAAAATCCATCTTTCATAGCTGAAAATGGTGAATATGTATAATGTAGTTTTATTTGCTTTTGACCTCAATCCATGTGGAGTCGAAGGAGTGAATGAATCAGTAGATGGATGGATAGATGGACAAACAGTTGAACAGAAGGGTGGATGGATGAACGTGATAGGTCTGACTGTACTTCTTGGAAGAGCCCAGCTTTTATACTGAACTGGAAAGCATCCTGACACATGAGAACTCGATCCCTCACCTCACTTTTCTGTTCTATATTCCTTTTGAGGAATAGCTGGAATCATCTTTCACACTGATGGATTGCACCGGTCTATATTAAACTTCCCCTTTCCTTAAGACCAATACTGATTTGCTTAAATTCTCCTGGGGGCTGAGTCCAGTGACTAATGCCTGTAGTCCCAGATCTTTGGGAGGCTGAGGCAGGTGGATAACCTGAGGTCAGGAGTTCGAGACCAGCCTGGCTAACATGGCAAAACCCCATCTCTACTAAAAATACTAAAATTAGCCGGGTGTAGTGGCGCATGCCTGTAATCTCAGCTACTCCGGAGGCTGAGGCATGAGAATAGTTTGAACCCAGGAGGCGGAGGTTGCGATGAGCCAAGATGGTGCCATTGCCCTCCAGCCTGGGCGACAGAGCCAGGCTCTGTCTTTAAAAAAAAAAAAAAGAAGAAGAAGAAGAAGAAAAGAAAAAGAAAATTTCCCCTGGGATCAAGGAAAAAAATCTTACAGACTTAAATTGCTTTGATTTCCAGAAGCCCATTAGACTGCTACTCTTTATACTTAGAAGAATAAAGGAGAGAGAGCAGCTATGAAACTATTAGGGGAAAAAGACATCTTGTAAGGAAAATTAAATTGTTTTAAAAAAGTATTTGAAAAGGAAGTTAATATAGCTGAAAAACTTGAGATGTAGGTCCACAGAGAACCCCTGATGGTCTATTTAGTCACAAAGTGCCATCAAGACCAAGATAGTCAGTGTCCTACAGAAAAACCTCAGTCAAAGCCCAGATGGCAAGGGGAGAATGCCCTTCAAAAGATATAATGACTTTTTTATGGATTTGGATTAACTGGGCTCTAGAAAGGTAAAGAGAAGAATCAATGCCTTCCCAGAAGGACTTTTCCATGGAAAGCAAGACTGAATTGAGCTGGAGCTCTGTGGTATCAACAGTATAATATAATGCCTGGCATCAACCAAAGCCCAGATACAGGCATACCTCAGGGTATACTGGTTTGGTTTCAGACCACCGTAATAAAGTACCTATCACAATAAATGAATTACACAAATTTTTTGGTCTCCCAGTGCATAAAAAAAATTATGTTTTTACTCTACTACAGTCTATTAAGTCTATGTTTATACTCTACAGTCTTTTAAAAGTATGTGTTAATTTTATTATAAAAATACTTTATTTCTTAAAAATGCTAATGATCATCGGAGCTTTCAGTGAGTTTTAATCTTTTTGCTGGTAGAGGGTCATGACTTGGTGTTGACGGCTGCTGACTGATCAGGGTGGGGATTTCTGAAGGTTGGCGTGGCCATGGCAGTTTCTTAAAATAAGACAACAGTGAAGTTTGACACACTGATGGACTCTTCCTTTCATAGCAGATTTCTCTGCAGCATGTCATGCTATTTGCGAGCATTTTTTCCCACAGTAGAACTTCTTTAAAAATTGGAGTTAATCCTCTCAAACCCTGCCAATACCTTATCAACTAAGTTTCTGTCATCGTTTAAATCTTTTGTTGTCATTTCAACAGTGTTCACAGCATTTTCACCAGAAGTGGGTTCCATCTCAAGAAATCACTTCCTTTGCTCTTCTGTAAGAAGCAAGTCCTCATCTATTCAAGTTTTATTATGAGACGCCAGCAATTCAGTCACATCTTCAGGCTCCAATTCTAGTTCTCTTGCTGTTCTACCACACCTGCAGTTCTTCCTCTACTGAAGTCTTGAAACCCTCAAAGTCATTCGTGAGGGCTGAAATCAACTTCCTCCAAACTCCTGTTAATGTTGATATTGTGACTTCCTCCCACGAATCACAAATGTTCTTTTTTGAGATGGCGTCTCGCTCTGTGGCCCAGGTTGGAGTGCAGTGGCCCGGTTATAGCTCACTCTAACTTTGAACTGCTGGCCTCAAGTAATTCTCCTGCCTTGGCCTCCCAAAGCACTGTGATTACAGGTATGAGCCACTGTGTCCCACCCAGATTTAGCATAATTCTCAAGGTCCCAGAATTTTTAGAATGGTAAATTAATACTGGCTTCCATTTAAAGTCACCAACTGCATGAGCCCCTAACAAGAGAGTCAGCCTTTCCTTCGAAGTTTTGAAGCCAAGCGTTGACTTTTCCAAACCTATAAAAGTCTTAGATGGTATCTTCTTTCAACAAAAAGTTGTTTCATCTACATTGCAAATCTGTTGTTTTGTGTTGCCACCTTCATCGATGATCTTAGCTAGATGTTCTAGATCACTTGCTGCGTCGCCTGTATCAGCAGTTGCTGCTTCACCTTGCGCTTACGTGTTGTGGAGATGGCATCTTTTCTCATACTTCATGAACCAACCTCTGCTTGCTTCCACATTTTCTTCTGCAGCTTCCTCACCTCCCTCAGCTCTCATAGATTTGAAGAGAATGAAGGCCTTCTTCTGAATTAGGCTTGGCTTAATGAATTAGGCCTTCCTCTGAATTAGGCTTTGATGGATGTGATCTTCTCTCCAAACCACTGAAACTTTCTCCATGCCAGCAATCACGCAGTTTCACTTTCTTGTCATTTGTGTGTTCAGTGGAGTAGCGCTTTTAATTTAAGAACTTTTCCTTTGCATTCACAACTTGGCTAACTGTCTAATGCAAGGGACGTAACTTTCAGCCTCTCGGCTTTCAACTTGCCTTCCTCATTAAATTTAATTATTTCCAGCTTTTTATTTACAGTGAGCGAGGTGCAGCCCTTTCCTTCACTTGAAGACTTGGAGGCAATTGTAACATTAATAATTGGCCTAATTTCAATATTGTTGTATCTTGGGGAATAAGGAGGCCTGAGGAGAGGGTGAAAGACTGGGTACCAGATGGTCAGTGGAGCAGTCAGAACACACACAATATTTATTGTTTAAATTTGCCATCTTGTATGGGTGCTTTTCACGGAGCCCCAAAGCAATTACAGTAGAAACATGAAAAACCACTGATCACAGATCACAATAACAGACATAATAATACAGTTTGAATATTGTGAGAATTACCAAAATGTCACACAGAGACACAAGGTGCACACGTGCTGTTGGAAAAGGGGCACCAACGGACTTGCTTGACATACAGTTGCCACAATTCTTTAATTTTCTTTAAAAATATATATATATATCTGCAAAGTTCAATAAAGAAACAGCAATAAAATGAGGTACACCTGTATGTATTTCTGTCTTAGGTCAGGCTGCTATAGCAAACTACTGTAGACTGAGTAGCTCGAACAACAAACATTTGTTCCTCAAAGTTCTGGAGACTGGGAAGTCCAAGATCAAGGTGCTGGTGGATCTGGTGTCTAGTGCTTCCTAGTTTGCAGATGGTTTTTTTCCTGTTGCAACCTCACATGGTGGAAAGAGAGCGAATAGCTCTCTGACTTCTTCTTAGAAGGGCACTAATCCCATTCATGAAACTTCATCTTCATGATCTAGTTAACTCCAAGAGGCCTCATTTCCAAATGTCATTCCATTGAAATTAGGGTTTCAGCATATGAATTTTGGGATGACACATTCAGTTGAGATTTGTATGTATATATAACCTTTTCTTAAACTTTTGGGAAAAGAGGCTTTCAACATTTTTAGAAGTAAGTCACCCACCCACTCACTCATATTTTAGTGCTTTTTTGTATTTCTGTTTCCTCCATTTTCTTTCATCTCTAGTACAAACACACACACACAAATTACTACTCATATATGTTCTCTTATTCAGTAAAAGGGATATTTGCTTATCCAAAAGAAAGTTCTGTGTGTGTGTTTTTAAGTCAGTAGAGTTTATTAAAAGTAATTGTTAAATGAGAAAGCTTTGTCAGTTGGGTGTGGGATTCCCTGCAGCACAAACCACACTCGCACTGAGTGCCTCATCAGTCACTGTGATCAGGAAATGTTGATAACAAGCCCAGAACAGGCACCACACACTGTCCACAGCAGCAGGACATAACAAGCGCCTCTGCTGGATGCCTTTGCTTACATTGAGAAAAGGAGATCCTAGGCAATTTGTGACTTTAGAAGACCAAGTACTCATCCAGTAATTTACCTTGCCTTGGGCTGCTGCCATATGTTGGATGCAGGTGTCTCTGGTGATGGCCTGCGCAGTCACATTCGAGTGGCTCACAGGGACACTGGCAAGGCCAGGGAAGGGAAGGTCATGTCAACGAAGCAAAATTAGCCCCTCTCAGCTCCCTTGTCCCTCCCTGCCCTACAATCACATTAAACCTGCCTTATTCAATTTCTGCTTAAGAGTGTTAGTTGATTTACAAAGGATTGGTAGATGTTACTTGAGGAAGTGTCTCCATAGTCACTTCCTATGTTGGGACCATTGGATTATAAAACATGAAGCACATTATTTTTCTAAACTTTTCTGGAGTTTCAGTGCCCTGAGGCTCCAGGTGTGAGATTTGTGAGCTCTTCTCACACTTGTTTAAACAAAGAATACTTCATCTGTGTCTCATCTCGTGGGATCAGTGTTTTTGCAATAACACACTTGTGAAACTTTGGTTTAAGGTGGAACCTCCTAAAGGTGTTTATATTTTAGATTCTTTCTAAATAAAAGCAATAAATTCCTTTGGAATAATAGTAATATTAGTAGCTATCACTGAGAATCTACTATATGCTGAACATACTGTTTGCTATGGAGTAAATGTGTCCTCCACTCCCAAATTTATGTACAAACACTAACCTCCAATGTGGTGGTATTTATAGGTGGGGTCTTTGGGAAATAATTAGGGTCAGATGAGTCATAAAGATGGGGTGCCAATGATGGGATTACTGCCCTTGAAAAAAACAGAGGAAAAGCAAGTATTTCTCACTTCATGCATGCACCATGGAAAGGCCATGTGAAGACACGACAAGGAAGAGGGCTGTCACCAAGAACCCTACCATGCTGGCCATGCTGCTCATCTAGTCTCCAGAACCATAGAAAAAAGTTTGTTGTTTAAGCTGTCCAATCTATGGCAATTGGTTAAGCAGCCCTAACTGACTTAGACGCTATTCTAAGCAGTTTAATTCTCACAATGAAATAGATAAGGAACCAGAAACAGAAGCGACATAAGTTATTTGCACAAGATCACAGAACTATTAAGCGGCACCTCCAAGATTCAAAGGCAGGGAGTCTAATGTTATATATTTACAGACATGATAGACATTGGAAGGGGAAGCACACAGGGCCTTTGGTTGGGCCTCTTGGGAGATAACTGATATGTATATGGGAGGTTTATTGGAGAATGCTCTTGGTACAACATGCATAAGAGGCTGAGAAGCAGGAATGAGAGGAGGGAGATAGTGAACAGTTAAGCAATCACAGCAGAGGCCCTAGCCAATGTGATGGGCAGGACTAGAGCTAGGATGATCTTAGGAAGACGTTCAAAATTCAGAGAAGGAAGCAAGAGTTTATAACCCCCGCTCCTCTACTGACCTATCACTGGACATGGGCTTGTCTCCATGAGTAAGGTATAATCTTGAATGGAATAGCACCCTTTGGCTGAGGGCAAGGCTTGAAGAGGGGCAGCCAGGGAGCCATCAGCAGCCAATATTCCCAGCAGATAGAAGTAACTCATCCTTTAGTTAAGGGGTGATATTGGTTATGGACCACTGCATCACCTGCACACAGGACCATAAATAGGGAAATTGTGCCAAATCAAAGGGATTAAGAAAAGGTGCTCCTCAAGAAATAATGATAAATCTGCTATCTAAAGGAGGAGGATTTAACCATTCAAGAAGAGCAATGAGGCTTTCTAAGGTGAGGAAGAAGCACATGCAAATAATTTGTGAAATGATTAACAGGTTGTGTTTGAGGAATTTTAAAAGCCAGGGTGGTTGAAGCAGAAAGCGAAATGAGTCCTTGGTGTGGACGTGGGAGCAGATTATGCAGCGCTTTTTTGAAAAGGTAAAGATGTCACCTTTATTGAAAGAACAACAGGAAACTCTTAAACCATTATAAGTACAGGAATGACAATGATAAGATGTATCCTTCAAAAGATTATTCTGACTCAAGGATTGGGACTGAAAGAGACATTGAAGAGGATGTGAGCAAAGAGGTAGAAGACTATATTGCTGCTATCCAGACAAAAGAGATGATGTTTGCTTGAACAAAGCGGTATTGGAGGGGCAGAACAGGTGACAGCAGAGATGGAAAGAAGTATGTGTATTCAAGAAATATTTTAAATTAAAACTCATAGTACCCAGTGATTGTATATGACCATGCAGGAGAAGGGTGTTGAGGATGACTCAGAAGACCCTAAATTTATGCAATTGGGTAGAAGGACAGGCTTCTTATGAAGATGGTTCAATGTAAAAAGTGAATTTTACTTAATCACTGAAGATGAAGCATTCAATTGTGGGCAGGTTGATTTACATTCCCAGTGAGATGAATAGGCAATTAGACACATGGATCTGAAGGGCACAGAAAGCCTAGGTGTCAGGTATAAACCTGAGTATATTCTATGTAGTTTGTACTTAAAGTCATGTGCCTGAATGAGACCACTGAGGCAGAGTTTGCAAAGTGAGAAGAAAGGGGGTCCGGGAAATGCCATGAGGAATTTTTGGAGACATATGTTCCTCCAAATTCATGCATAAAGAATACAGGGAGAGAAGCACAAAACGGCAGCAGGCAGCCAAGGCAAGATGGTATTTCAGGGAGAGAATGGGCATCAGTGTGAAATACTGCAGAGAAGTCAAGAAGAACATAACCTAAAATGCCCACTAGATCCTGTGATACTGGCGATGTTCGTGGCTTCAGTGGAGTGATGAGCATAGAAGACATACTGGGCTGGATTTAGTACTGAGTGGGTGGAGAGAAAGTGGAAACCTCAGCTTCAGACTATGCATTCTAGATGAGTGGACTCAAACAGGGCAAAGCTCTACCAAGACAGTGGAACTGGGAAAGAATATTTCTGTTTTTGTTTCACGTGAAAAAATTCTGAGCACATATAGAAGCTGATGGTAAGGACCAGTTGAGTAGGAGAGGATGAATGTATAAGCCAAGGCAAGGTAAAGAAGATAGTTTCTCATCCAAGGCAGAAGATGAAAGGTAGAGATACACGTAGAGGCATTAGTGCTAGACGAGCAAACAGGTGGCTCCTTTATCCTCTCAAGAGCGAAAGAAGACAGAACAAGTACAAATTAAAGTAAATGTGAACACTTGGAACCCAGACGCATGTGAGCTCCCATCTGATTTTCTCTGACTGGAAGTGAAGGTCAAGTTGACACCATGAATGCTTATTTAACTCAATTGGATTAGGTTAGAATGAATTGGACTGAATTGGTTTGGATGGGGGAAATTGACCCAAATAAAATAAAAGGTATAAATCAGAACACTAAAAAGAAAAATAGAGAGGCACCCAGACAAAGAATGAAATGAATTGAACCCAGAAAGTTACAAGAAAAGAATGATGAACTCTGAATTGTTTTTCCTATACCTGTTCAGTGTTTCTTGGTATCAACAGGTTTGTCCCTCTTGGAACAAACCAGAGAGGTCTGCTGCCTGGTAGCTCACACTAACAGTAAGGCCAAAATCTTAGATCATCTTCTCCAACTGTTGCAACTTTGACTAAAAAACTAAATCAGCATTTCTTAAAGTAGCTAGTTTTGAAAGACATAGGATGAATTGTTCTCTAGGGCCCGTTTAAGAATTTGGAGAAAATATAAGGCAATTTAAAAAGCAATAAGCCATTTTACTCAGCGGTCTGGCCATCTCAAAATGCATCTTGCTCCGGCTTTCAACTCTGTCTCCTGCATCTTTGATTTCCATCACTGAGAAATAACATTGTAATGTTTCTCTCCAAATGAATATGTTACTAGCAGTGTCCATAGTGAGAAAAGAACAAATCAGAAAATACATGTCAGCTTCTTTGTATCCTTCCTGATGGTAGATTAGTTTAATTTTCACAACTAAAACAGTTTAACTTTATCTAAGAATTTAACACTTGAAACTATGCAATGAGTTTAGACTTGTATTAAGAAACATGATCTGTGGTCAGGCACTGTGGCTCATGCCTATTAATCCCAGCACTCTGGGAGGCCAATGCAGGCTGATCACCTGAGGTCACGGGTTCAAGATCAACCTGGCCAACATGGTGAAACCCTGTCTCTACTAAAAATACAAAAAATTAGCTTGGCATGGTGGCACGTGTCTGTAGTTCCAGCTACTTGGGAGGCTGAGGCAGGAGAATCGCTTGAATACAGGAGGTGGAGGTTGCAGTGAGCTGAGATCGCGCCACTACACTCCAGCCTGGTGACAGAGCAAGAGTCGATCTCAAAAAAAAAATAAAAACATGATTTGCAAAAATACACTACACCAATACTTGTAATCTGGGAATTACAGTTGGGACTAAAATTTGTATTTGACATTTAACTTGATTTTTATCATATAACTATAATAATATTTCTGTTATAATACTCCCCATTTCCAATTAAATATTGATTCATAACTTTTAATTTGTATTATAGATGTGAATTTATAGAAATTAAAAATTATTAATTTCAGATTTCTATAGAAATTTAAAAGTGTGTTTAAGATCTTTAGGAATCTGTTTTTTAATTTCCCATCAAGGGTAAGCCCAATGTTTAAATAAAATATCTAAGATGTATCTATTAAACATTGTAAATATTTTGGCTAACAGGAAAAAATTACAGATTATAATGTGAAACACAAACAGGATAATGAACACACAGAAAGATTTGCATCTTTTCTCATTACATTAAAATGAAAGTTAAGATATTTTTAGATATTGAAACACAAGAACTTAAAGGATGGAAAAAGGAAGAACAACAATCATATTTCAGAGGCTGGGAAACAGGAAGAGTGTTCATGAACTTGGCATGCTTGAGAAGCTGAATAAAAATGCATTGGGGAAAATGGAGAAAAATGGAATTTATACCCAGAATGCCCATGTTGCCAGAAAATGAATGTGAAAGGATGGGGGTAAAAGTAGGAATATGAGTTGAAACTCTGAAGAAGGAGATAGACAGATTCCTAGATTCTTGCCACATACTTGCAAAAAGACTAACACTTTATATTCCCTGAGAAGAGTGGGAAATGATACAGGGAGAGTACAATTTAAAATCAAAACCCTCATGGTTATCCTGAGAGAGTCAAGAGAAAACAGTAGAGTCAGGAAACAAGGATGGTATGAAAAAGGAAATACATACAGAAGGTCCCTGAAAATACTTACGAAAAACTCAATAGAAAATTTAGAAATTTAGCTGAGGACATCTTTCTGAAATTAGAACAATTCCATGAGGAAATATTGAAAAAAATCAGAAAATTAGAAGAGTTCAAGAGGCCTAACATGTGATCAGAAGTGTCAGAGATAGAGAATTTGTGTATAAACACAAGAAAATTCCCTAGAACTGATGGATACATATTGCCAGAAGAAGTGAATAATGAGAATACAGGCTCAGACTAAGACGTATTATTGGTGGGGCGGGTGGGGGTGGGAGGGGGTGGCAGGCGATGGAGGGGAGGAAGAAATAACCTACAGACTCCAAGAAGAGCAAAGCAAATAACAAAAACTGGTCACATCCAAAGGTTCTAGTGTAGTTAATAACAATACTAGAAGCCAAAAGCAACAAAACAATGCCTTCAAAATTATTAGGTAAAATAAATTCATAACTGAGTGTTCTGCCCAGGTTACTACCAGTTAATGTAAAAGGTAGAATGAAGTCCCTTTTAGTCTACAGAATCTTGAAAATTATACTTTCTAAGTACCTTTTTCAGAAGTTTAGTAAAGTCTATTCTAGAGTTTGAAGATGAGACAACTTGCCTGGGTTTGCCCATCATTTTTGAAGTTTTAGCACTGAAAATCTTGCGTCTCTGAAAAACAGTCCCAGAAAAATTAGGACAATGGGTTACCCTACTCCAGGATTACCATTAAGATGATTAAAAATAAGCCTTAAAAGGATTCAATTTATTCTCAAGTAGTCTAACTGTCCACCTTAACAAAGTCTAACACTCCTTAAGGAACAAAAAAAGCACTGAAAAAATTAAAATCTCACAATGTCCATTGGCTAATAAAAAATACTAGAAATAAACAGAAAAATGGGATCCATATTGGGCAGAAAATCAGTCAACAAAATACCATAAATGACGAAGATGATAGAATTGTCTAAGACAACTGAAACACTCTTTATAACTAACAGGCTGAGAATTTAAAGAAAAAGGTAATAAAAAAGAGAAATGGGTAAGCTGGAACCAAGTAGGACTTTCAGAGATGAAAAATGCAAGATCTGAAATGAATAGTTCACTCGATGAGTTTAATGACAGATAAACAGAGCCCGATAATCACACCTTATGAGAAATTAATCTGATGGCAAGGAAATCTGGGTTGCCCAACCTTCAGATCTGTTCTTGCCGTAAGACACTGATGAGGTCAGTGAACTTGAAGCCATGCAACAGAAGCTACCCAAAGTCTTAAAGAGTTCTAGCAGCTTTACATTTTGGGAGCTCAGAAACATCATTTGGAAGTCAACATATTCTGCTGGAGAGTTCACTTGGAGAAACCACGGAGAGATGCTACCTAGAGAGGAAACACTGAGATACTATATATACATGGTGAAAGGTCCAGTTGTCCCAGCACCTCCGTCAGCCCTCCGGATGAGTAGAGCCTTAGTTGCCAGGTGACAACAACTACATGGGACACCCCAGACCAGAGCTGCAGAAGAACTGCCCTGTTGAGCCCAATTAACCCATTAAACTAAATGAGATAACAAAATACGTATTAAGTGATTTTTAAAAGTGGAAAAGTATAGATTAACAGACATTTTCTGACTTTTTGGAGACATGGTAAAACAGAGAGCTATAGCTTATAACTATTTGTTACTGAAATACGTGACCTTACTTTTTAGATCACTCTCAACTCAACAGATCCTGTGTTACTACTGAAGTTAACTCATTCTACTACCCCCAACCTTTCCTCTGCAGTAACCTTTCAGTTTTTGAATAACCAAAGACTTTCTTCCAGCGTTTCCACTACCTCCAGAAACAGTGTGTGTTGGTCTAAGAGGGAAGAGAGAAAAAAACAATACTGTTTCATGACTGGGGAGCAAGAAGAGTAAATCCTGAGATTCAAGAATATAGAGTGCTCCTAACACTCTAACTCCTAACTCCTAACTGAGGTCAGGAGTTTAAGATCAGCCTGGCCAACATGGTAAAACCTCATCTCTACCCAAAATACTAAAGTTAGCCAGGCATGGTTGTGTGTGCCTGTAGTCCCAGCTACTCAGGAGGCTGAAGCAGGAGAATCACTGGAACCTAGGAGGCGGAGGTTGCAGTGAGCTGAGATGGTACCACTGTACTCCATCTCAAAAAAAAAAAAAAAAAAAAAAAAAAAAAAAGACTGCTACCAAGTGACTTGAAATATGTGAAGCTTAGTCCTTCAGTATGGAATGAAAACCTGTAATACAACATCATAATATTTCAGTTATATTCTGAGTTTCACTGGTTTCTGGAGAACTAACCACCATTTTTAGCATGTTTTCACTGGAAAATGTGTTTCGCATTAATCTATTAATGATCCTTCCTACCGAGGAAGCTCACATTTGTAACATCACAAAGCTTAGTCATTCATCAGCCAGATTGCAAAAGTTTACTCCTACAGATAACAAGTTTTTCATAAATCAGGATTAAATAAGACTGATAAAGATGGTCCATAATTCTTCCATGTCTCTCCCTCCTTAGTACCTCCTCGTTACTGCTGCTGTAATATATGGCTGTTGCTTTTCCCATTCATGGCTTATCTCCTTGTCTGGATTATAAGCACAGTGATGGCCAAGGACCATGACTTACACTCCTCCACAAGCTTTTAGACAGTGTCTGACGCTTCATAACCTCTTCCTACACTCAGAGTTTAATTTCTGTTTGGATTCATTTCACCCACTTATATCATAGGATGGTCGTGATATAAAACCAGAGTTCCTTGTGGTTTTCTTTTTTCTAAAAGTGCTCAGGCACACATATAGGCCTCAGGTTGCTCACTTTTGAGTGGGCTGACATGCACTGCAGTCTTAATAAAGGCAAGAAAATCTGGGGTACTCAAACTGCAGACCTGTTCTTGACATAAGCCAGGATAGCTAGAGCCACTTTGGACCCACATTGCAGAGATGAGATCAGAGTCACTTTATGATCCAGAGCAGGATTAAAACCAAAGAAACCGGCCAGGAGTGGTAGCTCACGCCTGTAATCCCAGCACTTTGGGAGGCCCAGACGGGTGGATTGCTTCAGGTCAGGAGTTGGAGACCAGCCTGGCCAACATGGTGAAACCCTGTCTCTATTAAAACTACAAAAAATTACCCGGGCATTGTGGCACATGCCTGTGGTCCTGGTTACTTAGGAGGCTGAGGCAGAAGAATCACTTGAACCCAGGAGCAGAGGTTGCAGAGAGCCGAGATCTTGCCACTGCACTCCAGCCTTGGGTGACAGAGCAAGACTCCATCTCAATAAATACATACATACATACGTACATACATAAACAAACAAACCATAGCAGAAAGTAATGGTAAGTTTGAAAACTCAAGCAATTAGCTGGCATTTTCTAGAAGATATCTGAAGTAAGGGGTGAGTAGGAAGTACTGTGATCTTCTAGGGCAGGCTTTGGGGTCTTCTGAGTTTCAAGAATCCAAGGTTAGGGGGAGAGAGCCGAGTATGCAAAGAGAGTTTTAGTCAATTGTTGCAATTGGGACAGGAAAAGCCTTTGAGAATCAGGATATCTGGGAACCTCATTGGGAATCCTTGGACACTGTCAATGAGACTGGCTTTGGGCAAAACTCCTTGTTTCAAATTTCTCCAGGGGCATGGTAAGGGAAACAGAGACAGCTCCATATTTTCCAGCTTTATGTGTCCTCACATCTTTAATTTTTAGTGTTTAGCAAGTCTCACTCATCTGTGCTTTTTCGTCGCCTCATCTGCTTCCAATCCTGTTTGTTTTATTTTATCCATTGGATGCTTGGCACTAGTTTTTGCTTCACGCTAATCGCAGTTGCCATCTATTAACTGAATATGATGCTGTGAAGAAGGTGAGAAAGAACGATCTAGCAGGAACATTAGAGGGTGAAGATGCCAAGAACAGCAGAGGACACGGAGCCTGATAATCACACCTTCTGAGAAATTGAATCTGATGGCAACTGGAGAGACCTAGAAACTTACAGCATGCTGATTCTTTAAGAGAATACCTTATCTTAAAAATCCAATATTTAAAAAATCAAAATATTTGCTTTGTAGCATGAACCTTTCACTGAATCAAAAGACAAGAGCCCTGTGAACATCTGAAAGCAAGGCTAGAATAGAGCTGCATGCCAATAATTAAAAGTAAGAACAGTGCAACCTTTGTAAATGGTGTTCTGGATGTGAAGTGGTGATGAAATGACCCCAATGTCTACCCACTGAGTGGGCAAAAGGCAGGTTATGGCACAGGGTGCTCTCTGAATTGAGTTTATAAATTTCATAAAAATACATTAGACAGAGAGTTACAATGATGAAGCCCTAACTTGATTATTTATGTCTGAGTTGGGAACATTTGTGGAAATTTATGAATGTTCTATACACACCCAAGAAGTTGCCGAGAATAGAACTGAAATCTCAAGTCTTGAGTACTGTGGGAAAAAAACGCATTACTTGAAGTTGAATTGCTCCTAGAAGTTATCATATCTGGAGTATATATTTTTTCACTCAGAAAAATCTCTGTATGAGACACACTGACTCTCAAAGAGCACTGCAACAAAAATGATGGCCCCTTTTCAAAATGTATTCTATTATATTTTACCCATCCTTCACCCCCGCCCCGTTCTCTCTCCCGTCCACGTATGAATTTACTGAGATGGAAATATCAAAGGGATTAGATGTGTCTCCAGGTCACTTGGAAAACGAAGAGGGGCTCAGAGTACTGCTGGAAGGGGAGCTAAAATAATCTCAAATCACCCAGAAAGCACAGGAGCAATGTTGAAACCAAAGCACACACTTCTTCAGGAGAACGGGAGAGGAAGAGGTGAATTCCAGCTGGTGCAGTGGGGAGAGCCCTGGGCACTTTCCTGGAGCCTTGACCACTGGTGGGGATATCAACGGGTGGGCTTAAACACCTGGAAATACGAATCACTAATTTATGAGTGGTTGAAGAAACTAGATATAGTCTATCTGGGGAAGAGAAAAATCAATGGAAAACATTAGAGTTGTCTTCCACATCTGAAGGATTACCAAGTTGAAGAGGATGAACATTTGTTTTGAGCTCCTCTAGAGGAGAAACCCAGGATGCACCAAGGGAAAAATTCAAGGAGACAAAACTGAGCACCAGGGAATAAATTTATTTCTAACCCTTCAAAATTGAATACAATTTTGTTAAAAAGTCAATCTTTTCCTTCAAAAATCCACATAGAGCCAAGGGACCAATAGTAAAAGTATTTCCTCCAAATAGTCATCTTCATCCAGAGAATACCTGGAAAACATAAACATTGCATGTATTTTGATAAACATGTTAATTATAAATGTTAAAGACAAATATCCCATTAAAATGTAGATGTATGCTCTGTGGTAGTCCCCTCCACAAATCCCTCCTTCCCTTGTCTGCGCCCCAATAAGCAAGAGAGTCTTATAAAAGAGGAACTCAGCCAAAGTTATTTGCATGAGCTTGATCAATCATGAGCTCCCACAACAGAATAATAAGAGGAAAATGGAATTCAGATGAGTAACAAATATGCCATCCACTACTTTGATGACAAATTCAGTATAACTATATTAAGCGACATGAAAGAGCTCAAAGACAGAATCTGACAACACATTTTGATGTCTTTGCTGGCAGATTCTTCAGAACTCCCTAAAGACCTATTTTTCCATGACCAGGTTAAGCATCATCGACAGGTGTATTTCATAAGTATAGTAAAGGCATTGAGATTTACCAAAAAAACACAGTGGATCTTATTCGTTATGTCACAATGGAGCTGTGATATATTCCAAGGGCAGACACTCACTCTAATCTTTTAAAACAAAGGGACAGACTCATTCATCCAACTAATCAATACGAATTCCCTGGTCCAGAAAAGAAATATAAATCAGCAGCTGCTCCATGGTCAGTTTTCTCATCTACCCCTCCTTCTAGCTAAAAGAAGGTAGAAAGTGGGGCATGTGTCAGCAGGAAAATGACTAGGGCTTTTATATCGACAAGCATTGCCACTGAGCTGCAAATTCCCCATGGCAGCTATGCTCAAATCAATGATGCTGAAGGTAAGGAAGAGGAGTTTGTTGGGTTTGGGTATTTATTATACTCTGTACTTTGCTGTACTGCAGAAGATGTTATTGTTTGTTAGGGAATGTGGAAGAAAAGAAAAATCATGCCCCATTTGCACCATCCATCTAGCAAGATGCACACGCACTTAAAGGAATTATTTGGCTTGCACCTTGTTCTAACAGTTTCAGGTTGACCCATCACTATATTCTTTGATGAACACCAGATAGGTATTAGACACCATCCTAAGCTGCTGCTGTCTTCCCCATTATAACATTTCTTGGTCCATCAGAGTCAGTAAATGACTTCGTGACTTTGTTATGGCAACTTTGCCTGCTGAAGAGCAGAGCTTAGTTTAACACTCTGCTTCCCTCCCTCTTCTTTGCTCTTCATGTACCCGTTCTCATACATCCCACATCTTCAGGAGCCTGTCTTCCTCAGTCCTAGCACTGACCCATAGAATATATTCAAGGGTTGCTTTTCTTTTTTCTTTTGTCTAGCTCACCAGTCCATGAGCTTTCTAAATGCAAGAATGGATTTCCTTCACCCTTTGGATGGACCCTGTGATGTGTTGTCCAGATCATCCTGCAAGGGAAGATTCATTCTCCCAGCAGATGGGAGTGCTGTCAGCTTTTAGGGGTTGCCTCAGGTGCAGTGCTGCCTTATGCCAGGTCATACCCCTGCCTGGGGTGGCCTATGTCAAATGGATGGTAGATGCAGGAATTTGAAGTCCTGATCTTCCAGGATGACTCAGGATAGTTCTGAATGACTATTCTAGCCCCAGACCTCTCCATGCATTCAGGCAAGGCATGTGGGGTCTGAACTGTAGCTCAACTTCCCAAACTCCAAATTTTCTCCTCCCTTCAACATGTGTTGTCCTAAGGTCACTCCTTATTAAGGCTCCTGCTTACTAAACTCTTAGCATCTGCTTTCCAAAGAAAGCAGGGCCACCCCTGTATTCATCCCATTGAAGTCTCTAGCCAGTGGTGTGCTGGAAAATGGCAAGAAGCAGGTCTAGGCAGGAGAGCCCTGATCTATAGTATTTGCCACAGTTCTGTGGCATAAATGCACCCACTGTACCTAATATCAAGCTACTGATGGTTTATTAATCAGCTTATGAAATTCCTAAAAATTCAGCTACTGTTTCTCTCAAATTAACCATCTCTAGCACCTGTCTCCAATCTATGGTATTGCCATATTTTTGCAAAATTTAAGAACAATTATGTGCCAAGTTCTTCAAACTTAGTGTTTCATTTAATTCTCTTGGCAACCTTGGGAAGTTATATTTCCAATTCTACAGATGAAGAAATGCGATTTCCAAAATGAAGAAATAAAGTGAGTAAGATGTACCAGCAGCCTTCCTCACACTGCCAGGACTGGACAAAGATATAAAGTTTTGATGTTAGGATTTATTTACCAATGCATCCATGTATTAATTCAAATAATCATGGTTGCTCATCTCATGAGTTGAGCCTTGAAAGATAACCAGGATTTAACCCAGTTGATAATGGTGGCAAGTGTTGCAAAGCCATAGTTGTAAGAGACTGATGGGGATTTAAAAAGCAAAACAAGACAAAAAGACCTCTGAGCCAGGCATGGTGGCTCACACCTGTAATGTCAGCACTTTGGGAGGCCGAAAGATTGCTTGAGCCCAGGAGTCTGACAGCAGCCTGGGCAACATAATGATACCTTGTCTCTACTAACGATTAAAAAAAATAAATAAACAAAAAAACCAGGTGTGGTGGCTCTTACCTGTAGCCCTAGCTACTCAGGAGACTGAGGTGGGAGGATCACTTGAGCCTAGGTGGTCTAGGTTGCAGTGAGCTATGATTGCACCACTGTACTCCAGCCTGGGCAACAGAGTAAGACCCTGTATCAACAAAAATCAAACAAATGAAAAATGAACAACCAACCTGCTTTTAAGAGTAACCTATGAGATACAGATGGGGAACTGAAGGAAGTTGAGCCCAGGAAGAGAGACAATAGCCAGGCCCAGACCCCTGCCTTCCCACTATAAGTTTATTGTCTTGAATTAACAACTAACCATTGAATTATGTTGAATTAACCATTAAACTTATATATAAGTATGCAGATGGTAGATCATGCTGCTGCTGTTATTTCAAGGGTACTGGAAATGCATATGACTTGAAATTAATGTGCTCGTAATGCTAAAAATTTCAACATTAAGGGGAGAAAGAGCAAAATGACATGAACACACACTTGATGTGATGCATGATTTTAACTCACGTCAGTGGATCATCAAATCAACTTGGCAAATGTTAACCACCATTTCTAAATAAAACAATATACAATATCAGAATGCACCAAATAATGTAGACATTAATGTTTTATGAAGTTTTTATTTCGTGTATATTTGCACACAAGCACATTCACATGTATGCATTCACAGAAGGTGAAATGTGCAAAGAAGCATCAGGACACTGGCCATGGAATGACCATATTTTGGGTTTCATCTCCTCAACTATGCTATGACCCAGGTTAAAAACCTATCTGTGTGCATACTCAGGGTCCTCATCAGCTTTAGCTTCAAAAAATTGTTTTCAAGATTAAAGAAAAATCATACAGTGCCTGGTAGTGAGTAGTTATGGGGTTGGTGCAAAGGTAATTGTGGCTTTTGCCTTTTTAATCACAAAAACCCACAATAACTTTTGCACCAACGTAATACTTGGTAAATGGTAATAAAATTTTGAGGGAATCATCCATTATGTAAGAAGAAATTGCCTTTTATGTTTCAAAATTCATTTTTCAATTTTTATTTGTATAAATTTAGGGGGACACAAATGCAGTTTCGACACAAGGCTATATTGTGTGGTGGTGAAGTCTGGGATTTTATTATACCCATTCCCTGAATAGTGGAAATTGTATCCATTAAATACTTTCTCATCCCTACCCATGTCCCACTCATCCAAGTCTTCAAGGTCTATTTTTCCACACTATGTCCATCTCTACACATTATTTATTATCACATAAACACAGTGCTGAAATCCACTTCCTATTAAGTAGCCAGTACTAACAGAAAAACTAACATTAGGCCAGGCGCGGTGGCTCGTGCCTGTAATCCCAGCACTTTGGGAGGCCGAGGCGGGTGAATCACAAGGTGAAGAGAGAGAGAACATCCTGGCCAACATGGTGAAACCTCGTCTCTACTAAAAATACAAAAATAGCCAGGCATGGCAGCATGCACCTGTAGTCCCAGCTACTCAGGAGGCTGAGGCAAAAGAATTGCTTGAACACGGGAGGCGGAGGTTGCAGTGAGCCAAGATGGTGCCACTGTGCTCCAGCCTGGGCGACAGAGCGAGGCTCTGTCTCAAAAAAAAAAAAAAAAAAAAAGAAAAAAAAGAAAGAAAGAAAGAAAAAAAGAAACTAACACTAACCTAATTCTTTCATGGTCTTGATAATCACTTTAGACATTAAAATGAGTATTTTTTCTTCTGCAAACTGGTAAACTTAAGGGTTTGTCATCAAATGCATAAATTGTTTATCAACACTAAAGACTAAGTAAATGAATGAGTAAAAATGAACCAATTCCAAGCACCTCTTTATTAGAGACAGACAAAAGACCAAGCAGTTTGCAAAGAGGCGATTTTGGGGAAAGGGCAATTGAGGGCACAAGTCATGGAAACTGGATACTTAGGCACTGTTTGATAAAGTAATTGCCTGGGAAGCAAGTATCTTGGGAAGTGGGAAAAAAGTTGATTTGTGGGAAAAGGTTTAAACGTGGGCACTCCAAAGGGTTAGGTTGAGAAGAGAAAAAATATTATGAAAAATGGCACCCAGAGGTCTTCCTGCTGAGTTGTGGATACATTGTTATGTTGACATGAAGACAGTTCAGTCCAGTTACCACCATAACAAGGGGTGTTGCCTGCAGGCACTAATTCGGGGAGTCACATGCCCCATCTAACTGATCTCTTTCCAGTTTGTTCTGAGTTTGCTCCTCATCACCACCTCCTCTCAGCTGTCCTCCTTTCAACAAATTTAGAAGAAATCTTGTATTTCTACCTTCACGATGACAGAGAAAAACTACAAAAGGTGCAGATATCCTCAGTGTGAGTTTAGGGAACATTTTCGATGAAGGCTGTTTCCAAGTACTGAGAACATTGTATCACAATAAGGGGTTTAAGAATTCTAAACTTGAAAGTTGTGGCTTTTTGGAAACCATCACTGGCTGTTCAATAGTTGACTGTCAAGTCAAATCCAACCTCAATCAGAGGGAGAAAGAATGAAAACTTTTTAGGATCATGACACCAAGTTTTTTGTTTTTTGTTTTTTTTTTGAGACAGAGTCTTGCTCTGTCGCCCAGGCTGGAGTGCAATGGTGCGATCTCAGCTCACTGCAACCTCTGCTGCCCGGGTTCAAGTGATTCTCCTGCCTCAGCCTCCCCAGTGGCTGAGATTACATGTGCATGCCACCACGCCTGGCTAATTTTTGTATTTTTAGTAGAGATGGGATTTCAGCATTTTGGCCAGGCTGATCTTGGACTCCTGACCTCGTGAACCTTGGCCTCTCAAAGTGCTGGGATTACAGGCGTGAACCACTGTGCCCGACCCAAAGAATTTTTTTAGAGAAATTTAGAATATGTTTAAAAGTTTAGGATTTTTTTTTTTTAATATGAGAAAATTAGGCAACATGGCGAAACTCTGTCTCCTAAAAATGCAAAAGTTAGCCAGGCACAGTGGCGCACGCCTGTAGTCCCAGCTTCTTGGGAGGCTGAGGTGGGAGGATTGCTTGAGTCTGGAAGGTAGAGATTGCATTGAACCAAGATCACACCACTGCATTCCAGCCTGGAGGACAGATTGAGACCCTGTCTCAAAAAAAAAAAAAAAAAAAAAAAAAAAAAAAAAAAAAAAAAAAAAAAAATCAGAAAATATTGTGAAATGTAGAAAACTTTGGAATGAAAGAGAAAAGAAATGCATAATAGGCACATAACCTTGCTGACAATAAATGAAAGAAACGTTAAGTGTAAAACTTGGTGAAGTTTGCTTTGAAGGAAAATATACATCAGAAAAAAAAAAATTTAGGTATTTTCTCATTCCTTAACTGCCACTAGGTCCAACTTTCTTAAAGGAAATTTTTCTAGGAACTTTTTACAGCAAAATGGCAGAACAAGATATACTCATCTAGGAACTGACCCCAGGTAGCATTTTTCAATACAAATTGAAACACTTGGGTGATGGATCAGTTCACCAGGGAAGAATTAAATAATCCTTGCCCTGAAATGTATTATCTGGAATCTCATGGGGAGAGCATTACATGTAGGGGCAGCTCTAATTACAAGAAATAATTACAGATGAATACAAGCCAGTTCCCCACCTTAAATGATGAATTATACCGAGAGACAAGGACATCGTATGTAAAATGCTAATGCTTTCGTCTCCATGACATTGCAAGGAAATCTCACACCCAAAAAAATAAATCCAAGGAAAAACACATTTGACAAATACTGCTAATGGGAACCAGTTATTCCATTTGCAATTTGCAATGGAGTTTTACTCAGTAAATATATACCATAGATTTAGCACGTACCGATATATTTATTGACTAATATTAAAAGTCTCTAAGATCAGAGAGTGAATCAGTTGCAGTGGGATAGCATAAGAAAAGCATCTTTGCTAAATGCTATATAACTTGAGGGCAGATTCCAGATCTGGCAAAATCCATAATCTATAATTCCGTGTGACTGATGAATATTCATTGCTGGTAACTTCTAATTTCATTAGCCTTTAAGCCACCTTGAAATCACCTGGGGAGCTTTAAAAGTCCTGATGCTAGGTTCCACCCTCTAAGATTATGATTTAATTTTAATTAGTCAGGGCAGTGGCCTGGGAATCAAGATTTTTTAAAGTTGTCCAGGTCATTTTAATGAACAGCAAAGGTTTGAGAACCACTGCTTTATGGGCACAGGAGACCTCGCTACTCATCTTCTCCCTTAAAATCTCACTGATTTGGTTAACATGATGTTATGGCTTTTCCTCACTCAGTCCTTTCTTTGCAATTATTTCTGTAAGAGTACAAGACTTAAAATCACTCCCAGTTACCAAGCAGTGTGTGAGACCTGGGGAGATCAGTGCCCTATAGTTCTGGGAAGGGCTCCCTTAGTATTTCCTCCCTGTAAAGTCACAATCTGCCAAATGCCACTTTCCTCAAAGTCCCCATTACTGTGCAAACCTTCCCACGGATTGTGAGGATATTCTCCAGGCCCTGGTACACAATATCACACAGAGCTCTTTGGAAAGTCTTTGAGTCCAGGAGGCAGGCTGGTATTTAAATATCCAGAACAAATCTCATGACATTTCTCAATCCCCCTCATTAGCCTCCAGACCTATTTGAACCCATAGCCTACATTTCACTGTGATTTTCCTCTCTTCATTTTGACTAATCCCCAGTTAACTCTTGTTTCTCAGCTTGTCATTTCTCTCTATTCTTACCTCCTATTGTACGAGTGCATAGATCTCCTTATTCTCCAATGTCAAGAGGAATTCTGCTTCTATGAGTTTATAGAAATGAACATATATGAATGTTACATTGTATATGTAAGGATGCTCACATGCAAGCAACATTGTTGACCCTAGCAAATAATTTGAAGACTCCTGTCTCTCAATAAGGTAATGGTTCATAAATCTATAGTACCTTCATCCTATGCATTATTAATAATACTAAAAGGAAGGAAGTAATTCTGTTTATCCCAACATGGAAAATCTCTAATATAGGAGTCTCCAACCTGCAGGACACAGACCACTGTTGCCTGTTAGGAACCCGACCACATAGCAGGAGGTGAGCTGCAAGCGAGCAAGCATTACTGCCTGAGCTCTGGCTCCTAGCAGATCAGTAGCGGCATTGGATTCTCATAGGAGCATAAATCCTATTGTGAACTGTGCATGTGAAGGATCTACATCGCATGCTCTGTATGAGAATCTAATGCCTGATGATCTGAGGTGGAACAGTTTTATCCCAAAACCAGTCCGTGGAAAAGTTGTCTTTAACAAAACCAGTCGCTGTTGCTAAAAAGTGTGGGGACTGCTGCTGTAATAGGTATTCTTAAATGAAAGCATATAGTAGAATATGTATAGTATTCTCTGTAATGTAAAAAACATAAAATAGTAGTTGTCTATAGAAACACAAACACATACCATAAATATAAGTATATATATGCACACATAAACATGTAGATGCATACATAAATGCAAAGGGAATAGGGTGCAGAAGAATCTTCCAAACTGTCGTTAGTGATTACACATTGAGAAGTGTGCAGAATTGGGAGCAGGGTGGGATGAAAGAAAATTTATACTTCTTACTTTAACCACTTGTATAATTTTTGCATTTTGTACATATATTTATGGATTTTTTATCACTTTTAAGTGAGAAAATTACCCACCAAATATAGTCATTGGCGTTATAGTCATTATGACATTGGTAAAAAATTGGCAAGATTTTCAGTGCAATAGTGGGGTTGGAGGTCATCTTCAAACCTTTTGTTGCATAAACGTATTATAATAAATCTATTGGCATATACCCAAGAGTGAATCCGGTTTTATAGGAGCCAAAATTTATACAATTTGGGAATCTCTCTTCAAGGAAAAAAAAGCAGAAAGTTTTAAAAATCATATTAGAGTAAGAAATCACAAATATCGAATCCGAAAATAGTCAGAAAAATACAGTATTTTTAATAGCTTCACACAAATCAGTCATTTTCCAGATATTAGCATCCACTCCGGAGAGCTTGTACCTTGCTTCTCCTACTACATATAGTGTGGAAAGTCGTAAGATACATTTCTATCACTGCAGACTTTCTGGTCCTGAACTTTGAAATCATGTTGTAAGATGGGTCAGCACGGTGGGTAGTAAGAATATTCCTGAAAGACATTGCTACACCGATATGATTAGCACTAATTTAATTATCCATGGAAGTAACAGTCATAAAATATATGACATTAATACTAACCAAATATATCTCTGAATTAATTTCCCTTTAGCAGGGTTTCTAAAAGACTCATGACCTTTCCCAGACTCTCTGATAGGAAGAGAATTGTGATAGGGAGACCAGTCTTTTTTTGTGAACGCATGATTAAAAATAATCTTGGGAATATTAAGATCATGATGGGGAGACTATCCGAAATATATATGAAAGACTTTAGAATGAGCAAAAATAATAAGAGGGTATTCCGGCTAGTATATCCTTCCAGATTGTCTAATATAAACATAACCCAAATATACTGGTTATATCACAAATCTCTTCTAGCAGTTTAGCAGCTGGGATATTTTAAGACACCACAGTGTCAACTCTCTCTTCTATTAAGATCGAATGACATCATTCTCTGCTTTAAAACCTGTGATAGGTCTTAACTGCTCTGGCCTGATTCCAAAGCTTGACATTGAGGGGTTTCATAATTTGGTCCTGCCCCAAATTTCACATCTTCCCATTTACCTGCAGGGATGTCCCCACCCACATCCACACCCGCATCCACCTACCTGAGAGATAATTTTCCAGCTAAAATGCCCTTCCCTGCCCCACTGCCTTTTCAAATATTTGCCCTTTCCTCTTCTTACTTTCAGTAAAAACATACAGGACTCAACTCAAATGCTGCCTTCTTCATAACGCATAGCACATTCTGTCTCATTGGAATTCATTGCTTCCTCATTCTCCCCAGACATTTTGCATGGGATTCTATTATTACGCATAACACACAGCATCATCAAGCTTGGAGCTGTAATTGCACCCATGTGAACTATATGGGACCCAAGTGGATCTTACCGATCTCTGATACGCGTGCATGGAACAAGGGCTCAGTAAATCTGTGTGGACATGAATTAGGCTAGATAATTGCAAAATTATGTCACTGAAAGTCAGTCTTGTTAGAAAACCTGTGAAATGCCAAACGTGGCCTTTACTAAAGGTTGTATAAGAGAATTACGAAGCAGCTATTGTACCCTAGTGTTAAGACCTATTTCTTCCAAAAACATGTTGAACTCATGACTGTCATACCGATAGAGAATGAATGCTTGTAAAAGGTTTTATTTAACTTATTAATTAACAAGGGAATCAGTAAGAAGTTAAAATTTGTTCAAAGACTCCTGAGAAGATATATGTAAATAGGCAATCTGGAAAACTAAAATGAATTTATAAACAGAGGCAAAACTGGTGAAGAGTCACAAAGCAACAATCAATTATTCAGTGCCAGACAAAATGTATTCAAGTTTATACGGATAATAATCGTTTGCATTACCATCAGCTTTCTACAACTTAGAGAGTTGTAAATAGCTCAAAGCCAATGAAAGACCCAGTTAAGTTGGAAGCGTACCCTAGAAAGAACATCCATTTATCATTTTTGCTCATTTCAAAGTCTTTCCCATTTTTTACTAACAGCTTCCCTCCTACATTCATAACTTCAGAGACTATTCTTGTTTTTTGGTTTTTTTTTTTTTTTTTTTTTTGAGATAGGGTGTCACTCTGTCACCCAGGCTTGAGTGCAGTGGCACAGTCTCTCTGTTCACTGCAACCTCCACCTCCCGGGTCCAAGCAATTCTCCTGCCTCAGCCTCCCAAGTAGCTGGGACTACAGGCATGCAACACCACCCCTGGCTAAATTTTTGTATTGTTAGTAGAGACAGGGTTTCTCCATGTGGGCCAGGCTGGTCTTGAACTCCCGACATCAAGTGATCTACCCGCCTTGGCCTCCCAAAGTGCTGGGATTACAGGCATGAGCCACTGTGCCCAACCCAGAGATTATTCTTGACCACAAAAAAAGGCAGGTCTCATTACGATTGGCCTAGCCGCTCCTTATATTTTAATTGCCTCTTTTCTTGTCCATCACCTGCATTAAGATGTCACTTCCCAAGGAAAGAAACCAAACTTGTCCTTGTCTTATTGCTCTATTGTGTTCTTTTTTATGATAATCCTTGGGTCAAGTATAGCTATCATGATGTGTTTTTTCTCCTCAAGAATAATATTTGTGAACTGAAGATGTTAATGATATTTATTTTCTAAGTACATCTTTATCTTGAAAGTGAGCCCTTCTGTATTAGACAGTAATGACATAGTTTTTGTACTGTTTAGTACTACTATGCTCTAGCACTAAAGAGCGTGTAACAGATCTGCTATGCTTGTTGAAAACTAGAAACATCGTACTTACAACTAAATCCAGCTTTATCATTTTGTCCAGAAGAATTTCAACTGTATTAGTACCACTGTTTATAAAATCTGTTGTCAGTTTCCTATTCATGTTTATAAAGATACAGATATACAGACCCAATGAAGAGATGCTCACTCTGATTCTATAAAAGATTTAAAATATAGATGGACTCAACACCCTTAAAAACTGTTGTTACACGTAATTATAATAGAAAACATTGGAAAACTTTTAATTGCCCGACCAAAGGGATTTAGTTTTGGAAAGGGTAATTTATTAATTAGTTTTATTGTCATGCAGTTATTTTTCAATTACCATTTGAAAACCGTGCTTCCAAAATGAAAAAATATATATATTATCTATTAAAATAGAACATGAAAGATGTATGCCTACCTACTTAAAAATATATAATCTTTAGCACAAGGCTTGAACAGTAATGATGCATATTGAAAAGAGTTGGATTACAGGACACATTTTCTATTTTTGACATTTCCTTTGTGTTGTTACATCAATAACGTTTTTGAAAAAGGAAGAAAGAAAGAAATGGTGTTCTATAAAGTCTCTTCAGTACCCTGTGATTTGGGTACTTGTAATAGAGTAAAGTAAAGGGTTTCATTATGCTTTGTTTTGTTAACGGACGTCTGATGTCCTTCTCCTGGTGTGATTTTCATTATAGCTATTTTCAAAGTGCTTGAATTGGGATTAGTTACTTAGTGAGAGTCTTCATGTTCTGTTAGTTACTAACACCAACTTTTATGTGGCCTGAAATGCAGAATTCATTGCTATTCTGAGTTCTTTAAAGTCTGGGCCACCATGACCTTGAAAATCCCCAAAGAGGAAAACCTAGATTTGAATGATACCACCGTTCAAACAAGGGATCTTAGATCCTTCATCAGCCCTTCAAGCCTATTCCTTTCACAGAGCACAGAACTTTAATAGGTTGATGTGAATTGATGCTGCTTGGTTATGGAAGTGAGCTTACTAGAATCAAAGCCTTGTCCGCTTATTTATGGAAGTTGGCAGGTGCCAGGAAACAAGCTCTTGGGCAGTGCTTTGTTCTTGTTAAAATTACTTTAATGGAAAATATCCCACTGGTTAAATGACATCTGTAGCAAAAGAAATACCCTAAAATGTATTTCTATTCTGTGAGATGTAGAAACACCCATTATAGACATTCACAAAATAATTATTTGAAAAACAAGTACATATAATGCAATGAACGATAGTTCATATCTATAAGTTTCTTTGGTGGTGTTTGAATGTTTATATTCCCTCACTCACCTCCTCTCATGATCCAGATAAAAAGTTAAACCGCCTGTAATCCCAGCACTTTGGGAGGCTGAGGCGGGCGTATCACAATGTCAGGAGATCAAGACCATCCTGGCTAACATGGTGAAACCCCGTCTCTACTAAAAATACAAAAAATTAGCTGGGTGTGGTGGCGGGCACCTGTAGTCCCACCTACTCAGAAGGCTGAGGTAGGAGAAGGGCATGAACCCAGGAGGCGGAGCTTGCAGTGAGCCGAGATCACGCCACTGCACTCCAGCCTGGGCAACAGAGCGAGACTCTATCTCAAAAAAAAAAAAGTTAAACCAAGCTTGTCTGTCTGAATGGAGCAGCCTACCTGTGGGTCTGCTTGGGGATGTCTTCTTTACATCAGTATATGCAATAAATACTATATGAGTATCATGTGTGTACAATATAATATTAATTGGATCTGAAGACTTGTGATTTGAGAGGTTTATTGTTCACATAGTAAAGCTCACTATAGAAAGCTGAGTGGACTCCCAAGCAAATCTAAGAAAAGAATTCCTCGAATGAGCAGAGGAAGAAGACTAGCTTATGTTGTTATAGGATGGGGCTGGGACAAGGGTTCCTACACATGGGTCAGGACTTGCATTGTGTGAACTTCCTGCTGGTGCCAAAGGAAGGGAGTACCTGGGCTCTTTTATTGTTCTAGATGTGGGGCTAAAGGGAAAGGAGGAGTGATGAGAATTAAAAGATATTAGTATTAAACATCAAAAATGGAGTTGAACCCTTAATACTAAAGGGATAAAGAAGTGAGACTTTGAAATAGGTATCCTCCTTCTTGTTCTCTCTAAAAATTCTTGCCCTCCCTCCACAAATTATAAATTGGAATTTACAATCTGGTATAGAAAGCAATAAGTAAAGCAATATTTATAATTCCAGAGGTAGAGTAACAGTAGATATATGTAGAGAGGACCAATGGGAGCACGTGAAAGGAATCGATGAGTAGGACTGGGAAAGATGGGACTAGAACCATGTGGTGAATGAAGAAGAACTGAAAGGCAGCAAGGGAGATGAGGCTTTTTTGGCCAAGGAAACAGGATGTATAAAGGCATGGAAGAAAGACAGCATGCCCCACTGAGCACATTTTTAAGAGATCAGGCATAGCTATAGTATAAAAGAGTTCTGAGAAATGAGGGTGGAGCTTTCTACCCAGAGTAGGTCACAAACCACAATATCCTAAAAAAAAAAAAAAAAACAGCATGCCATTAAAGGATTTTTAAATAGAAAGCAACAAGATGGCCTATGCATTTTCGTTGGGAACAGGTCCCCCAAAATCTGGCCATAAACTGGCCCCAAAACTGGCCATAAACAAAATCTCTGCAGCACTGTGACATGTTCATGATGGCCATGACAGCCACGCTGGAAGGTTGTGGGTTTACCAGAATGACAGCAAGGAACACCTGGCCCACCCTGGGTGGAAAACCGCTTAAAAGCATTCTTAAACCACAAATGATAGCAAGAGAGATCTGTGCCTTAAGGACTTGTTCCTGCTGCAGATAACTAGCCAAACCCATCCCTTTATTTCGGTCCATCCCTTTGTTTCCCATAAGGAATACTTTTAATTAATCTATAATCTATAGAAACAATGCTTATCACTGGCTTGCTGTCAATAAATATGTGGGTAAATCTCTGTTCAAGGCTGTCAGCTCTGAAGGCTGTGAGACCCCTGATTTCCCACTCCACACCTCTATATTTCTGCATGTGTGTCTTTAATTCCTCCAGCACCGCTGGATTAGGGTCTCCCGGACTGAGCTGGTCTCAGCACATTTCACATAAAACACCTGGCAGCCAATTGAAAGACGGACGAGATGGAGACCAGACTAGAGGCAAGAACACTTATGAAAGGATTTTGCTGATGCTAGAAAGAGATGAGAAAATAACCCAGAGTAGTCAACAGTAGGCGGATCCAAGAGGTGAGATGATTTTAAAGAGGTAGCTGCTTCAGGACTCAGCGGGTGATTGCATGTCTATGAAAAGTAGGGAGATGCAGAGTAATTAAAATGTACAGAAAATTAGGAGTGACTCCCAGCCTTCTGCTTGGATGAATAAGCAGGGGTAAAAAAAATAAGCTGGGTGTGAGTTGCCTGTGTGACTTCCAGGCCATATCTAGAAAGTAAGAGAAGTAATGAGGCTGCAGACGGTGACACCAAACCGTTGCTGAGAAAATGCAGGGTGTGTTTCCATCCCCTTCTAAAAGAACGAAACAGATATAAGTTATATCTCATGACATTTCACAAAATAAAAACATTGTTCCTTAGGATCGTGATCTAGACAAGACCCTCTGGATGAGGCAAAATGAAAATACAAACCTAGAATACCCAAGAATATTTTATCAATAATTATTTTAGGAACCAGCTTATATATGTCTTTCCTAGAAAAAAAATTACATATTTCCAGTAGAATATTTTTAAAATCATGTTGGGAAAAGTAAGAAAACACAAGTTTGAACTCTGCATCATTAGTTGCTGCTTAATGGAAAAAGCAGCACAAGGACATAAGGATAATTACAAACAGTATTAAAGGTATACAGGAAAAGTAGGTCACCCCACATCCAGAATCCCAAGTCCCCTCTCTAGAGGCAATGACTATTGCCAGCTTCTCATGTGTCTTTTCGAAAACCTGAATCGTTTTTCTGTGAACATAACAACGGGCTCTCCACCTAATCTTTCAAAAGGATTCACCTATCAGGAAGTCTATTTTTTCAGTTCCAAGACCCACAGAGCCAGAACTGACCCCAAAAGTAAATTAAGCAGCTGAGGAATAGATCAAAGTAATGAATGGCTCTTAGACCCAGTTGAGTCAGTTTTTACCAGTTGAGTGATTTATTATCTGCTTTTAGCGAACATTCCTCCTGCTAGGTTTATGTTTCTTCCATCAGGCCTGTGACTTCAGGTGACCCACCTGTTTCCCCACAGAGATCTGAAAATTGTCTTACCTTGGAACCAATCAGAAACAGCACTGCGGCCAGGCGCAGTGGCTCACGTATGTAATCCCAGCACTTTGGGAGGCCTACGTGGGTGGATCACCCAAGGTCAGGAGTTTGAGACCAGCCTGGCCGATATGGTGAAACCCTGTCTTTACTAAAAATGCAGAAGATTACCCAGGCATGGTGGCGGGTGCCTGTAATCCCAGCTACTTAGGAGGCTGAGGCAGGAGAATTGCTTGAACCCAGGGGTGGAGGTTGCAGTGAGCCAAGATTGCGCCACTGTACTCCAGCCTGGGCAACAGAGTGAGACTCCATCTCAAAAAAACAAAACAAAACAGAACAAAAAGCATAACTGGGAATAATCTAGGACTGCAAGAGAGATGCTTACGTAGAATCTGTCTCCTCTCCTCCCTAATTTCGGATAAGAATAGGTCTCATGAGAGAAAATGCTTTGGAGATGCTTTTATGGACTTTTATCTCAAAAACAAAGACTCCAGGAAATAAATTATCACCAAATACTGAAATATGAATTTCATGCTGTATTCAGTACTCCTTCTGTCTGGGAACATTTAGAAACTTACCTGCTCTGTTCATATGGTATTCCCCATGTCCCACTTGATTTGGCAAGCTATTTGCATATGTGAACTATGTACTCTATGACAGACTTTCCCAGAAAAAGACCAGTGTTTGATTAAGCTGTATATTAACCAGCCAGGCACGGTGGCTCACGCCTCTAATCCCAGCATTTTGGGAGGCCCGGGGGGGCGGATCACTAGAGGTCAGGAGTTCGAGACAAGCCTGACCAACATGGCAAACCCTTGTCTCTACTAAAGATACAAAAATTAGGCAGGTGTGGTGGTGTATGCCTGTAATCCCAGTTGCTCGGGAGGCTGAGGCAGGAGAATCGCTTGAACCCACGAGTTGGAGGTTGTACAGTGAGCCACTGCACTCTAGCCTGGATAACAGAGTGAGACTCCGTCTGAAAAACAACAAACAAAATGCTCTATATTAACTCAAGTATTTTCATGATGCCTGAATATTAAGTATTTGCAAATTAAATGAATGCCATGACACTTGAAACTGCTGTCTTCAAGAACAAAGTTTCTTCCTGACTTAAAAAAAATAAAAATAAAAAATAAAAAGTAAATATGAGATGCTTGGATACAGCATACATTTTTAAATAGCTTTTGTGATTACAAAATAGATTGATATTTGTTGTCAAAAATATAAAAAGCTTGTGGAAATACAAGAAAACATGAAAGTCATCATTAAGCCGCTGTAATCATTGCTAATGTCTACCAAGCTATATCCCATCTATAGATATTACAGTTTTGCATAAGACCTTTGTGAGGTTTTTTTTTTTTTCCAAGATACACAGTTTTCTTCTGACTCAAAGAGGTAACTCATTAAAGTGGGCTCTTTGTGTCTTTGTCCCCAAGCAGGGAGCCAGCTGCTTTGGCAGGTGTGGGAATGATGTGGAATTCCACTGCAGCAGGTGTTTAATAATCCTTTGCTTGTACCTTCTCTCTCCTCCAGCGGTGCTGTGAGCAACAGAAACTGTTCCAAAAATCCACTCTGTGGAAGGTAGCGATTAAGCAAGAATGATTTATACCTGCGAGAAAGATTGTTTCCTTTAAAACTGTCTTTAAATTGTGGTTAAGATATATTTGTTTGGGAACACTGCTGGTTCAACTTTAGCATTGGGAGAAAGCTGAAAGGTAACTAGGAAGATGATCTGTGGGTATTTGTTTAATGCCAAGCTGACTCCAGCTTCTCCAGCATGCAGCTTGTACAGCTTTTCTGTCCCCATAATATGTAAAAATAATAAAGGGGGGAGGAAAGTACACAGAACCTGATACTGTTAGAAATCTTCCAGTTTTATATTCAATTTTATAATGTCATATTCAGTAAGTTAAAGCTACTTTAAAAAGAGTTTCTAATGAAATAATGGAAGGGTAGTGTATTCATCCGTGCTTTAAAGGATGTCAAAGATTGTTTTAATCTGGTGTAATGGGTGGTTTATGCAGCATGAATCAACAGAGGACATGCAGATTACTTGGTTAGCCTCGAATAGAGCATCAGGTGTTCTAATCAAGTTATTTCCTTATGCTTACATAAAGTCAGTAGGTTTTATTGGTTTTACATCAGCAGACACTGCCATATTGGTGCCTTTTTTAAAAGTGACATTGAGGCCGGTCGCGGTGGCTCAAGCCTGTAATCCCAGCACTTTGGGAGGCTGAGATGGGTGGATCACGAGGTCAGGAGATCGAGACCATCCTGGCTAACACGGTGAAACCCCGTCTCTACTTAAAAAAATACAAAAAAACTAGCCGGGCGAGGTGGCAGCGCCTGTAGCCCCAGCTACTCAGGAGGCTGAGGCAGGAGAATGACGTAAACCCGGGAGGCGGAGGTTGCAGTGAGCTGAGATCCGGCCACTGCACTCCAGCCTGGGCAACAGAGCGAGACTCCATCTCAAAAAAAAAAAAAAAAAAAAAGTGACATTGATATTACTGAACCTAAGGCAAAAACAAATGTATATGCCGGTAACAGTAGCAAATATGAAAATGGAATTCTCATAATACAGTGTTTAATGTAGCAAAATGAGCAACAACGTAGTTTTTGTCTGAAAATAAACATTGAAAAAGAGTCTGAAAATGGAAACACCTTTGGTAATCAGATATTCGGTCTATTATACTATCTTACATACCCTGGGACAGATGTCAAGAAAGTTGACTTTATCAACACCATCCTTCATAGCTTAAGTTAATGTGCAGAAAACTTTATTGACAATAAGCTTTTCTACAAATGTCATATTAGTTCTTCATTTTGGATGTGTTTGGGTGTGTATTTTTCATCTTGGCTCAAATCTAGGGACCCAACATGACAATCCTGTGGTTTGGGAGAAAAATCAGAGGCCTAGAAGAATAACATTGGGCAGTCCACTCAGGTAATGCAAACGCCAATTAAGGCTTTTTAAAACCTAATTTGGGCATAATACCTGAATTGTTACAACTGCTTCCTTAACTAGATAAACTGAATTGGGTGACAGATCTCCCTGGCAGGAAAAAATATTGCACAACTCTTCCAAGACAGACATTTTCACCAATGAACCATTAACCTCAGCCTTTCTTGTATCTTCTGCATTCCACCAAAGCTTACTATGTCAAGACACAAACTTTCCATTTTAATTTTGAGGAAAATATGAATATACAATTAAGTGATATGGTTTCAAAACTGAAAAGAGTTTATCACAAATGAGTTATGTAGTCTATCACTGGTAAAACCCTAAGGTTGTATTTATGAAACGCAGAAATCAGAAAAACAAGTTAGTCGTAATTTAATTGTACGTGTATCTGCAATTGCAGGTACATTCCCATTTTTGTGACATGTTTATATTTTGAACTTTTGTGAGGACACCATTTATGAAGCCAATCTTTGTCTATTAATATTATACTTCCTCCTCCGTGCTCATTAATCGGGCATGTCTCCTAGATGTATTTGAAGGGATGCCGCCTACAGAAAATAAATACTACAGTTGTTTTAGCTCGCATGTAAAGCTTACTTTCTTCATCATACTGTAGATAAGAAAAATAAATGGAGAATGAAATATTACATTTCTAATGTCTAATTGTTGTAATAACGATTGTAATTTGAAACCCCACAACATGTACCGCTGGATGACATTCAGTGCACATTTCACATATATGTTCACTTTTGCTAACTTACATCATTCACATCTGTTCCTTTGATCAAGTTGTCATGCCCTACAAAAGGTAAGGGCTATCTGACTTCAAACATATGGAAACTTCTGTTTTAAGGAACTTCAATATTTTCACCAATTTGTATGTATATTAAGAATGGCATGATAATTATACATTTGGTGGGTGTCTACCATGTCCCATTTAGTCATTATGACACCACTGCAAAGTAGATACTTTTACTAAAGAGGAAATTGACACCCAGGGAAGTTGTCTAATATGTACAAGTATTTACATGGCATATGAGATCCACACCTATTTCAGATAAGCTTCTTTCATGTGGCAAGGGTGTGGCTTTTACCATCACCACAAAGCAATACAAGAAGAATCAGGGAGGAATGTTCTATCTTTCGTTCTGTTTGTAGTAGTACCAGTGAAGAACTATAATTGGCCTAATGGAGCATGTGTCTACCTAGGACCAAGCATCGATCACTGTGGCCATGTGTATAGGTATTACCATTGGCCAGACTGAGATCATATACCCACCTGTGGTCAATGGACAGAAAACATTGAAATCACCAGCATTCAATGGAATGGATGGTAAAGATGAACAAATTCCCATAAAGAGACAAATTCTTATCAGAGGAAGGGTGACAATGCTCCATTAAATAAACACACACACACACACACACAATCACTTATAAAGTACAGCTTCAAGTTCCTTTAACATGCTTCCCATTGAGAAGCAGGTCTAAGTCCCTGGAACTTGAACCTGGTTCTGTGCTAACTTGACCAATAGAATATAGCGGGAATGCCACTGTCGAGTTTCCATTCCAAAGAGTTAAGAAACTGGCAGCTATCCCATCTCTTGGGCTCATTCTTGCAAACCAACCACAATGCTACAGAAGCATTTGTGGGAAGTCCATGCAAAAAAGAAACAAGGTCCAGGTCCTCATCCCCATGAGCTCTCAGCCAACAGAGAGGATCACATTGCCAGTTATGTGAGTATAAGGATTCTGTAAGTGCATCCTCCAGCCCAAGTCAGCTTGCTTTAACTGATGTTGTACGGAACAAGGACAAGCCTTCTTTGCTGAGCCCTGTCCAAATCGCATGTTTGTGACCTATTATTGCTGTTTGACGTCATTAAGTATTAAGGGCATCTGTTATGTAAACATAGATAACTGAAACAACCAGTCACAAAATTTTTGCTGTTTCTTTTGCATTGCATACACAAATCTGGCTCAGCACCAAAGTTTTCACACCCCTCTAAATACCCAGTACTATGCCAAGCACATTGTAGTTATACTATAAATATGTATGAAATAATTGAATTATGCATTATTCACTTTGTAAATGGATAAATAGCACAAAGAACTTAAGTGACTTTCAGAAGTGGGTCTTAAACTGAGCTGGAAATAAAAGATTTTCTTATCCAAGTTGAATGCATTATCTGTCAGGACCCTCAGAAGAGTCTCTTTACATTAAGCAAAATCTAACTCTTCTATTTCTCATGGAATAAGATGAAGGGTGGTGAATGCTTTCTGAGCTTTAAAAATAAGCATGCTAAAATGCCTGGAAGGATAAGCTATAATCCATTAACAGAAGTTAACTTTGGAGAGTAGTCCGTGGAGTTTGAAGAGGCAAATTGATTTGTACCTTTGGTACCACTCTTATTTCTTACAGTGAATGTACATTAATTTTATACTTTTAAATGACATTAAATTAGAACTAGTAAGGAAATTCACCAAAATGTTAGCAGCCAGTGTCTTGATTATAGGATTATGAGGGTTTTACACTGACATTTATTATCTAAATTGCACATTGCTGTAGAAAATGTATTCCCCTGCAGTTCCTGAAGAATTTAATTTCAAATTCTTGTCTGTTAAGATCCCAAATTTTATATAACAGAAAAAATTAATTGCACATTATTCAGACGTGTCATACAAAATCAACTGTAATGTCCCAAGCTTCAAATTCACACACAAAGAGAATGACACATCTGAACACACACTCCCAGCCTTCATCAGGAAACCATTATGGTAAAGCTCTGCTTTTGAACACAGCACCAGTAAGAATGTTGCAAACAATTCATTGATTAGCCTTTTTACTCTTTAAGGTTTTGTCTTGCTACAGCAGCATTTCCAGGATAGAGGTTTGAGGTTTGAAACATACTCTTGCTCAGTGCTTCCTGGTTAAGTGGGAAGATGGCAAAGAGCCCATTTGCATCTGCCTCTGAGGCTCAAGCACTGCTAAGGGATACTAAATCTTCGACATTTTCCGAGCTTTCCTATTTATGAAAAGCTAGAAAATTAGTTAATATGGTACTTTAGATTCTCTTCAGTTATAACTAAAAATTTTCTCTGGGCACAAAATTTCAGTGCACAGACACTTTGCTCCAGATTTTCTATCAATGGATTGAGTAATTTTCAGCCCAAAGTACAAGTTATCAAAGGCCAAGCATTTTATTTACTCATTATATATCCAGCCTACCGCTAAAAAGCAGGCACCATTCGACAAGCATTCTACTGAGCACTGAAGAAATATGAAGTTGGGAGATACACAATGGATAATTCTTACTCTCAACTATTAGGCTGGTGCAAAAGTAATTGTGGCTTTTGCCATTACTTTTCATGTCCAAAGAAAGTCCAAAAAGGTGATTTCCCAACTGTCATGGGCTCTGTTAGTTACCTAGTCAGCCATCATCCTTGCTGCCATTTTTCTTTTTTTTTTCTTTTGAGGCGGAGTCTTGCCCTGTCGCCAGGCTGGAGTGCAGTGGTGCGATCTTGGCTCACTGCAACCTCCACCTCCCGGGTTTAAGCAATTCTCCTGCCTCAACCTCCCGAGTAGTTGGGCATACAGGCACCCGCCACCACGCCTGGCTAATTTTTGTATTTTTAGTAGAGACGAGGTTTCACCATGTTGTCCAGGAAGATCTGAATGTCTTGACCTCGTGATCCACCCACCTCGGCCTCCCAAAGTGCTGGGATTATAGGTGTGAGCCACCATGCTCGGCCCGCTCCCTTTTTTCTAACAGAACTTAAGTTTTGTCCAGGATGACAGTGTGCCAAGCTATAAAGGATGAATCATGACTGGTCTAAGCTACTCATGCCATGTCTCTTCTATTCCCTTTGCTAGAAACATGCACTCCCAGACCCCTCTGCAGCTACAGGTAGTCATGTGACCTTGCTCTGGGCAGCAGACAGAAGGAGGAACTCAGTTGGGAAGAAAGATCCCACCTACTCTGACTCTTCCTTCCTGTTAAGAATGCAGCTGTAAGAATAGCCTTGTAGTTATCTGTGACCATAAAACAACCCAACATTGAAGTGGGAAGGGCCCTCGTTGAAGCGGAATGGAGAGCACCTGGGGTCTTGATGCCACCGATGGGCTAAATAACCCTGTTAACTTTGACTTCTTAATCTTCTTTTGTGTTTTAAGCCACTACAGTTTGGATTCCTGTGCTTGCAGTCTATTGGATCCTAAAAATCCTGATAAACTGCCCTATTGATTTACTTCTGGGCAATTTTAGGAAAGGCTTTTTATTCATACAGTACCTTGACATTGATATTTCATTATTTTGCAGTAAATACTGAAATTATTGAGCATTCCCAGGAATATATATATATATTCCTGTCTGGAAGAAGGAGAAAATACCTTAAGTATCTTAAGTTTCTTTTGCTTTCATGATTCCTTTGCTTTGGCTTTTCGGAATTTGACTATGATGTATCTCAGCGTGGATTTCTGAGATGATTTGCCTTGGTTCTCTGAACATGTCCATAATAATTGACTTTAAATATTTGTCTCATATAGTCAACATTTAGGCTTCCTTGGGAACATTGACTGCTTTTTTCCTTGTCTATGGGTCAGATGTACTATTCTGTTTTTTCATATATCTGATAAATTTTTTGTTTAGGACCAGACATTGTGTATAACACAATGCATCAACTGTCAAATCAGATGTCCCTCTTCCCCAGAGTTTGTTGATGTTGATGTTGTTGATTCTTGTTTACCTTCCTAATTCTGTACAGCCTGTGCTCCTTATCATATGTGACTATGGAAGCCTCTACGCAGATTGTCAACTAATGATTGAACAAGATTTCCTTATATCCCTTGAGCCAGTAAGTCCTATTATTTATTTAATATGGCAGAAATATAAATAATCAAAATGTCTAATATGATATAGTTTTTAAACTTAAAATGATTCATTTTTCAAAGAATATATCTTTGAAACATCACATTTTGAAGACTTTTGAACATGATATACTATAAGGTAAAAAGATATAATGAAAAACTCTAAATAGTCTAGCTTCATTTCATAAAATGTACCTGCCATAGAAACAACCAAAAAAAACAACAACAAAACAAAAAAGTCATGCCATAGAAACAACCAAAAAAATCCCTAGAAGAAAATGTTATACCTTATACAAAAATTAACTCAAGAGGCATTAAAGACTTAAACATGAAACCCAAAACCATAAAAACCCTAGAAGAAAACCTAAGCAGTACCATTCAGGACATAGGCATGGGCAAAGACTTCATGACAAAAATGCCAAAAGCAATTGCAGCGAAAACCAAAATGGACAAATGGGATCTAATTAAACTAAAGAGCTTCTGCACAACAAAAGAAACTGTCATCAGAGTGAACAGGCAACCTACAGAATAAGAAAAAATTTTTGCAATCTATCCATCTGACAAAGGTTTAATATCCAGAATTTACAAGGAACTTGAACAAATTTATAAGAAAAAAAAAAACCATCAAAACGTAGGCAAAGGCTATAAACAGACACTTCTCAAAAGAAGACATTTACGTGGCCAAAAAACATATGAAGAAAAGCTCAACATGACTGATCATCAGAGAAATGCAAATCAAAACTACAGTGAATACTATCTCATGCCAGCAAGAATGCCGATTATTAAAAAGTCAGGAAACACTAAATGCTGGTGAGGCTGTGGAGAAACAGGAATGCTTTTACACTGTTGGTGGGAATGTAAATTAGTTCAACCATTTCATATCTCAAAAGTCTCAAAATATTAAAATAATAATAGATCTTCAAAAAGCTGTTATGGGTATTGTTTTTCTTATATTTATTTTCACCGCAGTTTTTAGGACAATTACACAAAGAGGACATGATTCTGTAGGTGGACTTCCTGTCTCCCACCCCCTGAACCTTCTGCCCCAGCCTCTACTTCCTTCTTAACTCACTTGAACAAGACATGGTAAGAGGCAATTCCAGAAACCATGTGTGGTGCTCAATTTAAGAGAAAGAATATAAAGTGAAAAAGACAGAATTATATACAAATGTGTGTGTTTATTTGGAAGAAAAAAGAAATCACAGAAATCTATAAAAAGCTGAAAAATACCACAGTTATTATAAAATCTGGACACACATTTTTATTTTTATTAACACATCTCCAAAAAAATATTTTCCTACCTTTTTTAGCTTATATATTCTTTGATTGCTTTCTCATATGACAACAATTTTGTTTCCAGTTTCTCTAAAAAGAATAGAATAATTTTATCTTTCCTCTAACATGGTTGGTTGAATTTTTTAAATTATACTTTAAGTTCTGGGATATATGTGCAGAATGTGCAGGTTTGTTACATAGGTATACACGTGCCATGGGGGTTTGCTGCACCCATCAACCTGTCATCTACCTTAGTTATTTCTCCTAATGCTATCCCTCCCCTAGTCCCCCACCCCCGACAGGCCCCAGTATGTGATGTTCGCCTCCCTGTGTCATAGTTCTGTAAATATGCAAGTTCACATGTAGAGGTGCCTTTTTTTGCAGTACTACTATAGAAGTGTGCCTTACAAACATATAAAGTCTGATGAATTCTATTTCATACTGTTTTCACTTAAAATGTAAAGTGAATTTATAATTTCCTATGCTAAATTATATTTCTGCGAAATGTGAGAGATTAGGTAAACCTGCCTGAGGTTACACAGCTGGCAGATTGCTGCACTGGGATTCCGTTCATGATGGCTGGCATTCATCATGAGTCACGTTCCTACCCACTCCTCTACACTATGCTTCCAACCTCATGCCTGCACTTCTGAAATCTTGCTTAACTGTGAAGAGGGGAAAGGAGAGAAAGGAAACAAGCCAGAATTTACTGAATATTTGCTGTGTGGTAGTCTCTTATGTTTGGCATTTTCCTTACCTCATTTACTCTATAAAGAAACTCTGAAAGGTCAGTACCATTTTCCCCAATCTAGCAGTGAGTAAACTGAGGCTGAGAGGTTCAAGGGTACAACACTGAAAGTCAACAGTGTAGTTCCAAAGTCAATACTCTTTCCACTATACACATCTGATTCTGTAAAAATGTAAGGGAAAAATATGGAGTGTCTGGGATGAAACTGTAAAATTAGATTTCAGAGTATTTTATTTATTTTACAAACACTTTTGTTGGTTTCCTGTGATTTCCTAGATTGTAAATGGAACCAGGAAAATGCTTGTTTTTTTGCATATTTGTTCCACCAGATGCTCCTTTTTGTGTATTTGTTTCTATTTGTGTATTTGTGCCACCAGATTTTTTTTTTTCTTTTTTTTGAGACAGGGTCTTGCTCTCTCACCCAGGCTGGAGTACAGTGGCACGATCTCAGCTCAAGCAATCTTCCCACCTTAGTCTCCTGAGTGGCTGGAACTACAGGCACGTGCCATCATATCTGGCTAATTTTTTGTAGCTTTTGTAGAGACAGGGTTTCACTGCGTTGCCTTGGCTGATCTTAAACTCCTGACCTCATGAAATGTTTCTTAAGATGGTGAACCTTGTGTGGACCTCTGGTAGCTAATGGGCATTTGACTAGCCCATGTTGGTGAGGACGGGAAAGAAAGCATCTCAAACACATGGTACATATTTTAGTATTTACAGCATCCATGTATTTTTGCTTCATCCATACAAATTTTCCTTGTTTTTATCATTGCCACACCCAAAAGTCACTTACCAATCCTTCAAAAGCATTTGGCCACTTTTTATCTCTAACAATACCTGTCGAATAGTCTATCATTTTTCTACAATACTAAGATGACCCAGTATCTCCTTGTGATTACTTTTTGTGTTTGTGAAGGATTGTGGGGTTTTATACAATTTATTTTTTACTTTACGTTTTAGAGACAGGGTCTCACTCTGTCCCTAGGCTATAGTGCAGTGGTACCATCATATCTCATTGCAGCCTTGACCTCCTGTGCCCGGGCGATTCCTCCGGCCTCAGCCTTGCACGTAGCTCGGCCTACAGGTATGCACCACCAGACCAGGCTAAATTTTTAAATATTTTGTAGAGATAGGGTCTCACTATATTTCCCAGGCTAGTCTCAAACTTTTGGCTTCAAGTGATCCTCTGCCTCAGCCTCCCAAAATGCGGGGATTACAAGCATAAGCCACCACACCCAACCTTTGGTACAATTTATTATGGTGGGGGAAATGATTGCCTTCTTGTCTTATGATTTTTATTTATCTTTATTGTGTTAAACATAGCGTACAATTTACCATTTTAATTATAAATGTACATTTCAGTGTCATTAAGTACATTCATATTGTTGTGTAAACATTATCACCCTACATCTTCAGAACTTACCTTCCCAAACAGAAACTCTGCCTATTAAACAATAATTCCCCATTTCTCTCTCCTCTGAACCCTTGGTGACCACCGTTCTATTTGCTATGAGTGTGACTACTCTGGGTACCTCATGTAAGTGAAATAATATAGTACTTGTCCTTTTGTATCTGACTTATTTTACCTTGCACAGTGTGGTAAGTGATCAAGGTTCATTTCTGTTGTAGCACATGTCACAGCTTCATCTTTTTCAAGGCTGAATAATGTTCTGTTGTATGTAGATACCCTATTGTGTTTACACAGTCATCAATGAATATTTGAGTTGTTTTTACTCTTCACCTATTGTGAATAATGCTTCTCTGAACATCGATGTACTAGTGTCTATCCTGTGATTTTTTAAAATGAGGAACTAACCACTGTCCATTTGAAAACCAGTAGGGCAATCCTGGGAGTTCTACCCCTAGCTGCCAGGCCTGGGGAACAGGGAAGGGGAAGCTCAGCTTTCTGCCATGGTCCCTGCTTGCTTGCAAAAGTAGGTCCTCATGGAAAAGGCTTTGGTCAGCACTGCTCAGGGTCAACCCACCACTGTTGTCTTGACCCAGGTCAAGGAAAGAGAGTCATGGGAACACCTGTAATTTCCCATCTTATGTCATGGTACAATCATCGCAGGGTCCAAGTAAGTTACCTTCAAAAGCAGGGAGGTTAAGACTCAGCTTCACTGAAATCCACTAAAAGTGGAACAAAAGAAAGCTTTGTTCCACTAGTGTTTGGAGGAAATTATTCAAGGGTCACCACGCTAATTATGATCAGAGGTCATCTAGATTTGAGAGCCAATTGTATATTTTTTAAACACTTAGAATCAACTGACCTCCATGTGTGAGCGTCCCTCTTAATTAAAGTAAGCCTATATTCTCTTTCTGTCTTATTGATAAATTACTCTCAGGGTCTTAGGATAATTACCTACTGCAACACTAAATCAAAATCTACGAATGATATGACAATTACCATATACAAAGGTATTTGCTGTTTTTAAAGACAGACTTTATGGATGAATAAATTAACTCTACATTTATATTTTAAGCTTAATATATTCATTTATTAAGCTTCATTTATGATCAGTTTGGCATTATAGATCATCCATTCAGAAAACTGTAAGAAACATTTATTTGTCCTTTTCATTTTTATGTAATATTGTAAAAATATTTGTTTCTCATCACTGTAAAGAACTGAATAAATAATATTTTTTCATTGTATCCAAATGAATGTAAACTCTAAAGGTGAAAAAAATATTACCCAATGAAGGTTATTTTAATTCACTTACTTTACTTTTGCTTAAGAACAATCTTCTAATTCATGGAAAGAATATTTCATTTGTTTGTTTTTGTTTGTTTTCATTTTCTCTTAATGTGTTTTCTTCTGTGGGCTTAGCTAATGCAGTGGTGACTATCTACTTAAAACAAACCTCGCTTGTTTTAAGATAATAGCAAATTTCTGCTTTGCTTATCACTGGTCTGAGGCTCTACTGTGATGATTTTTAAAAACTCCACATAAGGCTGGGCACAGTGGTGCAAGCCTGTAATCCCAGCACTTTGGGAGACTGAGGTGGGCGGATCATGAGGTCAGCAGATCGAGACCATCCTGGCTAACACGATGAAACCCCATCTCTACTAAAAATACAAAAAATTAGCCGGGCGAGGTGGCGGGCGCCTGTAGTCCCAGCTACTCGGGAGGCTGAGGCAGGAGAATGGCGTGAACCCGGGAGGCAGAGCTTGCAGTGAGCCAAGATCGCACCACTGCACTCCAGCCTGGGCGACACAGTAAGACTCCATCTCAAAAAAAAAAAAAAAAAAAAAAAAAAAAAAAAAAAAAAACTCCACATACAGAAAAGAGTCTTTTCACTGGATGAGTGCTGTGGTTAAAGAATGAAGTCACAGTCTGTTATAAAATGAGAAAGAGAGGGCTGAATTAGGATTTTTTCTATCTTCTTTATGTGAACTCACTTTTGACTGTCAGAACGCCTACGAGTTTGCTTCTTAATCCCTGAGAAAATAAGCACGGCTTAGCTAAGCAAACTCTGTTAACAGGGTGCTAATTTTTTTTTTTAATGTACAACCTTCTTATTTAGTGACAGCCATTGTTAATATGCTGCTTTCTATCCTCACAAACTTCCATGTGTGTGTATAATTAACAAAATGAAATGGTATAGTGTATACTTATTTTTTAAATCACTTTCTCATCTAAGATATGAATAGCTTCCTATATCAGTGCACTTATTCTACACAAACTATTTTCTCTTTAATTTTTTTCAATTAAAGAAAAAACTAAACATAAGTCTCTTTTATAGGTAGCATTGAGCGTGAAATCCACCGCTCTTTTCTAACCTCCAGGAATACTATTACCAATAGTTTAGTGGGCTGTCCTCATTTTTTTAGTCTTATTGAGGTATAATCGACAAATAGCAATTGTATATAATTAGGATATACAACTTGATGTTTAGATGTTTGTACATATTGTGAAATCACAAACATGAAGCTAATTAATATTTCAAAAAACAGTTACCTCTTTTGTGGTAAGAAGCATTTAAAATCTAACTTTAGTGAGCTTCAAGATAATCAGTTTAGACCTCCATGTAGAATTTCTTACTCAGGGGAGATAGGCCAGGAGGGAACCAGAGACGTCCTGTGCTAAGTCCTGACTATCCATCATTCAAGTGAGCTAGTCTGTGTCCTGGGGTCAGGAGCAGGTGCCAGGGGTCTGGCACCTTTAGGTCCCTCCACCCACTTCACCCACCGGTATTGTATCACCAACAAAAGACGTGAAAACAGGAATCCCACAGACCTCTGGGGCAAAATCAACATGTAGCTCCTTCCTTTTCCCTTTAGGGTTCCTTTAGAAATGACTGGCAGTGCACACGCACTCTGTATTCCACCACAGATCAGTGATTTGAAGACACAGGTTTTTCACATCTCAAGGACTCTAAAATCTAGATGCATCTTATGATTGATTGCCGTTGGCCAGGCAGAAGCTGTGATGTAATAAATGAACCCTGTGACTAGCATAACATTGTATAGAAGAGAGAGAGAGAAGACAATAAAGGTTTTGAGCATCATAGGTAAGTGGTTCTTTAACTTTAGAGTACATCAGAATCACCTGCAAAGTGTTTTAAAACCCAGATTGTCAGAGCCCTTCTTCAGGACTTTGGATTCACTGGGCCTGAGGTGTGGCCAAAAATTTGCATTTCTGACAAGTTACTGGTGTTCCTGATGTTGGCCAGGGAACCATACTGAGAACTGTTTCTCCAGGAGCTAGGAACCGAATGTTTGTCACCCTCAAGATTCATTTATTGAAACCTAACGTCCCAATGTGATGGTATTATCAAGGAGAGCCTTTGGCAGGTGATTAGGTCATAAGCATAGAGCAGGGGCGTCCAATCTTTTGACTTCCCTGGGCCACCAAGGAAGAATTGTCTTGGGCCGCACATAAAATGCACGAATGATAGTTGATGAGCTAATAAAAAATTGCCCGAAAAATCTTACAGTGTTTTAAGAAAGTTTATGAATTTGTGTTGGGCCGTACTCAAAGCCATCCTGGACATGTGGCATGTGGGCCATGGATTGGACAGGCTTGGCAGAGAGCCTTCATCAATGAGTTAGAGTCTGTAGAAGGAGCTGAAGAAACCATAGTTTTCCCCTATATAGGAGGACACATATGAGAAGGCACCATTTATGAATCAAAAAGTGAGCCCTCACCAGACACCAAATCTGCCAGTGACTTGATCCTAGACTTCCCAGCCTCCAAGACTGTGAGAAATAAATTGATATTGTTTAAAAGCTCCCCAGTCTATGGCATTTTTTTTTTTTTTGTGGAGATGGAGTCTCACTTTGTCACCCAGGTTGGGGTGCAGTGGCACAATCTTGGCTCACTGCAACCTACAACTGCCTGGTTCAAGCGATTCTCCTGCCTCAGCCTCCTGAGTAGCTGGGATTACAGGCACATGCCACCACACCCCGCTAATTTTTGTATTTTTAATAGAGACGGGGTTTCACCCTGTTGGACAAGATGGTCTCAATCTCTTGACCTCGTGATCCACCCTCCTCGGCCTCCCAAAGTGCTGGGATTACAGGTGTGAGTCACCACGTCCAGCCTTTATATGCTTCTAATCACAAAGTCCTCTCGCCTAGTTCCTCAAGGGTCAAAATTAGGGATCCTTGTAGACATTCTCCCAATATGAGGTCACCCTATAGTTTAGTACACTCTCAGATTGGATTCCTCTATAGTATAGTTGGGTCTGAAAAAACACTCATTTAAGCTAATGAGCACTATTGTTATTATTACATATATTACAGCTATCAGTTTTCTAAATGCTTTTACATATATTATTTTGCTTGAAATCTTGAAAGAAGTAAAATGTACTTCTTTATTCATTTTTATTACCATCCAAAGTTCTCTCCTTGGTTCCATGAACATTGATTGAGGTCCTGCTAATGAGTGTGGAGACTGCATTCTACAGGAGTGAAAAGAGAGGCAACTGTGGGCCCTTGGGTATCTTACAATTGACAGGACATGCTATACAGTGGGATGGAACCCTTAGCAGGGACGTGCATTAGGGACAGTGGGTGTACTTGGGAGAGGAGAGATTCCACCAGCTGTGCTTTGAGTCAGATTCATGGAAGATGTCATGGATGAAGAGATAGTGAAAGGGAAGGTGGATCTTGGAAAGGAAATGGCATTTATCAGTAGACAAAGAAGGGATGGGGCACCCTGGTGATAGGACTGTTTCAGTAATTTGTTGTCTTTACTCATCATCATATTCCTATGCCTAGCCCTAGGCCTTACTCAAGAAAACTTACTTAACTGAATTCAGACCATGTTACACTTCTATAAAAACTGCCTTATGGTATTCTCTCAATGCTCACTGCTCATGGTAGTCATCTGGGATATTTAAAAAAATCTCTGCCTACGCTCCAATAAGGAATTCCATTGGTATTGGTGGGGTCTAAGCACCAATAGTTCAGATAGCCCAAAGGTGATTGCTATGGACTGAATGTCTATATTCCCCCGAAATACACATTGGAGTCCTAATCCCTGATATAATGGCATTTGGAGGTTATGGGGCCTTTGGGAGGTAATCCAGTTGTAAGGAGAGACCCTTCAAGAATGGGATCAGTTGCCCTTTTAAGAAGAGATATGAGAGATATCTCTCTTTACCTTGTGAGAATGCAGCAAGACGGTGGCCATATGCAAAGCAGGAAAAGAGCGCTCCCTCCCTAGGAACTGAATAAACCAGCACCTTGATCTTGGACTCCACAGCCTCCAGAACTGTCAGAAGTAGATTTCTGTTGTGTAAGCCGCCTAGTCTGTGGTATTTTTGTTACGGCAGCCTGAACTGACTATGACAGTAATTCTAATGTTCAACTAGATTTAAAAATCTCTGCCCTATGGTAGAGTCTAGTGGCTCAGAAACAGCATTGTGGAAGAAGCAAGAAATACAGATAATGTGATGTAAATGAGACACTCACACTCTAAGCATTCGTCTCCTCATCTGTGAAATATAATAATTGTGCCTGCTTTATAGGATTGTTGTGAAAGTTAAATGGACTTCAACAGATGCAGCATACTGCTTAGCAAAGTCTCTGACAGGGTGCCATAGAATTTTAAATTATGATAACTTATCTTTTAGGAATATTAGCCACTGATTTAGGGATACGTAATTTCCTCTTTTTTAATAATAACAATGCAAACAATATTAAAAGTAATACAGAAGGTACAGAAGTTTGATCTTCCAGCCGGGCACAGAGGCTTAACCCTATAATACCAGCACTTTGGGAGGCCGAGGCAGGCGGATCACCTGTGATCGGGAGTTCAGGAGCAGCCTGACCAACATGGTGAAACCCAGTCTCTACTAAAAATACAAAACGAGCCAGGCGTGGTGGCACATGCCTGTAATCCCAGTTACCTGGGAGGCTGAGGTGGGAGAATCACTTGAACCTGGGAGGCGGAGGTTGTGGTGAGCTAAGATCTTGCCATTGCACTCCAGCCTGGGCAACAAGAGCAAAACTCCATCTCAAATAAATAAATAAATAAATAAAAGAAGTTTGATCTTCCTAGACACAGTTGCTTCCTAAATGGGAGTATTTATCAGAAATACCCTACCCGACACTGTGACTAAATGACTCGGTGTAGGCCAGGTGTGGTGGCTCACACCTGTAATCCCAGCACTTTGGGAGGCCGAGGCAGGTGGATCATGAGGTCAGGAGATAGAGATCATTCTGGCCAACATAATGAAACCCCATCTCTACTAAAAATACAAAAACTAGCCCGGCATGGTGGCACATGCCTGTAATCCTAGCTACTTGGGAGGCTGAAGCAGGAGAATCGCTTGAACCAGGAAGTCAGAGATTGCAGTGAGCTGAGATCGCACCACCACAGCACTTCAGCCTGGCAATAGCACGAGCCTCCGTCTAAAAAAAAAAAAAAAAAACAACTCAATGTAAGCCCCAGAAATATCACTTGACCTTGGTTAGCCCATTGGCTAAGTGAAAACAGAGGTTTCTTTCTAAAGGCTTCAAAAACAATAATCATTATTCTTCAGCTTCATGAGTTTCACAAAAATCTCTATTATTGTCTGCGATAAGAATATTGATGAAAAAAGAAGTTATTTCTTCCTGAGCTACTTTTCAAATGAATTGTACTTTAGTCTTCCAAAATTCATAAAACCCTCTTTAATTCCTTGTGATTCAAAGTGTGGCCTAGGAACCCTGCCCCCAGACCTGCTGAAATGGAATATACTTTTCAACAGGGTCCACAGGTGACATCCTCAGGTTTGCGAGGCACTGTTCTAACAGTGCTGGGATTGAAGAAGGAAGTGATTTCCTTTCCCGAAGAAGTTGATTGTAGGCATAAATCCTGCAACTGGCCCTGTGTAGTCTCTTTCCTGGGGAATTGAGTTTATTTTTTATTGTCGTGAGATATTTTCCAAAAAACCCTGCTGAACTCTCTCAGCTGTTCTACATGGATCCGGAAAGCCCTGTTCACAGCTCTCTCCTTTGAGAAAGAACTGTTGAGCCTTCCTGCTGAAAGTCCTAGCTTAAAAATGTGTACCCAAGCCAGAGGTGGGGGATAACTGCCATTTCAAGCCAGAGGTGGGGGATAGCTGCCATTTCAAAACAGGTGCACTGCTTTCATTCCCTTTTAAATTAAAAACTCAACAGTGTGTCTATTCCGTTCTGCAGAATATCTTTTTTCTTCCCTGATCTGGAAGAATGTATCCAGTTACAGCCCAGTGGAAAAACGTAACCGCACACACAGGGTTTTCTTATCCTGCTGTGCTGCTTGCTTCTGCAGAGTATCATTCTGCCCAGAATCCATTTTCAGGAGAATGAGAAGAGTCTCACCTATTAGGACATAATCCTTAATTCTGTAATCAGGGAAGTACAGACAGAAGAGTAAGATGTTTAAAGATAGTGTTACTTCCAACATAAAAGCCCCACATATTTTGAGCATTGATCTAAGGATGAGTAATTTCTTCTTGTTTAATAATAACAATACGGATATTGTTCAGAGTTATATAAGATAGAGAAGTTTGACCTTTATAGAGATAGCTGCACCTTGAAGGCAAGTCTGTCACAACTAGCCATCACTATGCCTGAAGTCCTCTGTGTATGTGTATTAGTCTGTTTTCATGCTTCTGATAAAGACATACCTGAGCCTGGGTAATTTATAAAGAATAAGAGGCTTAATGGACTCACAGTTCCATGTAGCTTGGGAGGCCTCACAATTATGATGGAAGGCGAAAGACACATCTTACATGGCAGCAGGCAGAAAACCATCAGATCTCGTGAGACGTATTCAGTACCACGAGAACAGTGTGGGGGAAACTGCCCCCATGATTCAATTATGTCCCATGGAGGCCCTCCAACAACACATGGGAATTATGGGAGCTACAATTCAAGATGAGATTTGGGTGGGAACACAGCCAAACCATATCAGTATGCCTCTCTGAAATGTCACTTTGGATCTTCATTAGCCAATTCTAACCAAGCTTTACGGAGGTGTAGTTTCCACACCACACAATTCATCCTCTTTCAGTGTACAGCTTGGTGAGTTTCAGTAAATTTGTACGGTTACAGAATACTTCTATTACTCCAGAATTTCCCTCATGTCCATTTTTCATAAATCCCTGTATCTACAATCAGCCCCAAGCAATAACTGCTCTGCTTTGTGTCTGTATGGTTTTGCCTTTTCTAGAAATTTGATATAAATGGAATCAGGCAATATGTAGTCTGTGCGCCTGACTACTTAGTCAATGTTTTTGAAATCCATTCTTGTTGCATGTATCAGTATTTTTTGCCTTTTGATTGCTGAGTAGTGTTTCATTGCCGGAATATACCATATTTTACTCATTCATCTTCAACCAATGGGATGTTTGTGTGGTTTACAGTTCTTAGCTGTTATAAATAATGCTGCTATGGCAGCATGGATGGAGTTGGAGGCTATAATTGTACAAAAATTAATGCAGAAACAGAAAACCAAATACCACATGTTCTTACTAGTAAGTGGGAGCTACATGTTGGGTACATATGGATGTAAAGGTGGGAACAGCTGCTGGGGACTACAGGAATGGGAGAGAGAGATGGGGAGAGAGTTGAAAAATTACCTGTTGGGTACTATGCTTACTACCTGGGTGATGGGTTCAATCATTTCCCAAACCTCAGTGTCACACAATATACCTTTGTAACAATCCCACTCATGTACCCCTCAACCTAAAATAAAAATTGAAAAAAAGTACAAAAAATGATAAATAATGTTGCTGTGATTCATGTGTAAGTTTTTGTGCAGATATATGTATTCTTTTCCTTGGTAGATTTTAATAAGTAAAATTTAAAAACTAGGATACAAGAAATGACTTGAATATAATAATGGACATATATGAAAAGTCCACAGGTAACATCATGCTTAGTAGTAAAAACTGGAAAGCTTTCCTCTAAGATCAGGAACAAGATGAGAATGCCCACTCTCACCGCTTCTACTCAACATAGGACTAAAAGTCCTAGCCAGAGCAATTAGGCAAGAAAAAGAAATAAAATGCATCTAAATCAGAAATGAAGAACTAAAATTATCTCTGTTTGCAGATGACATTATTTCATATGTAGAAAACCCTAAAGACTCTACACACACACACACACAGAGAGAGAGAGAGAGAGAGAGAGAGAGAGACTGAGAGAGACTAATAAATTTAGTAGCAAAGTTCCAGGATGTAAAATCAGCATGCAAAAATGATTTGCATTTCTATATCCTCACAATGAACTCTCCAAGAAATAAATTAAGAAAATTCATTTACAATAGCATCAAAAAGAATAAAATACTTAGGAATAAACTTAAGCAGTGAAAAGATTTGTACACTGAAAACTGTGTTTTGGTAGGAGAGTTGCATTAAAATACAGTTACTAGTGTGTCCAGAGAAGTGCCTGCCTTCTTAGTATAATCATTGTAAGAAGAAACAAGTGAATCTCTTCCCAAATTTACCCTGTGAACGTAGGTTTACATGGTGCTTGTGGCATTAACTAGTGTTTACAAAACACCTGCCTTCTACATCTTTATACCTGAATGATGAAAGCATGATGAAAGATAATCAGAGAAAAGCATAAAAAGCCGTGCTTAAGAAACGAAATTACAGGAACTCTTCACATTTGTCAGAGTATTATCTTCATATTAAAGATGAACCAAGAACTGTTTATTTTTTGTTTGAAAATATGGTATATACAGGTTGCTTCAATTTTAAGTATGGAGTTTTCTGCAGCAGCTAAAATTCTAAGTGTCTAGAGCTTACAATATGTATCTACTTTTCAATTATATGCAACCTAAGCAAACAAATCTTTACTAAAAATTAAAATCTTTCCAAAATATTGAGAAAAGTGTGTAGTCATCTTTTTTAAGAGAACTCATATATTTTGATAAATTATTTTTCTCCAGCAAAGAGTGAGGCATAACAGCTGGATGTATATATTAATTAGTTTAAATATAAGAATATTGAATACCCTAAGAGACACAAGAATGCACACTGTTAAGATTCTGTGCATGTGCCCCAGATATTTTCTGGTCCATCTATTTTAAAAAATTATAAAACAGTCTTCAGCCACCCATATATCATCCTCGTTTGTCCAAAGAGGATCGCCTTTCCTTCAAAGCTGTTATGAGTGTCCTCAATTTTAGATTAGTTAAATAAAAATGCTGTTTACTCCTCAGGTTTGCTATCACTTTATCAACTGAAGAATTGCCTAGGAAAGCAGGCATCTGTTGCCATAGCTCATTAAGTTTTCTCTCTTTCTCTCTATGAGCAGTCACTTACAGGATGGAGTGGAAGGAAAAAGGAACACTATAAAGAAAAATATCAGTCAAATATTTTTGTCACTCCCCTGCATTTTATCCCCTCATTAAGTTTTATCTCAGAACCAAAACAAAACAACAAAACAAAACAAAATAGCACAGAGGAAACCTTCCTGCCATATTACAGTCTTACTCTTTTCTCCAGCTTGGATGCAAATGTAAGATTGTCCTTTTCTTGGCTGGAAGCCTTCAAAAGCAGTGCTTTGAGTCTATTTCTTATTTCATTTATATGTTCAAACCTCTTATTAGAAGAGGAAAATAAGTAATGGCGTTTCTTCTAATAGTAACCATCTGATACCCCACTAGTCTGCCACCCAACTCTTGAGTGGCCAAAGATTTTTTTTTCTACATTGATAGCCACGTTCCCAGTAACCTGACTGAAAGCTGCAGGGTTGCTCAATGATTCTGCTCTTTGAAATATCTTTACCACCTCCACTGGGTTCTTATCAGTGTCAAGGGCAGAAGCTCTCACTGGGAGGTGAGTTTCATGAATCTTCATTTGTAATTAGAGGAAAAGAAGCCCGGAGCCAAGAAAATACGTAGGCTTCTCTGCTGAAAGCCACATATCAGCTCAGGCAATTTCCAGTTCCTCCACTGAAGCCTAATTTTCCCTTTGAACCCAGAGAAAGCTAAGGATGCCTCTTTCCTGGGACAAAAAGAAGAATGCCCTTCCTTGATACAAATCTATGTTGGACCTCTAAGTGAATGTGGATGACAAAAGGACAGTGAGCCTTTGGGTGGAGGTGCAGAGGTGAGGAAGAAAAAAACCTTAAAGACAATTGTGTGAAGGGAAGAGACCTGAGAGACACTGTTATAGTTGCCTAGGGTTGTCCAAAGTCTTGATTTCTTTCCAACAAAGGATTTCTTTGTTGGAATTGTGTTCAGACAGGCATGAATTAAAATCCTAGCTTAGTCAATTACCAGGTGTATTTCTTTGTTGATTTAAGTTTTCTGGACCTCAGTTTATAATTCTGTAAAATGAGAAACACTGGCAGTGGCATTCCTCTTTGTCTCTCCAGCACCTGGAACGACATCTGAAAATGTTTGTCATGATGTTTATGAAGATAAGGATGAAGAAGGGAGGGGTCAAGCACTCTGCTTCTGCTTAATAAACTCCAGATGCATGTTGATATCCTTTCTGTCTTCTCCAGACATTTCCAACCAGATTGCTTTTCTGCAAAATCCATGCAAAAGATTCTTAACTAATTCAAGCAGACAGTGTATGGATGTTGCGGTCTTAAAAAGCAAGTTGGCTAAGTTTTCACTTAAATTGGTTGGTTAGATTGTTTTGCCTTAAGTAATATTTTTGGCAATTTTTTGGAGAGGTTCAATAAAAAATAAGTATTTAAGGCCAGGTGCAGGGGCTCACACCTGTAATCCCAATGCTTTGGGAGGCCGAGGCAGGAGGATCACTTGGGGCCAGGAGTTCAAGACCAGCCCGGGCAACATAGTGAGACCTAGCCTCTACAAAAATATTTTTTAAATTAGCTAGGTGTGGTGGTGCATGCCTGTAGTCCCCAATACTCAAGAGGCTGAGGTGGGAAGAGTGCTTATACCCAGAAGTTCAAGGCTGCAGTGAGCCATGATCCTGCCGTCACACTCCAGCCTGAGTGACAGAGCAAGATCCTGTCTCCAAAAGAATGTAGATAATTAGATTCAGTTTAGTTTGGCAAGATAGGCCATTCCAATTCAAGCTGCGCTCCTAAACAGAGGCCAGACTGACTTGAAGGAAAGATAGTCTAACATAAGCCAGCCTGCAGCTATTCTTCAGGTTTATTCTGTAATTTAAGCACAGTGGGGCTAAAAACACTATTGATTACAGCCCTGATTTCCTAAAAATGTCATGGACATTTTACACTTTTCCTCTGTGGTATTAAATACCAGGCCTGCCATTAACCAGATTGTGAAACAGACACAGATAAATGCAACTGCAAAGTTAACAGTGAAGAGTATTTCTCCAAAGGTCATGCTGCAGCGGTGGCACATTGTAATGACCCTCTTCTTTGAGGACTACTGATTTTTTTTTTACAAAAGATGTCCCCAGCCCAGCTTTGCAACTTCCACCTCCCCAACAGAAGTTACACTTCATGATAGCAAACAATTCAGAACTGATTCATGCTTCTCTAGCCTTTCCTAAGAATCATTTTACACAGCAACAGCCTCATAGAAAATTCTCTCCATCTCTTCTTACCAAGAGACACTTCACGGTTCACCTAGTGTACCCTTCCTGATTGCCGAAAGTCAATAAATATATTTTGTTGGATTAAAGGTTTGTTCCTGGTGGACTTTGGCTGCAGTAATTCTGTATTTTCCTTGCAGCTAAACAAACAATTTTTCCAACATTAACCCCAAAACAGCAGGCTCAGGTAGAGGTGCCTATTCTTCCCTGGACTTTGGATAAACCTGAGGTTTGTAAAGAGCCTTTGCCATTTCCTGGCATGGTTCACAAGTCCACCAGGATCAGTAGAACGGCTGGAAGCAGGAAGAGATGTTCCTCTGTGATTGAGCACAGTGACCTCCTTTCTCTGGCTGCAGCCAGTATTTTCCAACCTTGCCCTAAAAACAATATTGTGTCCTTGAGGTCCTCTTCCCCTCCCCCTCCTCCTTCTCTCCTTCCCCCTCCTCCCCCTTTCCCTTCCCCTCCCCTTCCCCTCCCTCTCCCCCTCCTCTTACTAGCTTCCTCTCCCCCTTCCCCTTCCCCTTTCCCCTCCCCCTTCCCCCCTCTCCTCCTCTCCCTCCTCCTTCCCCTCCCTATCCCCTTACCCCTTCCCCTTCCCCTACCTCTCCCCCTCCGCCTCCTACCTTCTCCTCCTCCTCCTACCTTCCCCTTCCCCTTCCCTTCCCCCTTCCCATTCCCCTCCCCCCTCCTCCTCCTTCTTCTCCTCTGAACCCACGTACCACTGACTGCAAATATCTCAAAGTCTGACATTTGACACTCATTCTCCATCTCAGGGCAAGACAGGTTTGATCATTCAAGGTCTTGCTAAAATGTCATCTCTTCAAAAACATGTTCTTTATCCACTCTGAACCAAGCAGCCTCCTCACAGACAATCTCTAACACAGCAGCTAACTTTATTTTCTTTTTAGTACTTATCACACAAGAGGCGCTTAGCACTAGCTGATATTATCTTGCTAACTTGGTTATCATCTGCCTCCTTGTCCCCACCACCCTCCAAATCTAGCGTTTAAGCTTTTAAGGGTAGTTGCCTTGTCTATCTGGTTCACCTAATTTATAAGAGGAGTCCCAGTGCTTATTTGTTAAGTGAGATTATGTGTTACTTTGAAAAGGCAATTTTTTAAAACAGCAAGAGTACAGTTGACCCTTGAACAACGTGTGGGGGCTAGTGGTACCCGCACAGTCAAAACTCCACATATAACTTTTAACTCTCCAAAAATTTGACTAATAATAACCTACTGTTGACAAGAAGACTTACTGACAACGTAGTTGATTACTACATATTTTGTGTAAGTGTTATATACTGTATGCAATAATTTACAGAAAAGAAAATGTCATAATGAAAATCATAAGGAAGAGAAAATATATTTACTAGTCAGTAAGTGGAAGTGGACCATCAAAAAGGTCTTCATCCTCATCGTCTTCACATTTAGTAGACTGAGGAAGAGGAGGGTTTGTCTTACTGTCTCAGGGGTGGTGGAGTCAGGACACAACCTGCATATAAGCGGACTGGCAAAGTTCAAACCCACATTGTTTAAAGGTCAACCATATTACATTTTCTTCAACCAGGTTTTAAGCCACAACGGGTCTATTTACCTTCTCTGGCAACAAAGTCATGAGTGAAGTGAAAGTGAATTAATCTGCAGATATTCTGCAAAGGACCTTTCCATTCTATAAAATGAATTGTTGGGTTTTATATATCAAATTTTTTTTAAGTTATAAGTATAGGCACAAATTATATTATTATGACATGCAACCAAACCATACTATCCAAGTGGCAGTTGAGCAACAAAGGACCAGTTCATACAAGTATTTAATACATCGGAGATGGCCTTGTCATTCACTCAGGCACCCAGGACACGGCCCTGAGCACCACCCTTGGCTTTGTTCTCTTCTCTCACAGTTCACGGTCACTCACACACTAGGTCCCCAATCAGATCACTATCCCCTGCTGAAAATCCATTAGAATAAATTTCAAATCTCCCAGGCCCCTACATGAGGTGGGCTCTGCCTGAATCTTCAACATTATGTTCCACACCGAGCTCTGTCCTGACTCTAAGCCTTTGCATATGCAGCTTCCTCCAGCTGCAGCAGTCTCCAGAGGGTCCGAGAGCTCGCTCTTATTCTGATGTCAGAATAAACTTTACCTTCCCGGAGTCCCCTGTCACTGTCACATCACCTGCTTTATCCTATTCTTCATAACACCTAATACTCTCATGGTTATCTTGCTCATCTGCATGTCTACCTGTTACCTGTCTGCCTCCCTGCTCTGGAATGTAAAGCCATGAGACCTGAGGGTTTGCACGCACTAAGTAGAGTCTAGGTAATTCTTTTCACAGCCCACTAGTCAGTCAACTCTCAGGTCCCAGGCATCTGCAAGAGCCTATTAAACTGGCTTCTAAGCAATAGGCAGGATTTTTGGCACAAATCCGATTATGTCATCTCTCTGATTAAATTCTTTTGGTTGCTTCCCATTGCCTTTAGAATAAATCCAAATTTTTTTTTAACTTTTTCTATTTTTAATTTAATGTTAAGCTCTGGGATACATGTGCAGGGCATGTGTGTTTGTTACATAGGTAAACGTGCGTCATGGTGGTTTGCTGCACCTATCAACCCATCACCTAGGCATTAAGCCCTGCATGTATTAGCTATTTATCCTAATGCTCTTCCTTCCCTTGTTCCCCTGACAGGCCCCTATGTGTGTTGTTCCCCTCATTAGGTCCGCTGTTCTCCTTGTCCAGTTCCCATTTTTAAGTGAGAACATGAGGTGTTTGGTTTTCTGTTCCTGTGTTAGTTTTCTGAGGTAACAGCTTCCAGCTCCATCCATGTCCCTGCAAATACATGACCCTTTTATGGCTGCATAGTATTCCATGGTGTATATGTACTACATTTTCTTTATCCACTCTGTTATTGATGGGCATTTGGGTTGATTCCATGTCTTTGCTATTGTGAATAGTGTTGCAATAAACATAAGCATGCATGTATCTTTATAATGGAATGATTTATATTCTTTTGGGCATATACCCAGCAATGTAAACCCATGTTTTTTACCTGGCTTACAAAGGCCTTCCTCCCCAGGTTTATTTCTCACCAGACAATAATTTGTAATGCTCTCTACTTTCCCCACTGGGTCTAGTCCATGGTCAGCAAAGCAGGCAAAAAACCAAGTTCAATCCAAAGGTTGGAATTCAGTGAGTGGCCAGAGTGGGTGCCACAGAATTGAGATGGATGTGGATGTAATGGTCTGAACATGGAACAGGGCCCTGTCCACAGAGGGCAGGATGGTCCCAGAGCCTACACAGATGTGAAGGGCAGTTAAGGTCAATGGCCTGAGCTCTGGGGAGTCGAGGGGCCACCCCTCCTGTTCTGCCCAGTTTCATTGTGAAGAAAGCCTGAGCTCCTGATTTTAGGGATTTTAGAAAGAAACACATTGAAGAGAGTGGGATCAGGGGTCTGAACCCTCAGACTGGGCCTTAACAGACAGATTAATGCAAAATGGAGTAGAATAGACTTTTAGATTTTCATAGATCAAACAATAATGGGGCCCTAGGCCACCAACCTGCCATAAGGGATGAATGAGATAACATGAGAATGCTAGGAACAATATCACAAACTAGGGGTTCTAGGGGCAGCTGGGTTTGGGTGACAGAGAACAGGTAAGGGCCAGAGGTGACACACAATCAAAGAACTGTGGAGCAGGATTCAAATCCTGGCTTCTCTTGCTCCAAATCCCAGCTCTTTCCACTGGATGTGTCATAGTCACTGACAAGACTAGGGGGATCCACGTTCTTCATCTAGGTTTGAAGTAGAGGCTGGGGGCAGCACTCATGCTTACTGAGGGGCTACTTCATGGCAGTCACTCTACCCTAGGCTATTTCATTAGTAACAGCTAATAAGTGAAATAAGTACTAAATTCTCATCACTGTAAAGGATCTGAGGCTCAGAAAGGTGATTTTCCAGCCATGGTCATACATGAATCTCGTGCTGATCCCATCATGGTATGCTCTGAACTGGGCTCTTCATAAATCATGAAGTTGAGGCTGAGGCTTGTCTCCCATTGTCCTACCTTTTTCTATGCTGAACATGTGATATTTAGTCCACAGCAAAATAATCGCTGGCTGGGCACGGTGGCTCACGCCTGTAATCCCAGCACTTCGGGAGGCCAAGGTGGGTGGATCACCTGAGCTCAGGAGTTTGAGACCAGCCTGGCCAACATGGCAAAACCCCATCTCTACTAAAAATACAAAGATTAGTTGAATGTAGTCGCAGGTGCCTGTAATCCCAACTACTCGGGAGGCTGAGACAGGAGAATCACTTGAACTCAGGAGGCAGAAGTTGCAGTGAGCCGAGATCACACCACTGCACTCCAGCCGGGGTGACAGAGCAAGACTCCGTCTCAAATAATAATAATCTTCATCATCATCATCATCATCTTCCCTAAATCCAAAAGTTGCTTGTTAAAACATTGTATAGTTTATACAGATACAAAATAAAATAACTTCATTAAGAAAAAAGTAGTAAAACAAAAATAAATTCAAGTCTTACAAACACCTTTGATAATATTAAAGTTGTTCTCACTGTCACCTCAAATTCTCAAATCTGCAATTCCCTCCCCATGCCAACTCATGTGTCAGCTGATGAAGTACAGCCTACCATTTTCCATTCATTCAGTGAGCCAGTCTGTCCGTACATCAGACTACCCTCTGACCACCTATTAATATATTCCAAACTTCATTCTTTGGGTTGAAGATATAAGGTCTAAAAGGGCAGGACTCCATCAATCAATGAATTTACAACCTACTGGAAGATACAGAGAGTAAATCAATACGTCAATTCTTACAGTACAGTCTACATAGCAAAGGATAGGCTAGAATAGGATTGGGTAGGGCACAGTGGGGTAGAACAAGATAAGGTAGGAGGAGGGAAGGAAAAAGTAGTGTAGTATAAGATACCATAGGATACTATAGCATAGGGTAGGATAGTTCAGTGTGGCCACTGAAAAAATGAAAGTTGAAAACCAGGAGATGGGAGGCAGAAGTTGTCTCAATTGGACTGTGGGGCCCAGGAAGCTAAAGGGAAACAGGCTGAGTTTCAATGAGTAAGTGGACATTCGCTGGGTAAAGAATGGTAAAAACAGATGTATAACATAAGAAAGAGGGCATTCTCTGGAGTCAGACTGCCCTAAATTCAAACTCCTCCGCTGTCCACTGTCACCTAGGAATAGTTTTAGAGCTTACAGCTTACAGCTTAGACAAGTTGGCAATTAAATTAATTGACTACTTGGCAATTAAATGCTCAGTAACCTGGTATGCCACAGGGCTCCTTCAGGTTCTTGATTCTATGCTTCTAGTTTTATTTTATGAAAGAAAAAAAAAAGTCAGGTCATGTCCTTGGTTTGGTTTAATGGCACACCAAAATGTGGACTACATTAGCAAGGTGAGAGTTTTGTCCTTTTCTGCCTCCAGCCACGATCTGCCTGCCCTCCTGTTCTTCCACCACTTCGTGCCTCTCCTCTTAAACTCCAGCCGTACCAGCTGACCTGAAGTATGGGGCGTGCCCAAACCATGCTGTGTCTTGCCTCCCTGTCTTTGCTCTTCTGGTGAGCTCTGCCTACGAATGCCCTTTCCATTGTGTTTATTGGAAAACTCCTGGGTAGTCCTCTGGAATACTCTTAATCATCAGCCATCACCCCACCCTCCAGTGTTCCTCCTCTATACTAATTCTGTTACACGTTTTCCTATCTGTGGTTTGTCACACGCTCTGAAAACATTTTTGTACCTTCTCTTCCACCTGTGAGCCCATAAGATCCCTGAGGACAGAGGTACTGAGGATCTCTATAAATGTTCCATTTATAAACCAAAGGCTCCTTCCAGGCCCAAATGCACTTTCTTATCTGACAGAGGAATCCAGTTTGATGGTATTTCCACAAATTGATTTATTATAAAATTTTATGTTTCCTCTTGAGAAGGGAAATATCTCCTTCCTTGGTACTTTAAGAAAATAAATTCACATAACAATTATAATAACTGAGATAAAACTATAGTTTTTCACTGAGCATTTAATTTATCTTGCTTAGATAAAACTGTATATCTGTGTTAGATTAGGCCTCGGACATGCCCGATCAGTTTATCACTTAAAATAGTTTTATTTTTATTTTTATGTTTTTGTTTTTCTTCAACTTTGGTGTTAAGTTCTGGGATACATGTGCAGGATGTGCAGGTTTGTTACATAGGTAAATGTGTGCCATGGTGGTTTGCTGCACCTATCGACCCATCACCTAGGTATTAAGCCCAGCATCCATCAGCTATTCTTCCTGATGCTCTCCCTCCAACAGGCCCCGGTATGTGTTGTTCCCCACCATGTGCCAATATGTTCTCATCATTCAGCTCCCACTTACGAGAAGATGTCGTGTTTGGTTTTCTGTCCCTGCATTAGTTTGCTGAGGATGATGGCTTCCAACTCCATCCGTGTCCCTGCAAAGGACATGAAATCATTCCTTTTTATGGCTGCATAGTATTCCCTGGTGTATATGTACCACATTTTCTTTATCCAGTCTATCACTGATGGGCATTTGGGTGGATTCCACGTCTTTGCTATTCCATGTCTTTGCAGCAATGTGCATGTGTGTGGGACATGCCCAGTTTTTTTAAAGTTCTATTAGGATTCTGAGAAAACAGATGGTTTATATTCTTAACGTGGCATGAATTAACATTTTTGGTTGGTTAAGTTCTTCCATCTAGGATCTTGATCAGTCTTTCCTTTTGTCCTGGAATTCTTTCAAGTCCTTCTGTTAAGATTTCGTGGTTTTCTTTGTTTATACTTTCTGGTTATATTAATTCCCAGGAATTTATGTCTCTGTTGCTTTTCTGAATAGGATTTATTTTCCAATTTTTATTTTTAATTTAGTATTATAGATATAAAAAGGGAGTTTTATATCTTTTGTTCACTACTTTATCCAGTTATCTTAACTTTCATAGTTTAGAGTTTTTACCTTTATAATCATATCATCAGCATGTCTCTTTTCTCTGATATGTATTATAAATATTTCACTTTTTATTTATATTACATTAACTGCTGCTCCAAAAACAAAGATCAAAATAGAGTAGTGATAGAATCTAATCTCAGTTTTTAATGGGAATGGCCTTCATATCTTACCCTTTAAAATATTGTTTGTTATTTTTAGTAAATGACAGTTGTATGTTTTAGCTTCCTTCTAATCCTGCTTTCTTGTAATATTCGCAATAGCTCTACATTTTATTGAATAGCTTTTCAACATCTATTGATATCCCTGGTTCATTGATATAATAAAATATGTTGATAAAGTTCCTATATGTTAAACATGTGTTGATAAAGTCCTTGTGTTACTGTAATTAATCTCATTTGTTCATGTCATATAATTTTATAAATATCTGGATTCAGATATCTGATTATTTATTTGAAATATTTACCTCGATATACTTGGAATTTGTCTAATTTTCTCTTGTGTCCTATCTTCATGATACTTTATACAATAAATTAAGGTTCTTTCACCTTTCTCTGTGGACTAGAATTATTTAAATAGCACAGGAATTACATGATGTTTGAATTTAGAGTAAACTCAGCAGTAAAACCATTTGAGCCTGCCACCAAATTTGGCTATGGTTATTGGTCTGTTCAGATTTTCTCTCGTATTGGGTCAAATGGGGTATTTTACATTTTGACAACAAGTTAGCCATTTCTCCAGGATTTTCCATTGTCATTGGTTTGTATATGAAACTTTAATATAAATCTTTAAGCTCTTCCATATTTGAAGATTACATCTCATTATTAACATTGTATCCTTGTATATTTATTTTCTCCTCTCTTTCTCTCTCTCTGTCTCACTCACTGTCTCTCTCATACATTTGTCACACACACACATGTTTCTCTGGGATTTTCTTTTGTATTCTTATCAAAAGCAAAATTTGTATTTTACACAACATAGAACATACAGTTTGTTACATAAAATTAAGTAACAGTGTCTTAAGATAAACTTTTTTTTCCCTCAAGTAAGAGAGATGCCAAGGTGTGCAGTCTGACACAGGTATGCCAGTGCCCCAGCATCCTCAGGATCATGCACCGATTCCCAATTCCTGCCTTCCGTCCTTGTGGTCCTTATCATTCAAGATGACTGTTGGAGATCCAGTCATCAGATCTGTGTTCCTGGCAAGCAGCAGGTAGAAGAAGAGAAAGATCAAAGAATCACCTGGCCAGGTGCGGTGGCTCATGCCTGTAATCCCAACACTCTGGGAGGCCAAGGCCAGCGGATCACAAGGTCAAGAGATTGAGACCATCTTGGCCAACATGGTGAAACCCGGTCTCTACTAAAAATACAAAAATTATTGTGGTGGTGTGTACCTGTAGGCCCAGCTACTCAGGAGACTGAGGCAGGAGAATCACTTGAACCCAGGAGGCAGAGGTTGCAGTAAGCCGGGATCTGCACTCCAGTCTAGGTGACAGAGCGAGAATTCATCAAAAAAAAAAAAAAAAAAAAAGGCCAGGTGCGATGGCTCAGGCCTGTAATCCCAGCACTTTGGGAGGCCAAGGCAGGTGGACCACGAGGTCAGGAGATCGAGACCATCCTGGCTAGCACGGTGAAACTCCGTCTCTACTACAAATATAAAAAACTAGCCAGGCGTGGTGGCGGGTGCCTGTAGTCCCAGTTACTCGGGAGGCTGAGGCAGGAGAATGGCGTGAACCTGGGAGGCGGAGGTTGCAGTGAGCCGAGATCCCACCATTGCACTCCAGCCTGGGCGACAGAGGAAGATTCTGTCTCAAAAAATAAAAAATAAATTAAAAAAAAAAATCACCTCGCCAACAATTTAGTTCCCTTTATTATTCTACTCAGAATTTCTAGACCATACCTTTGTTCCTATGGCATCTTCCAGGACTTAGTCGCAGAGCCAGAACATGAGACAAAGAGGAACTCAGAATGCAGCTTGAGTAGCTTTCCATTAAAAAAATAATAATTCAAAGTTCTATTACTAAATGAGAGGAGGACGTTTACTGGGTAGAAGTTAAAGTGTCTGCTACAACTTCTTGTGTACTAGCAAATATTTCTGCTTTTGCTTCCACTTTAATTTTTATAGCTTTCAAACTTCATCTCAATTATTTTTTCCTGACTTCTTGTAGTTTATTTTGATAACTGATTTTTTTTTAAAGTTCTGAAGCCAAAGAGTTCATGAAGTTTTGTCTTTTTTCAAAATTATACTAAAACATTTGAAAATATAAATTTGAAATCCTGTATTTTATTACCAAATTTGCCACATCTTAACCCATTACCAGTGGGATAAGCGTTTATGGAGCTGCCCAGAGCCTGCTGGAACTAAGAACATTGGATTTCAGGGTTTATGATCTTTGAACATTTATTTCCTGAGCTTGGTGGTTATTTGACATATTAAATATCTCTTTTCAAGCACATAGTCTCTCTGTATCATAATTCATTTAACCAATTGCCTTTTGCCAGACATTTAGTGGTCTCTAATTCTTCAAGATTGTAAGTAATGCTGTATCTGCCATCCCCATGATCTATCTTTGTCCATCTCTGTAATTATTTCTGTAGGATTAATTTCTTGATGTAGAATTGCTGTGTCAAAGGGCATACGCATGTAAAATCTAATACCTATCATAAAACTACTTATTAGTTTGTTTTTTTGCTCCCAAAAGTGTCTTCTAGAAAATACAAAATTTCTTTCTCATATATACTTTTGGTAGAAGTGTACTTGGTAAAGCTGGCTTAGACAGCAACCTGGTAGTATCAGACAAAACTTAAAAAAGTATAGTCACTGATGCAGTAAGTCCTCTAGGAGTCTGTCTTACTGAATTTCTTGTATATGTAATACAAATATGCACTGTGTGTGTTGACTTGGAAATATAACCTAAAGACGTTAAAATTAAGCGAAAAAATCCCTTTGAAGACATATACTATGATCCATTTTGTACAAAGAAAACTCTATGTGCATATATAGCCATATATTAGTTCTTAAATGCAAAATAAAGGAATGAGAAGAACACATGTTCAACAATGGCCAGTGGTTACCTCTGAAGAGGGAGTGAGACTGGGTCCAATTAAGAAAGGCTGGAGTAACAGGATAGCTCTGTTTATGTAGATATGCTTTTGTCTTACATGTATCCACTAAGAATGTATTTTCCACTAAAAATATATTTTCATCTTGCTATTGAGGAAATAAGATACTTGTTAATTAAAATTAGAATATGGTACATACTTTTAAGTTATCTGTATTATCTTTTAATTATTTAATTATTCATATTGTTCAGTTATTTGTATCTTATTGCCTTGACAACAGCATCAAGGAGATCTGGGTTCTTTCTTGCTGCTCAGTTAGGGTACAGATTGGCTGCTGCAGTAGCAGCTGTTATATGAAGACCCAATGAAATTCAGTGAAAAAAGAGGGGCTACTTTCAAAATGTCTCCTCTAAAGAAATATTAACTAGCAGACCATCCAGGAGACCCCTCCAAATACACACACATAGGCATCCTTCCATGGTCATAATTTTCCCATGTTCATTTCTAGACTAGTCCCTGGCAAAAGAAATGGGATGACCAAGAGAGGTTTAATGGGAAATCTGATCATAAGAAGAAAGGTACATACTTGAGCAAAACCAGGAGGCTTTAAAAAAGAAAAAAAAATGAGGTAATGGCTATTGTACAAACAACCAGTAAGTTCTGGCAATGTGGTGAAAGGGATCGCTTCTCTCCCATGATAAGTATTCTGCCCTTTTGACTTTTTTTAAGTAATTCTTCTAAAATTTAGACCTCAAGGCAAATCTTACAGTGAGTGCCCTTCCCTAGAAACATCAGTTTTCATGGTTCAGCTAATGTGAGTTGTGGTTTAGGGCAATTCATATTGGGTACAAATTTGTGTGGTAAGTGTCTTAAAAGATTTCTTCTGTTCTACATGTACCTACAGATTATTAAGTTTCCTAGGGAACTTAATGGACTACTATAAATCTGAAAGACTATAAAATTTGATAAGTCATAAAACAAAGACATCATTTTCAGAATCTATCCATAGCTTAGAGCCACAGCCCTTTGTTCCCAAAATGGGCACCACCCAAACACCAGAGTTGCCTGGCATTGGAGCTTGGGGTAGGGAAGGCGGATAGGGAAGGGTAGGCTTCCAGAAATCAGAGAAAGGCTTGATATAGACAGAACTTTACCTAGAGTAAGGGAATCATTCTACCTTCTTCACTAAGTCAGTCCTTATGAGCCTTACAAGTAAGATTTAAACTAAAAGTTTTAATGACTTGCTAAAGGCCAAGTATGGGAAAGTGTGAGAATATGGAACCCTTGAGAGATTCGGACACAAGGGAAGTTTATACCAATTAATGGTTATTTTCAGTGGACATCACTAGGAACTTAGAAGACAAATGGGAAACATAGTGATACAGAAGGCATAAAGCTCCACCCAGATCCTCCTCCCCTGCGGAACAGAAGCCTTAGACTGTTGGGCAAAGGGCAACAAGAACTGTCAACCCCAGAACACAGGCAAACACCCACTGCAGTCAGAGAAAGGAAAAAGGAAAACATCCACTACTGTCAGGAAAATGTCAGAAAACCAGAAATCTATGACCTTTGCAGGAGTGGCAGGATCACTGAATGTGGTCCACCAGTGAGACCCAGGGATACAGTGGAAACCCAAGACTGAGGCTAAAGAAGGAAAACCAGAGAAAACTCTCCAGCCCTGTACCCTCAACAAGGCTAGGGAGGGTGAGTCACCAAAAGAAGAGCTGTCTATCACATGGAGAGGAGCAAGAGTGTGCAGAAAGACTGTCTCTGAGGTTCTGGCTCACAAGGAAAGCCTAAGGTTAAGAGTTGAACAAGAACATTGAGAAAAATTATCTGGCTACCCAACTCTACCCTAGGCACAAGGTAAAGCTGGACAAGTTCAAAGATGTTGGCCAACCGAAAGTAACCACAGCAACAACAAAATGCACACCTAGCTTACCCACTGACTAGATTGACTCAAAACCCCTTACTAAAAGTCTACTGGAAGAAGTGGTGGGCCCATTTCCCAACGTAGTGTTATTCCATCTCTACTGTCCACATGGTGGCCAGTTTTCTATCCCCCCAAAAAAGTGTGAAAATACACACACACAAACAGAAGACAAAACAAACAAACAAACAAACAAAAACTGTCAGGCTTGACACGATAGCTCATGCCTGTAATCCCAGCACTTTGGGAAGCCGAGGAGGGCAGATCACTTGAGGCCAGGAGTTGGAGACCAACCTCGCCAACATGGTGAAACCCCGTCTCTAGTAAAAATACAAAAATTAGCTGGGCTTGGTGTTGCTCACCTGTAGTCCCAGCTACTCGGTAGGCTAAGGCAAGAGAATTGCTTGAGCCCAGAGGCAGAGGTTGCAGTGAACTGAGGTCACTCCACTGCACTCCAGTCTGGGTGACAGAACGAGACCCTATCTCAAAAAATAAAAAATAAAATTTAAAAATCTGTTAAAAAACAAACTAATCAAAAGAACTATATTCAGAGATGACTCAGTTATCCGAACAACCAGGGAATTGAGGAAAATATTACATATGTATACACATATTTATTTATATATACATATGTAATTAACACATTGAAGTCTGTAGTAAAACACTTCATCAGAGAGAGGAAAACCATTAGAACGACTCAAATGTTCATACTATAAGATAAAAGTCGGCATAAAGAAAGTTTGAGGAGCCCATTCAAGGACTCAGCACAGCTGAGGAGCTAGTTAGTGAAACTAAAAATAAATTTGAGGCACAAGTTGGTAAAATGAAAGTGGAAAAAAAAAAGTGAATGGAATATCAAAGAGCTTTGGGACAATATCAAAACCCGGAAGAACATTCCATTGGTCCTCTATTCTTTATTCCATTTGTCCTCTTTCTTCATATCTTTTCACCTCATTGTGTATTCTTTTTTAACAACTATAGAATCTTCTGGTTTTTATTCTACCTTTTATTAATTTTTGTCATTACACTCAAGACTACAAAACATATACTGTACTTATTACAGCAGACCTTAAATGATTATTCTATCGTAGACTGAATTATGCTTGAGGCCATCAAAAGTTTAATTCCATTTCCCCTTGTGGCTTTCTGGTTATTGTTTTGTTATCGTCGCTGTAAACGTTATTCCTATATTTCTTATAAACCTCTCGTTGTTTTCTATTTACTCATTCTAGGGCTACTGATTCCTTCATGCACGCCTCTGTTTTCAGCCGGGGTGGTTTTTCTTTAGCCTGAGGAATTCCCTTTATTATTTCTTGTAGAGCAAGCAGATCTCCTGATAATAAATGCTCAATTTCTAGGCTGAAAGTGTCTTTATTTGATCCTTATTTTTAAGCACTATTTTTCTGAATTTCACATTCTAAATCTGTAATGTTTGTTTTTTCCTTTTGGCCCTTTATCCCGACCAATTTCTTTCTTTTTTCTTTATAAAAAATATTTTAACTTTCATTTTAGTTTAGGGGTACATGTGCAGGTTTTTTATGTAGGGAAACTTGTGACTCAGGGGTTTGGGATACAGATTTTTTCATCACTTAGGTACTAAGCATAGTACCCAGTAGTTTTATTTCCTGAACATCTCCCTCTTCCCACCCCTTCACCCTCAAGTAGGCCCCAGTGTCTGTTGTTCCCCTCCTTCCAACCATGTCCAGTCAATTTCTTATTATTTCCATACTTTTATAATGTTAGCCATTATTTTTATTCTTGTTATTGTGAAAGTAATGTTTGTTTCTTATACTGTTAAGAATTTCTCTTTATTTTTGGACTTCCATAATTTGACTATGATGCATGTGGGTGTTGCATATTTTGTAGTTATTTGTCTTGGTGTTAATTGAGGTTCTTGATCTGTGGAGTAATGGCTGTCATCAGATATGGAAAAATATTGGCTCTTATTTCTTCAACTATCATTTCTATATATCTTTTTTTTCCATTCTTCCTGGTGACCCAATTACATGTACATTAGACCTGATGACAGTGTCCCACATTTCCTGTTTGCTCATTTTTGTTTCTTTCTCTTATTGTTGTTTGTTTGCTCTTCATGTACATTGGCCTTTGAACTTTCTTCAGGTTTATTAATCCTATCTTCTGTTGTGTCCATTCTACAGTTTAACTCACTCGGTGAGTTCCTTATTTCAAATGCTACATTTTCTTATTATAGAACATTCATTTGATTGTTTTTACAGATCTCAATTCTTCATTTATATAGTTCATGTTGCATTAATTTTATCCTTTCTTCTCTTTTATTTCATGTATTATCCAGTTTTCTGAAGCTTTTGCCTGCCAGCTGTAGATCATCTCCACATCCGTTTCTATTGACTATTTTATCTATTTTTGGACACTTTTTCTTGCTTCTCGTCATGCCTAATTTTTTTATTGTATGCTGAGCATTGTGGGTGAGACTCTATATTATGCTGTCTTTCTCTAAAAAGTGTTGACTTTTGTCCTGGGTGGCAAAAAAGTACCAACAGATTATTTTGTTCCAGTGAGGCCCACTTTTAGAATATATGAGGTTGAGTCGATTTCATCTTTGCCCTAACACATATGTCCTTATTCACATGCCATTGACATTATGGAGTCTCAAACTAAATGACCTGGTAGTTCACATACTTTTAAAGTATTAATATTTTTGAAGGAACAATACTATTTTTTCATTTCTGGATTCTTATATCTTATTCTTATATAAACAATAAGTTTGCTGCTCTTTATTTAAGTCAACATAAGACACACATAATTGGCGGTAGGAGAACAACACAGTTTAACTTGACCATTGCCAGGTTATACCAGTTGTGCTTTCTTCATAATTCCATGCAGAACAATATCAAAATCTGCATTTTCTTTTCCAACCATGCAGCCAGCTATCTAGGTGTCATAAAAAGAAGTTATATTCTTTTAAAAATCTCAGGATTAAAGAGAAAGAAAAGTTTGTTACAAACAAGAACGTACACTAACCTGTTCTATTAATTCCCCACTCACCATTCTGTCTGCATTCACAATGAGATGAGCTGAGTTGAATGTTAACAAGGATGAATGTCAAGTTCTGAAGTTGAACTACAAACAACAACTTCCCAGGAATAAAATAAATAATGATTTAATGAGCATCTCATGTGAGAATAAAGCTCAGTCTGAACTCTAAAGTTAAGGCTTTAAAATTAACACTAAATGTATATTGGTTAGGAGGGTTTAGTTACCTGAAGATATAGGTGTCTGAAGATGCCCTCAGGCATCCAAGACAGAAAATGTGCCACTGACTTACCCCATAGGAAAGGTCTGGAGCTTCCCTGTTATTTCTCTGTAGAGAAATATTTTTCACTGTATCCAGTGAAAAACATGAGAAAGTGAACCCAGCTCCTTAGCAGGGCGGCAATGTGTAGATATAAGGAATCATCAATTATAAGCATGGGACTTAGAGCTTCAGGCTTCCCAAGAAATACCTTGAGATAAATTAAATGTCTTAATTCCGCCCCCCCATGTTTTATTTTGCTATTTTTGAAAAGCTTGTATATAAATCTTCCAATCAATTTTGCTTCTCTGAGGATTCAAAGGTGGTAATACCATCTACCACAGAGCTGCTCAGTAAGCATAATAAATGATGGCTAAAAACAAAACAAAATGTAGAACAAGTTAAAAGAAGACATTGGTGATCTGTTTAGAAGGAAAATCCATTTTACTATATAGGCCTTACAAATTTTGACAGTTATTTCTGCAGAAGTTCAAATTAGCCACAATTAGTTAACTTGTGAAATAACGTGAGGGAGAATGGTACCAATTTTAAACTTATTGGTAACTATCTATTTCAGTTGGGGGAGCATATACTTCCTATCTTAAGTATGCTGGACATCATTCAATGGATCAGATATATGAGGTTTGCTCTTTATATACGCTTAATGACATAGGATGATTGATTTCACTAAGATAAAAACCCGGATTTGGCTTTTGTCATTCAGAAGTTCCAAACCATCGCAGATAACCCACTTAGAAATGTTAATGAATGTTGATCTTATACACAATTCAGTAAAGAAGTTGTTAAGCATTCAATGTACAGAATAAAGGACATATTTGTGGTGTTTTTTTTTTTTTTTTTTTTTTTTTTTTTGGTGGTGTCATTCTCTGTTAACATTGATTAACTGCCATCCACATTCCAGACAGCAGACTGTGGACACAATGAGAACAAGGATCATGAAATACTGTCTAATGTACACAGTATTTTCAAATAAAATATAAAATATGATTAGTTCTGTGGCTATAAATGTTAAAATTAGGGATATTTGTAGGATGACCATTATAGAGAGATAAAATTTTTTTCGTGGGGGGGATTCATTGTGTAAATGATATTGGCTTCCTATGATTATGAGAGGTAAGAGTCAGGCAGTTAATGTTAGGAGGGGTGTTGTTAGTGGGTCGGAAGATAAATAGGTTGAGTAGTTAAGGAGATTGTTGTTAGTTTGGCTGAAGAATAATAGGGGAATAAGACTAATGATTAGACTATGTACGGTTAGGTTAATTCAGATTATGTTGTTTTTGGAAAATCATGTTATTGGTAGTAGTATGATTGTAGGGATGACTATTTTTAACATTGAAGTAAGCTCAGGTTGTGGATATAGTCTAGGCCGTATGTGTTAGAGATCGAGATTAATAGGGCAAGGCCTACCACTGCTTAAGAATGATGCTTAATTGAACTTGCTTGCATTTTCCTATACGTTATTTTATTTCATCTTCAAAATTTCCCGGCAAGATACTTCTTGTGCTCATTTCATATATGACGAAATTGAGTCTTAGGGCAGTTGAGGGGCTTTCTTGACCCACGTCCCAAAGCTGTGGGCAAATACGCGATGCTCTCCCTACCCGTGCTCATTTTTTCTGCTGGCTCAGCAGGAAGCAGCCATGGGACCTGGAAAGTGAGAAAGGATCTGGAATTGCCGGTGAAAAGTAAGGTAGATATACCCACATGCCTCCTCAGAGGCAAAGTTAAAGTTCGGATTCCAGGAGCTGTGGGAAAGACAGAAAGACGGGAGACAGTAACCATGACAGCTATTTGCAGAGTATGCCACTTGGGGAAGATATGGAGGTGGGAAAGGAGGCTAATTGAAGACACCTGGAGGGAGATGGTGAGAAAGCTAAAATCATCCAGGATGTCTGGACAAAGAGCCTTGATGCAGAAAGTGGACATCTTGAGAAGTTGCCATGAGGCCTTGTGAAAGAAACCAGACTTGCAGGTGGAAAATGCAACTCCTAAGAGGAATGTGTGGTTACTAAAATTCCATGGCTATACACTGGTGGCCTGCACCCCAAATCTGGCCTAAATCCTCCTTTGCCTTAAAAATAATGGAACATGGTGCCTTGGGCAGTGTCTGTATTCTTCCAGGTGCCACTATTCCCTATTCATCCTGCACACCACCTCCATCTCCCCTTAACCTACCCACAGAGTCACAGCAATTCACACGGATGGGCCTGCTCCACTGAAATAGAGTCCCCAAAACTTCAGTTCCAAAGGAGCAAAAGTTACACCAGCATGAAACAATTTTCTCTAGACTTGGTGGTGGATTTCTTTGGGCTCATCTTTGTTTTTAGCAACTCTTTTCAACTTGGCTTATCATTATGTAACTATGGTACCAGCTAGAATCAATTGGCCTTCCAAACCCAGACACGTTCATCTTTATCCAAATGTAATTTATCTGAAATGCCATGTTGTTGTGAGCATTATGCATTAGTGCATGGGCTTCTGTTTTCTTCTTAAATAATAAAACACCCTAATGGAAAATATTCCCTCTAAATAAATTTTAATGAGCACTTACTTGCCCAAATTGTCCTTTGTCTGAATGGCAGAAAATTAATATGAACTTGAAATTATCAGGAGCATTTTGTTATAATGGGTCTTGGGAATAAATCATGCAAATATGAAATATTTTCCTATATCTTCCTAAACTGTAAGTGCTGTAGTAACAACTTCCTCCCAAATGCAAAGTGAGTGTCAATGTCTTATCTTTCATCTGTACAGAAAAATATCACATCAGAAATCATGTCAAAGTGTTAGATGCTACTGGAGCTTGAAGTGAACGAGCAAGAAGCCTAATTGTCAGAGAAGGGTGTATATTCCAGACTTTGCTACTACAAATGACAATGCATGTATCTGCTATGTTTTTCAATTCCGTGCATTGACTCACTTTCCTGGAGAAAGAAAGCAAATGGAAAATATTACCCTGTATCCTGGGCAGCCTAGAGAACTTGGGTCTCATTGTGCTTACCAAGATTTAAAGCAGGGGCCAGATGGAGAACTGGAGTAAGTGCCTTCCAGAGGAGAGTTTTGGCCGGAGCAAGAATTATAAGCCAATGAAGTGGGAAGCTAGATTTGAGGGCGCCCCCTTAGACTTCAGAGTGCACTACATTAATTGCTCCTATAGACTTTCTCTCCATCTGAAATACTGCCAAAGGGAGCTATTGCCATTTCTGACTCTTTTTTTTTTTTTTTTTTTTTAATAATAGAAATGACACTGAGAGGAACTATTTAGTTCAGTTTAAGAAATATGTATTGCACACCCTCAGAGTATTAACAAGCAACAATGAAAGAGAGAGTTTCCATTTTCAAGAAGCTTTTCTTTGGAATGAGGAGCTCACCACTAAGTTAAAAATACCGGTAAGTGTCAGACAATCAGATTCATGTTTTCAAACCAGGAAAGTGTTAGCTCAATGAGCACCTCCAGGGGGGAGAGGACACCAATGTCCCATAGGAGGCTTCTGGGCATGGCCAGAGAGCATGGGCTCCAGATGCTGGCAGCTGCACCACTCACTGGCTGAGTGGCCTTGACAAAGACAATGAATTTGCTAAACATGCTACTTCCCTATCAACAAAATGGAAATAATCTTGTAAGGTGGTTCAGAGATACACACAGATGGCAGGCATGCAAAGAACCTTCTCGTCTCCTGCAAGCTATCTCCAGTCGCCTCTGCCGCCACCTCGTCATAAGGGTCCCAGATCCCCCCACTCTCCTGGCAGTTTTGTCCAGGGACAGTTCCACAGAAATGACCGAATGATTATATCATGGAATCTCAAAGAAAACATGAGAAGTTATTTAGTCCATGTAGAAGGAAGATGAAGAAAAATATTCAATGTAATTTAAATTATTTTGTAATTGGCCAGGTGCGGTGGCTCATGCCTATAATCCCAGCACTTTGGGAGACCAAGGCGGGCAGATCACCTGAGGTTAGGAGTTCAAGACCATCCTGGTCAACGTGGTGAAACCCAGTCTTTACTAAAAATACAAAAATTAGCCAGGCGTGGTGGCACACACCTCTAATCCCATCTACTTGGGAGGCTGAGGCAGGAGAATCACTTGAACCCAGGATGTGGAGGCTGCAGTGAGCTGAGACTGTGCCACTGTACTCCAGCATGGGCAACAGAATGAGACTGCATCTCAAAAAATAAATGAGGAAATAAATAAATAATTAATTTTGTAATCAATAATGGTAACATACCCCTCTTAACTGAGGTATACTAATAATCATTCCTACTTACAAAAATAAAAATAATGTTTATAAAGCATTTAAAAGTTGCAAAGCACTTTTATATTTATTTTCTAATTTAATCTGTAGAACGATCTGGTGTTATTAGCAGAGTAAGAAATTCTACCAATTTTAAGGAAGAAGAAACTGAACCACTAAGGATTTGTCTGGCTTGACCCGGTCACATAGAGAGTTGCTGGAAAAACAGCTCAAGCAAACCCATATCATATTCTTTTCATAGCATGTCACACTTCCTGAATAAATTTCTCTAAAAGAGGACCAGACTCAAGTTTTATTCCATACGAATATGCCTGCTCCATAGCTCAACAAGAATGTCATTTATGTAACTCAAGCTAGGTACCAAACTTTATTTGTGAACTCTCCTCACACTGCCACTCCTTCAAATTTCCTGTCTTCATGTACATACAACCAGTCATCCAGGTGTTCACACCTGTAGTCTTGGGGTCATCCCTGACACCTCATCTTCCCCCACTCAATAGTGTCTATCACCCATCTCAGTGGACTTCACCTCTTAAATATCTTCTGAATCTGACCCCATAGTCCTAGACTAGCCACCACTATCTCTTCCTTCTTATTGCAGTGGCACCCAAGATTGCGATCTTGCTATCTCTAATCCGATCTTCCAGAGAACTATCAGTCATCTTTGTAACACACAAAGGTAGGTCCTTTCCTTCCCTACCTAAGTCCTTCCTCCCCAGTCCTCTCAGACACATCAAATCTTTCTAGGTCTCATGCATTCTAATTTTTCCTCTCCTTACACCACCTGCCCAGGGCCCTTTGAATCCCAGCCTGCTAAATCTCATCCCACCTCTGAAGCTTTCCAAAGACACTCTGGATTGCATGTTCTTGCTGCCCACTACACTGCTTACCTCCTACTCAGCTTTACGTCTTTTTCTGAAAGCTCTCTTTTCCTAATGCCTTTTTCTCAACTCCTTTTTTACTCTATGTAGTAGGAAGAATAATGACCTCCCCAAAGATGTCTATATCCTAATCCCTGAAAACTGTGGACCACAAAAGAGACTTTGAAGAGGTGATTAAATTAAGGATCTTGAGATGGGAATGTTACTGTTGATTAGCCAGTTGGCCCGATATAATCACAGGGGTCCTTATCAAGGAGAGAAGAAGACAGGAGAGTCAGAGAAGATTTTTTTTAATTTAATTTTTTATTCCCATGGGTTTTTGGGGAACAGGTGGTATTTGGTTACATGTGTAAGTTCTTTAGTGGTGATTTCTGAGATTTTGGTGCACCTGTCACCTGAGCAGTAAACACTAAACTCAATTTGTCAACTTTTATCCCTCACCCACTTCCCACTATTTCCCCCAGAGTCCCCGAAGTCCACTGTATCATTCTTATGCCTTTGTATCCTCATAGTTTAGCTCCCACTTATGAGTGAGAACATACAATGTTGGGTTTTCCATTCCTGAGCTGCTTCACTTAGAATAATAGTCTCCAATCCAGGTTACTGTGAATGCAGCATTAATTCATTTCTTTTTATGGCTGAGTAGTATTCCATCAGAAGGAGATGTAAGGATGGAAGCAGACGTTGTGATGGATTGCAGGCTGAGAGCCAGGGACCGAAGAATGCAGACAGCCCCCAGAAGCTGCAAAAGACAAGGAAATGGGATCTCCCTTAGAGCCTCCAGGAGGAATACACCCCTGCCAACAGCTTGATTTTAGCCCCTTAAGATGAATTTTGGACTTCTTGCTCCCAGAACTGTAAGATGATAAATATGTTTTGTCTTCAGCCACCAAGTGTATGGTAATTGGTTGCAGCAGCAGCAGGAAACTATTATACGTCTCAACTCTTATGCCCCAGGCCCTTTGTCTCATGCTTGTAGGGCACTCTGTGCTTCTCTTAACTGTGCATAGATCTCTTGCAAATGCTTACTTGGAATATTGTTTAATATGTGTTCTCCTGGTCAGAGAGTGTAGCACTCCTCGCTTATTGTGGTTTGGCCACTCTGAGTCCCCAGCTTTTAGCGTAGCACCTGGCTCACAAAGGAATTCACAGATCCAGTGAAAAGATTCACAAAGCACTGTTCTGGCAGGAGAAGCCACAGTGCATTAGTAAAATGATCATAACAAGTGGGTTCAGACTACAGAGAAAGGGGCAGCTTCCAGATGTTGTTGAAGACATGGAGAAGGACCATCTTCCAGGGCTAGCTCAATACCCTTCTGAGTTAGCACTGGAGGACTCGCTGCTTGCAGAGTCTGCAATGAGTTTCTGAGTTTGTACAACAACAAAATGAAAGGTCAGGTGCCTCGGAAGGACAGAGGATACCCAGGGACCTGACGCTCTGAGTCTCTTTCCTCTGAAAGGCAATCCTTCACCAGAAAGAAGGAAATGTGTGGCACTATTTGGTTGCTGCTGCTCTGGAATACAGAGATAGGGGAAACAGTGCCTCATGGTGGGAAAAGGGGAGGATTTTTGAGTGCCTAACATTACATATGTGACTCCCAAGTGGTAAAACACGCACACAACCCAAACCAGCTTAGGTACAACATATCAAGCCATCTCTCTAGGAGGACTGAGGAGGAGCTAGTGTGGTGCTTGAATTAATCCATTATGAAGTTAGATATATCTGGCTTCCAATTCTGGCTCTTCCAGTTACAGTTAAGAAACTAGAGTCAAATCTCTAAATCTCTCATTTTCTTCATCTGCAAAATGAATTTGTAGTGCCTACCTCATATTGTGCTGAGGATTACAGAAGAACATGCAGATTAGATGCCCGGTGCACATCACATGCTCAATAAATGGGAGGAATTCTTACTCTGTTCTGAAGAAGAGAAGGACAAGAATGCTCACTGAGTGGTTTTTGTTTTTTACTTGTTTTTGAGATGGAGTCTCACTTTGTCGCCAGGCTGGAGGGCAGTGGCGCAATCTCGGCTCGCTGCAACCTCCGCCTCCCAGGTTCAAGCGATTCTCCTGCCTCAGCCTCCCAAGCAGCTGGAACTACAGGCACGTGCCACCACGCCAAGCTAATTTTTGTATTTTTAGTAGAGACAGGGTTTCACCATGTTGGCCAGGATGGTCTTGATCTCTTGACCTCGTGATCCGCTCACCTTGGCCTCCCAAGATGCTGGGATTACAGGCGTGAGCCACCGCGCCCAGCCCGCTGAGTGTTTTTATAAGCCACACACTTCCTCAGGGGCATTCACAAGTACAATCTCAATGCATTTCTGCTGCAGTCCAGTGAGATAGACATCATCATTCCAACCAAGCAGGTGAGAAATCTGGCCCACGAAGTGGGTGTGGTCTGCCCAGATCCACACAGTGTGTACGTGGTAGAATGTTTGATCATTCTAAACCAGAGTGGCCTCGCTGAAGGTGGACTTGTTCTTTTACTGTGGGAAAGAATAATCAATACACCTGCAGGAACACTGTGGAGAGAATCCTGACGTGAGCACAAAGTTTCTGAGAAAAAGAAATGGCAAACATTACTGTCAACAATCAGAAGGTGATCAACAGGAGAAAAAGTACTATGAGAAAGCGTTTTTTAAAAATCTTCTTTGAAACAGAGCTGATTTCCCTAGGCAAACGGAGAGCTGAATTCCTATAATTATCTGTGCATACACTCCTGTCATCTTCTGTATTTGTAGAAAGTACATTTTATTAAGTAAAGAAAATAAAGACAGGTCATTGCTCATATCTTAGCAAGCTAAAAAAGTATCTCTCCACTCTCTTCTCTATTGCAGTCATCAGCACAATGTGTTATGATAAGTTTTGGGTATAGGTCAACAAATATATCTGTAAAAAAACTAGGAAGAAAAATGTGTGCTGCTTCTTGTTAGCATAAGAGCATAATGAATTGCTTCCTGATTCTTAGAAGAAGGGAGCTAAGGACCTCTCCCATGGTGGAAAATAAACTCTCAACTCCAGCCAAATGGGTCTGGTGAGTAGGAACGTGAACTCAGGGGGGCAGACATGCATCGACATCACTGCCCACTGTCCCCACACAGCCACCTGAACAACCAACACCTCGTCACAAGGCCCATCTGGGTTCTACATCCCCGAAGTCAGGAAAGCAAAGCCTGGTGTCTGTTTGCTGAGACTTACTTGGGACTGCTGATATGACTGTATGTTGGGGAATAGAGGGGCCCGAGCCCAGGCTGGCTAAATGTCAGGGTCCTGGATTTTGTGTAACTGAGTCTACCCACTGCACACTGAGCTGAGAATGCACATTCACACCCATGTGCTGAACTCATTGTTTCCTTCCAGAGCCTTTGCTTGAGTCCCAGAGTGCTAAATACCTTCTTCCAAACCCACAAGCACTAAGACACACTTCCAGCTATATTCACAACTGTCCAGCAGGCCAAAACAGGCTTTTCTGCATTCTAAAAAAATTAATCTATTAGAATACTCAGTCCTGGGGCTCTTCAGGGAAGCTGGTGGGAGTGGCTAGTCAATTTTAGAGTTCCCCAGCTTCTTTCTTTTCCAGGCCTTTTCCATAGCCTGGTGGGCCCAGAAGCCACTGTGAGCGCTGGTCTACACATTCCCTCTACCTTCCCTCTATAGGGACCTGCAGCAGCAGGCCCAGCTCCAACTGGATCGGGGGCCAGAGGGAAAGGACTTGTGTGAAACAACTAGTGACCCAGAAGAATGACCAGAAACCCAAAGCCACCCACGGGAGGCAGTGGAGCAAGGGGTAAAAATAAGCAGGTTAAACCCAACGCCCATCAATGATAGACTGAATAAAGAAAATGTGGCACATATATCATGGAATACTATGCAGCCATTAAAAAGAATGAGTTCATGTCCTTTGCAGGGACATGGATGAAGCTGGAAACCATCATCCTCAGCAAACTAACACAGGAATAGAAAACCAAACACCACATGTTCTCACTCATAAGTGAGAGTTGAACAGTGAGAACACATGGACGTCATGTGTTTGTCAGACACCAGAGCCTGTGGGGGGTGGGGGACTAGGGGAGGGAGAGCGTTAGGACAAATACCTAATGCATGTGGAACTTAAAACCTAAATGATGAGTTGATAGGTGCAGCAAACCACCATGGCACATGTATACCTATGAAACAAACCTGCACATTCTGCACATGTATTCTAGAATTTATATATTTAAATACAAATAAATAAAAAATAAAAATACTAATACTAATAAATAAAATAATAAAATAAATAAAAAATAAAAATACTAATAAAATTTTTTAAACCAGGTTATAAAATAAATTGTACAATATAACTGCATTGTTCTTAATAAAATGTGCATGTTATTTTCATATGTTTTGAAAAGATACCAGAAGAAAATATATCCAAAGTTTGAGAGCTTTTCCCCCCATGACTTCTAGGAATATAGGTGATATTTACTTACAGTCATCCCTCAGTATACTCAGGGGATTGGTTCCAGGACTCGCACATACACCAAAATCCATGCATACTCAAGTTCTTCAGTCAGCCCTATAGAACCCACGTATTAAAAAAATGTTGGAGACCAGGAACAGTGGCTCACATCTGTAATCCCAGCACTTTGGGAGGCTGAGGCAGGTAGATTGCCTGAGCCCAGGATTTCAAGACCAGCCTGGGCAATGTAGTAAGACCCCATCTCTACAAAAACAAATGCGAACAAAGGAATTATCTGGGCATGGTGGTGTGTGCCTGTGGTCCCAGCTGCTCAGGAAGCTACAGGTCGGAGGATCACTGAAACCTGGGAAGTTGAGGCTGCAGTGAGCTGTGATGTTGCCACTGCACCCCAGTCTGGGTGACCAAAAGAAAAAAAAAAAGAGAGAAAGAAAGTTCGGCCCTTCATATACATAGGTTTTCAATCCACCTTAGGTTGAAAAAATGAGTATAAGTAGAACTTCACAGTCCACTCTGTGTTGTTCAAGAGTCGACTGTATACTTGTGAAAAAAAAAAAAAACCTATCTTTTTCTAAATTGTCTATGTTAACTATGCACTACTGTTAAAATGAGAAAAAGAAACCTCTGGTTGAAGAAATTTACAGATTACCTCCACTGGCCTGATGAGCTCGGAGCCAACTGAGTCCAATGAGAACACCAGTCACAGCCGGGCGCAGTGGCTCACGCCTGTAATCCCAGCACTTTGGGAGGCCAAGGTAGGTGGATCATGAGGTCAGGAGTTCAAGACCAGCCTGGCCAAGATGGTGAAACCCCATCTCTATTAAAACTACAAACATTAGCCAGGCATGGTGGAGGTGCCTGTAATCCCGGCTACTCGGGAGGCTGAGGCAGAGAATTGCTTGAACCCAGGAGGTGGAGGTTGCAGCAAGCCAAGAGTGCACCACTGCACTCCAGCCTGGGAAACAGAGTGAGATTCCATCTCGAAAAAAGAAAAGAAGAGAAAGCACCAGTCATTTCCAAGCCCCGCTATGCCCCAGAGATAGCTTCCCTGTAACCAAGAAAATGAAGCTTTAACACATATTCATCATCAAACATTCAGTCCTTAGACAAAATAGTTTTAGATGTGCATAAGTAACTGCCTTTGCACAGATTAGACTAAGGTTATTCTGAACAGGGGGGAAGTGCAGGTAGCATCCTCTTATCCATGGTCTAATTCTTCCATCCCAGTGCAGGGAGGCTACATTTTGACCATCTCCCAGGAGGTCTGATGCAAGGCAAACCTCAGGATCATACTGTGGATGGAACAAATAAGGCTCTAACCCCAGCTCTGCAGCCATCCAGCTGCAGTCTTTGGGTAAATTATCTACTTTCCGCTCGCCTCATATTCCTTGATCTGTATTGGTGTTCTCTCTTCTGTCTCTAAGTAAGCATTTTTGAAGTTTCACAAAACATTGACAGCTTAGAACAGGAAGTGGGAGAAATTGTAACTGTGAATCAGAGACGCACAGCATCTTAGGTTGGTAAACATGGAATGGAAATAAAGTTTACTGTGGTTGCCTTTACTTTCGCATAAAATGAAAGAAAACCAAAACACCCCCACCCTCACACACACTCCAGACAAACTACAATTGTATACGAAGAAAAACTGGAGGTTTTCAAAGCAAAGCCCAGAATATCAGAATCTTCTGAGTCAGTGTTGGCAGCCACCAGCCACATGAGGATGTTGAAATGTGGCTAGTCTAAGAAAAAAGAATGAGATCATGTCCTTTGCAGGGGCATGGATGGAGCTGGAAGCTGTTACTCTCAGCAAACTAACAGAGGAACAGAAAAGTAACCACCGCATATTCTCACTTATAAGTGGGAGCTGATTGATGGGAACCCATGGACACATAGGGGAACAACACACACCGTGCACCTGTTGGGGGTTGTGGGGTGGGAGGGCATCGGGAAGAATAGCTAACTGATGCTGGGCTTAGTGGCTGGGTGATGGGCGTGCAGTAAACCACCACAGCACCCGTTTACCTATGTAACAAACCTACACATCCTGCACATGTACCCTGGAACTTAAAGGTTAAAAAAAATAATTAAAAAATTAAAGAAATGTGGTTGGTCTAAATTGAGATGTGCTGTATGTTAGTTTGCCAAGTTGTCCTCACAAAATGTAGCAAACCTAATGGCTTAAACAACAGGAATTCATTGCTTCACAGTTCTGGAGGCTGGAAGCCTGAGATCAGTGTGTCGGCAGGGAAATGCTCCTTTTGAAGGCACTGTAAGGATTTGTTGCAGGCACCCTCTCCTAGATTCTGGTAGTTCTTTCACTTAGGGCAACGTAACTCAAATCTTACCATGGTGTTCTCCCTGCATGCATGTCTCTATTTGCAAATTTCCCTTTTTTATAAGGACGGCAGTCATATTGGATTAGGGGTCCACTCTACTCCGGTATGGTTTTATCTTAAAAATTACATAGGTAGGGTGGGCACGGTGGCTCACTCCTGTAATCCCAGCTCTTTGGGAGGTGGAAGTGGGCGGATCACGAGGTCAGGAGATCGAGACCATCCTGGCTAACACGGTGAAACCCTGTCTCTACTAAAAATATAAAAAAATTAGCTGGGCGTGGTGGTGGGCACCTGTAGTCCCAGCTATTCACGGGGCTGAGGGAGGAGAATGGCGTGAACCCAGAGGCAGAGCTTGCAGTGAGCCGAGATCTCACCACTGCACTCCAGCCTGGGCAACAGAGTGAGACGCTGTCTCAAAAAAAAAAAAAAAAAAAAAAAAAAGAAGAAGAAGTATGTAGGCAATAGCCCTATTTCCAAATAAAGCCACATTCTGAGGCACTGGGAGTTAGAACATTAACAGACAAATTTTAGAGGGACACAATTCCACCCACGCTATGCTGGATGTGTAAGATATACACCAGGTTTCAAAGATGTCGTGTGAAAAAATATAAAATCATTATTTATAATTTTATATTGATTATTTAACTGATAATAATTTGGATATATTGAATTACACAAAATATATATTATCAAAATTATTTTTACCTGTTGCTTTTTACTTTTCATGCACCTTTTCCATTTTCTAATGTAAAATCACATGTGTTCCCAACATGATATTTCTATTGGATAGTGCTGATCTAGAAGAAATATTTTTTTCTTTTTCTTTTTTTTTTTTTTTTTTTTTTTTTTGACCAGGTGCTGGGACTTAAGCCTGTAATCCCAGCACTTTGGGAGACCGAGGTGGGTGGATCACAGGAGGCCAGGAGTTTGAGACCATCCTGGTCAACACAGTGAAACCCTGTGTCTAGTAAAAAAAATACAAATATTAGCCGAGTGTGGTGGAGCACACATGTAATCCCAGCTACTCCCGAGGCTGAAGCATGAGAATTGCTTGATCCCAGGAGACAGAATTTGCAGCGAGCCAAGATCGTGCCACTGCACTCCAGCCTGGGCAACAGATTGAGACTCCATCTCAAAAAAAAAAAAGAAAAATTATAGAGAGAGACACTCTCTGCATACTCTCCCAGTCACCACATGGCATAAGGAGAGCATTCTGTGAAGTGCACTTGACAGAGGGCAGGTGGAAGGACTGATGGTACTCCACCACCCTAGTACTCTTCAAGTTACAAGAGCTGAGAGTTGAGCCACTTTTTTCCCCTTCCTTTCTCTCTCCTCTCCTTCTTCCTCTTCTTCTTTGCTCTTTCCTCTTTTGGTTTTCTTTTTTTTAAAGAATATTTATGCCAAAGTCATCTGCTGTTGTTGAACTCTAGTAGTAGAGTGGTGTCAGACAGATCATTAGTGGGCTCTGTTTCCTCATCATTGCAGCTGATTTACTGGGCAAGCTTAACTCCAGGTGACATCATTACTCGCCAGCGTGATGTGACTGGTAGAGACAGGTCTTGCCTGCTCAGAATACTTTCAATGTTCTTTAAGTAACAGTGCTCTGTTGTTTTCTTTGCAACTGATCAATTCCTTTGACTGTGTCAATCACAATGTCCCACACCCTTCCCTTCCCTTCCCCGCTGGATTTTCAGGACAATCCAACTCCCTTTCACGGAATGTAGATCTCAAGAAAATTAACACATAATGAGAATGGAGGTGAAGCGAACCCATTTTTATATCAGTGTCCAAAGGAGACTGGACCAATTACTGTTGCTACTAGATTCTTGGAGGGGCCCTTTATATTGTCCCTAATTACTTTTCAGTTCCTTCCTTTGATCTAATGAAGTACCCAGTAGTCTTGAAATAGCTTCCTTTCGCACTTAAGCTACCCAGAGTCATGCCCTGTTGTCTGCACTCACAGCCCTCTATGCTATTATTCTGATCTTGCAAAACAGTGAAATGCTGCAAAAAGTATTTAAGGACCTTTATCCCTGGCTGCAAATATCAGTACCATCAGGAATAAGACAGAATAAAGGATACATTGGTTGCAATATAGCCATCAGCTTTGTCTTTGCAAAAACTACAATCGACCAGATCCTGAGCTAGTTCTGCTAAGAGTAGAACTGAGTTCCACCAGTGCCTTGCAGACCTCCCTTCCATGGCAGGGGAATGAGCTCTGGGAAATGGGAATTAAGTGGAGCGGGATGGCTTGGATTTCCCCAGACTTTCACTTTTGAAACCCTGCTATAGTGAGTTCTTCACACTCAGGTTGTCCCTTATGAAATCAAATTCTGATGTTGTTCCTGAAGCTACAGATCTCTGAATCATCTTGAAGTTACTTCTTAAATTTCATCCTCAAAGAAGTATCTATTTCCTTGTGACATATACATACAACTTCAATTACTTTTGCCATTCTGGCGGAATACCAGTGGTTTTGCCTGAATTTCCTAGTTAATTGAGGTAAAGAAGGTCTTTCTTTCCTCTCACAGGTACCCAAATTTCCTCTTATTTGGGGGGTTTTTAAAACTTGGTCATAGTCTCTCACCGATTCTAATTGTTACCCAATATAAATTTTTTAGAATTTTATGATGGGAAGAAGAGACGGGCTATATAGGATTTCATGTAAGTTTTCTAACTGTGGGCAGTGAATTCGCCATCACTGAATACATTGCATTTGCAAAATAAATTATCAAGAATTTGTTGTCCTTTTCATGAGCTCTATGTTTGTAGGTTCTGTATTTGCTCGAAAAGTAGGTGCCAGTCAAGAGGAAAGGACTCAGCTGTAAATTCAACTCCCTGATATGTGTGAGATACTGAATACTCATCTAAACAAAATTGTTTTTTGTTTGCATACTAAGATTCAGGCACTGAACTAGGGTTTTTCATTTATTATTTCATTTATTTGACATAAAAACTCTAAGAGTTAAGTATTATTATACCAATTTTACAGATGAGGAGACTAAACCAACATAATTAAGTTATCTGACTAAAGACACCCCACTAAGATATAGCCAATTGAGGTTTCAAAGTCCAACAACATCTAATTTCAACTTTAGTTAATTCCATCAGATCTTCTTGTTACATTGCTGTTATTACTGTTGCTGTTTAATAAAATTAATTTTAGTAAAAAAGTTAAAACTTTTATCAAGCCTACCTTGTTTCTTATGTGCTAGTAAAAACATTTTGTAAAATGTGCTTAAGTAAAATGTGAAACAAGAATGAAATAAACAGACCTCTCATGAAGGATAGGTATACTAAACCAAAATAGGAAGTCAGGTTCCAGTTTTTAAAACTTATCTCCAGTTCCCCAGCATCAGACTGAAGCTGATGTTACGAAGCCATTATCCTCAATCTGAACAGATAAAACAGATAAAATAAACCTGGCATACTTTCCCAGGTCCTGCTGCTTGGAGTTTCTGGATCCAGAGACAGTGTCCCCAGCAGGCATTCTATGACTTGTTGGCTGTTCTTCCTCATGAAGAGCATCTGAACATACTTTGCCTCTAGGCTTGTCCTGCCAGGTTTCTCCCTGAGGCTTAAACCAAGTTGAAGCCAAGAGGACCTCACTGCAGCCCCTAAACCTGCAATGCTAAGTTTCTAAACTTCTCAGGACCAGATCCCCTCCTTTTAAATAAACACTTGAGCAACTACACAATGTGGTTAGTTATCCTCTGGCTCTCCATCCAGGATGTACCACTTCTCAAAGTCTCATGACTTTCAGTCACACACCTGAAATAACTTAAAATACAAAATACTAAGTTATATGGTTATTTTCGAATAATGTCCTACATGGGGGCTTATCCTATTATAATATATGGTTATTTCTCAATAGAGTCATGGATGGATTATCATCTGAGACTTAGTTAAAAACAACAGCGTATCAAGGGGAGTCAGAATTTGGATCCAAGCGTTCTGGCTGTAGAGAGTATCCTCTAACCCACCATGACATAACCCTTGGTTAACCATGTTTCACTATCTTGATGTTCCTGACCTCAGCTGATTGGGTGAGCACCGCATGCAAAGGTGGACAAGATCCTCATGTCCTGGAAGACCTAACTCGAAAAGATGAGCTGAACCAGTTTACTTCTCACTCAGACATCTGAACTAAGATACAAAGAGTTTTCCAGGAAGCAGTAGGACTTTGGGTTCAAAGTTTTAATTATAGATAAGGTCCACATCAGTAGGCTATGTGATGTGCAAATAAAGTTGGGCAGCAGAAATCAAGGCAGGCTGGGAGAACAGCTGATGGGCAGGGAAGAAGCAGGTGTGCTGGGTAACTAAGGTTGGTGGCACAGCACCGAGGGCTGAAATCCTGAAGCTTAGGGGTTCTGCCTGCCCATGCAATCTCTGCAAGGCCGGTCTCTAATATTCCCCCCATTCTGGGTTTCCATGCCTGCATTAAGGGGAGTTTTTCAAATGGCCCCCCAAAGATGTCCTTCTCGAATCTTCAAAAGCTGTGAATATGACGAGAAAATGTGAAAACAAACATAAGAAACGTTGTTTGGCAAAAGACTTTGCAGACGTAATTAAGTTACCAATCAGTTGACCTGAATAGTACCTTTAGAGAGGCAGATCATCCTGGAGCATCCTAGGTGGGTCCAGCATCATCACATGCGCCCTTCAAAGCAGAGATTGGAGGCAAAAAAAAAAAAAAAAAAAAAAAGAGGGATTCGAAGTTCAAGAAGAACTACATGCATGATTGCTGGCTTGAAGATGGAGGGGCCACGTGGAAATCTGAGAAGGAAATAAATTCTGCTATTCCTATAACGACAGAGCTTGAAAAGGACCTTGAACCCTAGGTGAACTCAGCTGGCCAATAGCTTGAGCAAAGAAGTCAGGTAAACCGACAAGAGTTTTGAGTAACAATATGAGATAATAAATGTTTTACTTTGTTTTGTTTTCCTAGCTGCTACGTTGTGGTTATTTGTCATACAGCAATAGAAAACTATTATAATGTTCCTTTGTTCCTCTGTTCCTATGTAATGGAGCAAAGTGTTCCATCTATTCCTCATCAAAGGTGGGTGAAGAAACAAAACAATTTAATGCAGACCTCACTAGAATGGCCAATAAGAGCCCTATGTGGGGTGAGGAAAAGAACAGACATTAAAGGGTAGTCTAGCTTGTATATTATTCCAGCAGACATGAAATAGAACATGAAAAAATGCTCATGATACCTTGCTCATTGATACCAATATTACCTTAGATTACAGTGTTCCCTGGAGAATTCTTATTCCCTCTTGATAGATGTGCAGGTGCTTACTGCAAAAGTCTAATAGTAAAAGAAGCCTGACGCTTTCTGTGGTTAGAATGTAAAAAGTATACCCCACTCTGGGAATGCCTACTAGGCCAGGTGACCTAGAGTACTGTGGCTGCCCCTGCTCCACCTGGCCCTTCCATAGGCCTTTGGCATCATGGGCTATAGTGATCTTCAACAAAAGCTCCATGTGTTCTGGTCTTGATGACTCTGACTTGGTGGGGACTGTCAAAGAATAAAATTTTAACAAATTCATTTTCAAAGATAGAATTGGCTTTTATTCCCAATTCATAAATCAGGTGGCATTGAATCTTCAAAATAAAAAGGCACTCCAATGAACTGAGCAGGGGGCAGTGAGATTTATAGACAGAAATGGCTGAAGAAAGAAGGAACAAGAAACAACAACAAAAAAAGGATTGATATTTTCAAAGTTAATTTCCTTAATGGGCTCAAGTGGAGGAGACTTTCTTTTCATGCTGACTGAGGTTGACTGAGCCCCTTTGGTTGCTCTGAATCTCCTGGTTTTTGGAAAACGGGCACTTTCTAGGTTCTGTTTGACTTTCTGGCTCCTAGCACGAATGACTCCATTCTGGTTCTGTCTTGTCTGTTGAGATGGAATTCAGTCCAAAACAGTGACCTCCCATAAATCTTACTTCACAGGATGAAGGGCTCAGAAGTTAAAATACTGCTTTGAGGGACATGCATGAAAATTTGCAAAGAAAGACCAAAGAAAGAAGTCTTCGGGGTGTGACCTGAGTCCATGGGTGAGGAAAAAAATAGAGAAAGAAAAATATGAAGTCTTTTGTGGGGCCTGGTGCAGTGGCTCATGCCTGTAATCCCAGCGCTTTGGGAGGCCAAGGCGGGCGGGTCACCTGAGGTCAGGAGTTCAAGACCAGCCTGACCAATACGATGAAACCCCATGTCTACTAAAAATACAAAACTTAGCCAGGCATGGTGGCAGGCACCTGTAATACCAGCTACTCAGGAGGCTGAGACAGGAGAATTGCTTGAACCTAGGAGGCGGAGGTTGCAGGGAGCTGAGATCATGCCATTGCACTCCAGCCTGGGCAACAAGAGTGAAACTCCATTTAAAAAAAAAAAAAAAAAAAAGAAGAAGTCTTTGGGGGAAGAGAAGAGGCTGTGTGATCCAGAGAAACTGGGGAAAGGTTGCACTCGTGAAAGGTCAGACAATTCAAAAGCAGACAGTAAGGCCAAACTTCTTGCTCGTCACATCTTGATGTAAGCTTCCCCTGGGAATGAAAAACTCCCAGTCTGGGTTACCCTGTAAGTATCATTTCCCCTCCCTTCTAAGAGCTGGATTCAAGTCACTACTTAAGCATGTCCATTATATTATTCAGCCATCTATTGAAGATTTTAAGGTTATTGTGGTAGAAATATACGGAAAGAAATAAAAATATTTTAAATTGTAGCCAACTAAACTAAAACAAAACATTTAAAAAATATTGTTACTCCTTTACATATAGCTTTTTTTTTTTTTTTTTTTTTTGAGATGGAGTCTTGTTCTATTTTCCCAGGCTGGAGTGCAGTGGCATGATCTTGGTTTACTGCAAACTCTGCCTCCCGGGTTCAAGCGATTCCCCTGCCTCAGTCTCCTGAGTAGCTGGGACTACAGGTATACGCCACCACACCCAGCTAATTTTTTGTATTTTTAGTACAGACGAGGTTTCACCGTGTTAGCCAGGATGGCCTCTATCTCCTGACCTTGTGATCTGCCTGCCTCAGCCTCCCAAAGTGCTGGGATTGCAAGCGTGAGCCACTGTACCCAGCCTACATATAACTTTTACAATGAAGAGAGAGAAAAAAATCATCTTGTATTCCTTTGGAATTTTCCAAGTCTCAGTTATCATTTGTGTTAGGGTTCTTTAGAGGGACAGAACTAATAGGATATATGTATACATGAAAGGGAGTTGATGAAGGAGAATTGACTCACATGATCACAAGGTGAAGTCCCACGACAGGCCATCTGCAAGCTGAGGAGCTCGGAAGCCAGTAGTGGCTCTGTCCAAGTCCCAAAACCTCGAAAGTAGGAAAGCCAACAGAGCAGCCTTCAGTCTGTGGCTGAAGGCCTGAAAATCCCTTGCAAACCACTGGAGTAAGTCCAAGGATCTAAAAGCTGAAGAACTTGGAGTCTGATGTTCCAGGGCAGGAAGCATCCAGCACTGGAGAAAGATGAAGGCTGGAAGACTCAGCAAGTCAGCTTCTTCCACCTTCTTTTGCCCACTTTTACTAGCCCCACTGGCAGCCAGTTGGATGGTGCCCACCGACACTGAGGGTGGGTCTTCCTGAGGGTGGGTCTTCCTCTCCCAGTCCACTGACTCAAATGTTAATCTCTTCTGGCAACACCCAGGTACACCCAGAAACAATACTTTACATCCTTGAATCCAGTCAGGTTGACACTTAATATTAACAATCACACCATTGCACAAAGTGTCTTTTGTGTTTCATTAAAAGATGAAGTTAGGGGCCAGGTGCAGTGGATCATGCCTGTAATCCCTTCGCTTTGGGAGGCTGAGGTGGGTGGATCACAAGGTGAGGAGATTGAGATCATCCTGACTAACACGGTGAAACCCCGTCTCTGCTAAAAATACAAAAAAGCCAGGCGTGGTGGTGCATGCCTGTAGTCCCAGCTGCTTGGGAGCCTGAGGCAGGAGAATCGCTTGACCCAGGAAGCTAAGGTTGCTGTGAGCCGAGATGGCACCACTGCACTCCAGCGTGGGCAACAGAGTGAGACTCCGCCTCAAAAAATAATAATAATAATAAAATAAAAGACAGAGTTAGGAAACCACAAAGCTCTCAAGATAGCCTCTCAATGGGACAGGATCCTGTGTCTTTTTATCAAGGATATAAGATAATCAATGACAGCAATATTGGACAGGGATACACAGAGCAGGTCTTGTAAATCTTGTGGTAAGTCCACACATTTCCTAAAAGTCCAGTGAAATTCAACAAAACCAAAATTATCTGGATAAGAATTGTTTCCTTTCAGAGTGTCTATTTTCTGGACCGCAATGCGATGGTTTGCTGGCTCTTTCGTTGCATCTATTTCAGAGCAGTCTATTTCTGCTCGTGTTTTATATCCTCTCTTTCTATTTTATAGTGATACTCTCCCTTAACCCTCTAAGGATACTAATTATACTAAAAGTCTTATTCTGATTGTTCTACTAACACTTGCCTCATTATAAACTCCTTTCTTATTCAGTTTGTAGATTCTCTTTTTAGAATTAGTACTAATGTATTTTAGTGATTCTTGATAGTGGACTCATCTTTCAAGGATAGCCCCTTCGACTTTCCTCTTCCTGCCCCAGCTTCTCTAGACACCTGAAGGAAGCAAAGCGTAGAAGTAACTTATGGATGTGTGCCCTGCACAGTTTCCAGTGACGATGGAGCAGGCTATTAGGTAGAGGCTGTTTCAAGGTGACTTTTCCTCTCAGCATGGCTATTTCTGATTCTCCAAGGTATTATTGGCCACTTAGACCATTGAATTGTCTCTACCTCCAGTATTGTTCTGAGTTAAACACAGACACAGTGGAGGGGAGGAGGGGAGGGATGCACAAGGACCAACTACTCTGATTGCTCCTATGTAGGTAGTCCCTAAAATTCCCCCCATCAGATGGCTCCAGCTTCCCTAATTTTTAGGGATAGATTATGGATGATACCCATATTTTGTAGTTGAGCTTCCGTTAATACTCCTGAAAGCATTTTGTTTTGCTATCACCACTTCAATATGATCCTTTCTGATTTCAGACTTTTAGGGATTGCATACAATTTTTTGGTCCTCCAATATAGCTACAGATTGACTTATTAGGTTTCACACAGATTCCTCATCATCTCTAAGGAGTGGAACAGGGAAAGACAAAGAAGGGGCTGCTGCTTGAGTGCAGTCTACCAGGTACTTCTTGGCTTGAGTCTTTGGTGCTTAGAGAGAGAGAGAGGCAGAGGGGAGAAAGGGAGGGAAGGAGGGAAGGGGAGGCAGAATGACAAATTTTAGAGAAAAGTGTGTGTTATATAATCTTGGAGGGGAATAAAGAAAGGTAAAAAATATATAAAAGCTTGAATCAAAAAATAGAATAAATGATCTTCATAAGTTGCATTTTCTCTGCCTCTTAACCTTTTTTGGGGGAGAGGGGCAATAAAGAAAAATATTTCCTGAAACAGCAAAATGTATATTATACTTATGCCCCATGGTACTATTTCTTATTTGTCCCAATTCTATGATAAAATTGAAAATTCAAATCCATTTCTAAAAGAAGCACCGATCACTACTCTGGAATATCAAGCACAGAATACCCATAGTCGTGTAGCTAGACATACCATTTAAAATCACTCAGCGGAAAACTCCAAAAGTTAAATAAGTCTAGCCCCAATCATCTCTCAGTTTAATCAAAAAACAACCTTTTGGATGGCTGTTGGAAGGGAAGAACATAGATGTTCTGAAGTTCTATGGAAAGAAAACTGAGGTTGTCTTATAGTGGAGACCAATGGCAGATAACATGTGCTCTGAAAAAGGCGTAAGCCAAATAATTTCCACCATTTTTGTTTCATGGGGAATAAATGAAGATGACTACCTGGATCTCAATCTTGGCTCCTCTGGTAGCTAGCTTTGTGATCTTCAATAGGATGTTTAAACTGTCTATCCGTTCCATCAGTTATTAAAATGGGCATGATTATATTTGTCTCATGGATTGTTGTAAAGATTGAACCAGGTAGTATGTGTAAATAAGCTAACTCAATCCGTGCCATAATATGAGCTTAATGAATATTATATGTTTTCCTCTTAGTTTGAGTATATCTAATACTTCTGTTGGAAAAGAGTCTTGATTTTAACTATAAATATCGTTGCAGCCAACTGTGGGTTGAAACAGGAGCTCAGATGAGGGCTCCCATCAGGCTTCTCAGTTTCCCTAAAAATGTCAATTATGGAATTTTAATTTTCCAAGACTCACAAGTAAGGAGTTGTTCTTACCTCACAGGATTGTGTAAGTAGAAAATTAAACTGTGTAAAACACCTTGCACTGTATAGCATTGACACATATTGTATGTGGGTGTGTCCCATTGAAGAAATTATTGCCAGTCACAAAGTTATGAAGATAGTCTCCTAAATAGTGTCTAGAATCATGATTGTTTTCTCTCTCACAGTGAGAAACACATCTGGAAAATCCATTTACAGCCCATCTGGAATTGATTTTTGTTTATGGTATGGGAAAGGGAGTTTATAATAATTAATGATATTTATAAGACAAAACCAGCAAAGATACTCAAAACCACCTAATTCTTCAGTAGACTCTTTTTGATCCATGAGACACTCACGACCTTGCCCCTCCAAAATTACCAGGTTGCTGCAGCACTCTGTCTTCCTTCCTTCCTCCTGCCTGTGTCAAATTCTCTTTCCCACTCTTCAAGTTTCCTATATAAGCAGACACATCCAGCCAGCAAGAGAGATTGCCTATCTGTCCTTCTGAAGCACTCATCCATCATAAAAGATGGTCCTGGAAAATCTCTAAAAAGTTGAAGTATAGGCTTTTCACCGTGGGAAGAGCCACATCACACCCTGATCCTTCTTTCTAATCTTCTGTTCATAGAGGCTGGGCAGGAAATAAGAACAGAATGATGATTGAGACAGCAGAGAGAACTTGGAGACTTCTCTAGGGGGTCTAGGTTTGACCCTAGTTGTCTGGTCTCTGATACCTGCTTCTGGGTTCCATTTATCAATTCCCAGGACACCAGACAAGTGTCACAGGTCAACCTCCCATCATGCTTGGGTGGGCATACAAGGAAGAAAGGGCAGTAAAAACACGTAGCTGAGGTCCAAGTATATATGGCGACCACTTGTCAATTTCACCGGCAGATCTACCTGTTCACAGGCTTAGAGAAAGGAGGAGTGCTAGCGCCCCCTGCAGTACAGAATCAAAAATCCCTAGTACCCAGGAGAGCATCAGGGATTCAGACTGAAGGCACATCGGGTAGGAGGCTCTCGGCCCCCCTAAAAAATTGCAAAACTAAAAAACTTCTCACAGCTGAGAAGCTGGAGATAATGTTCATTTTAAAAACTGGAACAATCTCTGTTGTCAAAGAGCTATGCGACACCTGAAAAAATAGCATGCCAATATTTGGGGAGGAAAAAAAAAAAATAAAGCAAAACAAATTAAAAGAAAAAGAACACTTCTATCTCAAAAGACACAGATTCTCCCAATTCTGAGAATGTGAATTACAGCCAATGTATAAAGTCCCTTGAAATTAACAGGTTATAAAGAGCTGATACAGCCTTATCTAAAGAGAGCAAGAACAGCCCCATTACAACAGAAAAACAAAACAAAAAAACTTCTAAATTATGCATGGCCTGAGATAAAGAAAAATTAAGGTCTTTGCATAACATTGCCCCAGAACTAAGCCTAAGAATACAATTTCCTGAGTAATCTGGAATGGGGGCCAAGTCAGATTTTCTTGTGTGGCAGAATACCTAATGGGAATTTTTAGAGCTGTGGATGGCCAGAAATTGTACTAAGAAGCAGGAAAAGTTGTGGGCACAGAAACAAGAGTAATGATGCATGGAGAGAAGTATAGGCAGGGGTTGGCGGGGGGCAGGCAGAGAGAAAGAGTTTTCAGAATCTTTCTTTCCAGTTTCTGCTTCCATTCTTCCTGGAGTTCAGCCATTTTCCATCCTGCCTGCCATGAAGTAACTTTAACCGATTTCATGGCCACTTTTTCAATGAGATGCCTGGGATTGGTTTCTCCTACTTTCAACCGAGAATCCTGACCACCATAGTGGGTTTTAGGAAATGGGCCAGTGAGTGGGGGAGTCTGTTCTCTGGGCACAGGACCCTGACACACACATCCCAGCACTGACAAAGCTCACTCCTCCCAAGAATGCTGAGCTGCTGCAGGAAGCTCTTGAACATCAAGTTATGCCAGCAGAAAAAGACATCATGTAGGAAGAATTTAGGGGATGTTTTGCCTGTGGAGGGGGTAGAGGATAGCCTTGAGTTCATTCCTCGCAGAAACTGGGTCATGTGTTTAGCCACCCCATGGCACTACAGAGGGTCATGTAACCTGGAGCTAGCAGGACAGTGCTGGTTTAGAATATTCTGCTAACATCGTCCTAGCTATTGTCATATGTTCCTTTAAGCATTAATTTATGGTCACAGTTACTGTAACACAGCTAAAAATATTATTTTTACCATATCTACTCTTTCTAATGGTCTAATAATGAGAAGATTTTTAGCACTTGTGTCACAGGGTCAAGAGAGCAATTACTTTTCATCTGAATTCATAAAACCCTTATTATACTAACATAAAGCACCATATTTTTAATTCCATGTAGTATACATAAATAAAAAGAAAATAGGCACATACATTTTTCTAACCATATGACCTTGAACAAGTTACATGAACTCTGTGGAGATCTGTGTACTTTTCTGCAAAACAGATTTACTATGCATTGCATTATATAATTACTGTGATGGTTAAATAAATTTATTCATATAACGTGCCTAGCACAGTGCCTGGCGCATGTAAAGTGCTGAGTAAATATCAGCTCTTATTATTACTAGAAGTACCTGGCTTTCCCCATTGACTTCATTTCAGAGGCAGATGAATTCTCCCTTGTCCGAAATTATTTCGTACACCACTTTGGCCACTAGAGATTCATTCACGCTTTGAGTTGTCAAATAATTTCTACTGTTATGCAGAAAATCCTAGTAGAAACCATAAAACACTACCTAATAGTCATTCAAGCATTTTATAAAATAGTTTTCAAAGTAGATTATTTCCTTTATGGGTTTTAATGAAGAGAAGGATGAGCTTAACCACAGGACTCTTGAGAGAGGTACAGATTTGGGGGATTTACATGGGGGTGGACTGATATCACAATGATCCCTAATTTTCTATATTCATCAGGCAGATGAGCTGGTCTCAGAAATACTCAGTTTCAAAATCTTCGGAACCGGTGCCTCCGTATCAGGTACATGGGTTTTTTCTGCCATCTAGTGGCCACCTTTGATAAAGACAGTCATCTTTGTGTGAGCGAAGGTTTCCCACCCAGAGCACTGCACAGGAACCTCACTGGCTCCCAGGCATCTTTTTCAGTTTACGCTTTTCAGGGAGTTCCCCTAAAATTTCTTCTGAAACTGGAATAAAAGCAAAGGTCTTAGTCCTCATAGAGGCACAAGGCTAGGATAAGTTGTTAGAATAGCACTAGCTGAGCCACTGATTTTCTGTGTGGCTGCAGGCTAAGTCACTTTTCCTTCCCCAACCTGTTTTGTCATCTAGAAGATAAATCACCCTGGCAGGTCCCTGTTAGCTCTAATACTCTGGTGTTCTCGAGTCCCTCCAATTTTAAATCTGTATTTGGACAAGCATGTCTATACTTCCCTCATTAATAAAAGTAAATCGAGGAGAAATTATAACATCTAGACAACGAAGTTACTGTTCCCTAGGACAACTCAGTGATAAGGTGGTTGAGTATAATGTCTCTGACATCATCTTCCTCTTGGGGAAGGTTTTCCTTTTCCAGTTCCTTGTAGAGACTGTATGAATCATGGTTTCATTTATCCTCAAGTCCATAAGCAACATGCAAATTAGCAATGAGCAAGTTGTTTATTTCAAATATTTAGATATTCCTTGACAAATTCTCAAAAGGTTTTCATCGCACTAATAACGGACAGTAATCTGTTTATTTGATGGGATTTACTTAAATAGTAATTTTCCATTCGCCAGAGAAATGGCTTAAGTCTTCCCAAGCTTTTATTCGAAGAACTGCCATATTCTCATTAGCATCCCACCTGCTTCTAAAATCTCTTTCCCTTCATCGTTATTCCATCCAAATCTCAGGAGAGAATTATCTTTTTTATTCATCTTTTTAATTAACAGATAAAATTATATATAGATGATGTCCAACATACGGTTTTGATACATGAATAGATATTGTGAAATGACTAAATCAAGCTAATTAATATATGTATACCTTCACATACTTAACTTTTTTTTTTTGGCAATACAAACACTTAAAATCTACTCTCTTAGCAATTTTTCAAGTTTGCCGTACTTGCACCCAAAGATTCCACTGGCTTCCTGCCCCCATCCTTCAGTCTAAACCTGTATCATGCCATTCCTGGCATTCTTTGATCAGGGCCTGTGAGATAAATATAGTTCTTGCTTCCTGGGCATTCAGATTCCCACCAGCTGCAACAACCTGAACTTCCTTTGGAAAATTAATCCTTATTACGACTTGAGTGATCTTGGCCTCACCTTCAAATCCAGGGTGAACCTTCATTGCCTTGGCCCGCTCTAAATGAATCATTTCCTGGCCAAAGTGATTGGTTCTGGCACGGACACGTGTCCAGCAAGAGTTGATGAGATTTCCACTGAGACTTCTGAGAAGTACATTCTCTCCCATCTCTTCTGGACTCAAAGCAAGATATATGTAGCCACGAAGCTGCTGGAGCCCTCTTGAGACCTGGAGGGAGAAACTGCTAGAAAATGGAGTATACACCAAGGAAGAAGAGGAAGGAGTGAAGAAAGAAACTGAATTTTCACCACATCATTGGAGCCCTGGATCAACCCTCACCTGAAGATTGCCCTTAGCTTCTTTTCAACTAGCCAATAAGGTGTTTTCATTGTTTAAGGCAGTTCAAATTGGGTTTTCTGCATTTAAAAATAGTAATAATAGTAATAGTAATAAAATCTATAGCTCATGTGGGTTCCAAGCAACCTTTCCATGTATTTCACATTAGTCTTCATAGACGCTTTTCTGCCAGTTTTGCCAAACTAAGGGAGAATATTCAGGCAGCAGAGACAGTGTCGTTTACTCTAAGAACTCATCCAAGTTCTGAAATTACTAAGTTGGTCATTAATAATTGGACCTGAGTATGTGGGAGAAGGCAGAGGCAAGGGTGACCCCAAGGTGAGGGACATGAGTCACTGTGGCACTGAGTTCTAGTAACATTAAGAGAAGAAATGGCTGGGTGCGGTGGCTCCCGCCTGTAATCCTGGCACTTTGGGAGGCCGAGGCAGGTGGATCATGAGGTCAGGAGATCGAGACCATCCTGACCAACATGGTGAAACCCCATCTCTACTAAAAATGCAAAAATTAGCTGGGCGTGGTGGCGCGTGCCTATAATCCTAGCTACTCGGGAGGCTGAGGCAGGAGAATCACTTGAACCTGGGAGGTGGAGGTTGCAGTGAGCCAAGATCACGCCACTGCACTCCAGCCTGGCAACAGAGCTAGACTCCGTCTCAAAAAAAAAAAAAAGAAGAAACAAGTTTGGGGAAAGGACATGAGTTTCCATTTGGAAAAACTTGAATTTAAGCAGACTTATCCTTTTGGGCTGCAAACGTTGACCTGTCTGCATCCCCCAGAAAACTGGCAGCTTGTTAAGGGCATGGACTGTGGGTTCTTAGTCTTCAGTCATCTCCCACAGGACCCCAATAAATATGCGTTCTAATAATAAAGAAATAAAACCAATGAAAGTTAAGTTACCCAAAAATATTAGAGAAGAGTAAAGTCCCAGTCTCATCTGTAAGCCTGGTGATTACATCTGTCAAAAGTTTGGAAAAATTCTGAGATGCCTGCTGGAGAGAATGAGTTATGTCAGTAGAGGAGGCAGCATGGAAGCTGTGCTTATAACATTTATTTGGAAGGAGAGGAGTAACCCCATCCTGGAGGAAGGGCTTGAGCAAAGGCGCACCTGCTCCCTATCTGATTGGGGAACAGCACTTGTAGGGTACAGAATCATACCATTATTTCAAAAAACTGGCGAAAGGGCTGGAGTGATACTACCAATCAGAGATCCCACCTCACCCGACAAACGATGACCCATCAGAGTGGTCAGAGAATCAGAGGCCACACAGAAGGGATTGTGCTTGGAGAAATAGGTCACAGATAATTAAACAAAAAAAGAATTTTTTTTTTTTTTTTTTTTTTTTTTTTTTTGGAGACAAAGTTTCACTCTTATGCCCAGGCTGAAGTGCAGGGGCCGGCAATCTCGGCTCACTGCAACCTCTGCCTTCCAGTTTCAAGCAATTCTCCTGGCTCAGCCTCCCGAGTAGCTGGGATTACAGGCGCCCACCACCGTGCCCAGCTAATTTTTGTATTTGAAGCAGAGGGGGTTTCACCATGTTGTCCAGGCTGGTCTCGAACTCCTGACCTCGTGATCCACCCGTCTTGACCTCCCAAAGTGCTGGGATTACAGGCGTGAACCACCACACCGGGCCAAAGAGGACTCTCTTTAACAATGCCTGTTCTTGTAGGAGTAAGATGGAATCTCATCGTGGTTTTAATTTGCATTTCCCTGATGATTAGTGATATTGAACATTTTTTATGTTTTTTGGCCATTTGTATATCTTCTTGAGAAATGTCTATGGTAGGAATGTAAATTAGTCCAACCTCTATGGAAAACAGTATGGAGATTCCTTAAATAACTAAAAGTAGGTTTAGCATTCAATCCAGACATCCCACTACTGGGTATCTACCCAAAGGAAAAGAAGTCATATATTAAAAAGACACATGCACACATATGTCTATTGCAGCACAATTCACAGTTGCAAAGATATGGAACCAACCTAAGTGCCCATTGGCCAATGAGTGGATAAAGAAAATATGGCATATATACATCATAGAATACTACTCAGCCCTAAAAAGGAACGAAATAATGTCTTTTGCAGCAACTTGGATGGAGCTGGAGGCTCACTTCTAAGTGAAGAAACTCAGGAATGGAAAACCAAATACCGTATGTTCTCACTTATAAGTGCGACCTAAGTTGTAAGGATGCAAAGGCATACAGAGTGGTCTAATGGACTTTGGAGACTCAGAAGGAAGAAGGTGGGAGAGGAGTGTGGGATAAAAAAACTACATAGTAGATAGAACGAGCGCTGCTCGGATGATGGGTACACTAAAATCTCAGAATTCACCACTATATAACTCATCCACGTAACCAAAAACCACCTAGGGCCTAAAAGCTATCCAAAAAAGATATACATATATATGTTAAAATGTATATTTTATATATATTATATATATGTTAAAATATTTTTTAAAAAGAGGATTCTGAATAACAACTTTCTACCTCCTTCAGCTGACTCAGGAGACCATTAAGTGTGTCTCTATTGAAATCCAAGGACGGGGAAATGAGGCAGATAGTGCTGATGCTATGGGCTTCTTTTTTCTGATTACATACAGGATAGAGTGAAGGAAGAAGTGACTTTGACCCATTCTGATAAACGAATCCAGAAGTCAATTGCATTGGTTTGTTGTCCTAACGCTAAAGAAATTTTCCAGGGGGAAAGCTATAAAGAAAATATCTATTTAGAGAGGAAAAGTCTCAAACACCCATAATTGTTGCAAATTTAAGAAAAAAAAAATCTTCAAAAGGAAAGCATTACTTCTAAGCTACGTGTTCCATATGCATTTTAGAAAGAAAATATGGGACAATATAAAGCAGCTTTCTGTCAGCTATTGGGGATTTGCATGAGAATGATCAAAAAGGCCCTCTTCCTCTCTCTGAGATGTATAAAGTCTTATCAGTCTCTTCTCAAAAGACTCTCTGAGTAGGCAGTTACTCCTCTATCAAAACTGTTTACACTTGCAAGCAATATAACTCTCATGGCTGGTTTTATGAATTTCTTAGCTGTCTGAACGGAAGTAGTTTGAAACATTAGAAAACCCATTCAAATCTTATTTCGCTGGCAGCAGGTAACTTGGAAATGATTTTGTGCTCCTTCCCCTTTTCTAATTCTTTGAAGAGTGATGATACTGATGGGCTTCATTACTTCCACGGGGAAACAGATCTGGAGACCTGTGAAGGCAAAGGTACTCGCCCATCATCATGATGCAATTTACACTGTCTAAGTTTTTGGTGGCCAGATGAGATTTATGCAAAAGAATACTGAGATAATTGTGGCCTTGAAATTCTGGGAGATTGCTCATGTTTTTGCATTTTAATAGGAACGCTGTAAGGGAGAGCTAAAGTGGGGAGGAATAGTAGATAAGGCATGGGATAGGGTGGCATGAAATCTCAGATGCGAATTCAAGTTTGACTTGGCTAAATAATGTCAACTTTCTAAGCATCTGTGTACTTTCACTCTAAAATGGGATAGCTATATTCATTTCAAAGGGGTGTTGTGGAGACGAAACAAGATAATGTATCCATATGTAATGTATATACATAATATGTAAGATGATATATGTAATATATACATAAGATAATGTATATCTATCTATCAGACATTCTCCATGTATGTCACACAATAATGGTTCAGTGAATTGATGGTGGTAGTGGTGGTGGTGGCAGTGGTATTACTATTCTTACTATACTTTATCCAATGAAAGACAACATTTAAGTGAGAGAGTCAATTCTGAATTATCCATGATGATGGCAAAGGGTTAGAGTAGGAATTAATGTCACAGATAAGTAACATTATTCAAACATTATTGAAAGCCAACATTCCTTAATGTGGGATATAATTATTGTTTTGTTATTTAATGTACACTCATTTTCAAATATGTTTTAACAGATAAAAAGCTGTTCATTTTTAAGTATATAACTTGATATATACAAAGTATATAAAGTGATATATCACTTTGGTGATAAGTATATACCCATAAAACTATCACCACTACCAAGCCACAAACATATCCATCACCTCCCAAATTTTCCTCCTGTCTTCTTTATTATTATTTTTTTTGGTGGTAAGAACACAACATAACACCTACCCTTTTAGCAAATTTTAAGTATGCGATATAATATCATTAGCTGTAGGTTTTATGGTGTATGGTAGCTCACCAGAACTTACCTTGTATAAATAAAACCTTGTAGGCATTAACCACTCCCTCTCCAACTACCCCTCACCCGAACTTCTAGCAACCACCATTCTACTGTCTGCTTCAGGATTTGATTATTTTAAATTTCACATGTAAGTGAGATCATACAGTATTTGTTGTTCACTGGGCAGAATGCCCTCCAGATCCATTCATGTTGTCACCGATGGCAGGATTTTATTCTTTTATAAAGATAGATAATATTGTATTGTAGGTATGCACCATGTTTTTTTAATTCACTCATCCATCAATGGATATTTTGGTTGTTTCTTTTTCTTGGCTATTGTGAATAGTGCTACAATGAACATGGGAATGTAGATATCTCTTCAAGATCCTGATTGCAATTCCCTTGTGTATATACCTAGAAGTGAGGTTGCTGGATTATATGGTAGTTATATATTTAATGTTTTGAGGAATATACACAATGGTTTTCATAATAGCTGGACCAATTTAAATTCCTACCAAGAGTATACAAGTGTTTTATTTTCTCTACATTCTCACCAACATTTATTATTATTTTTTAACAGCTATCCTAACAGGTATGAGGTGATATCCTATTGTGGTTTTGATTTGCATTTCCCTGATGATTAGTGATGTTGAGCACATTTCTATAGACCTGCTGGCCATTTGTATGTTTTCTTTGGAGGGATGGCTATTCAGAACCTTTGACCATTTTTCAAATCAGTTTATTTGCTTTTTTTGCTATTGACTTGTATGATGTTCTTTATATATTTTAGATATTAACCAAATATATTTTCAAATATTTAAATGAAAATTGTATAAAGGGGGAAATGAAAGTATCTTAGAATTGTATAACTTCTTACTCTATGATATGGTGATTATACTCTCAAATTTATTTTTGTGTATGTGTAAAATAAGTTTTAGAACAAAATAATAGCTTTTGACTCGACATTAAGGCTTGATCTTGATGAGATGATGGACCATTTTATCTCTAGGGCCTTATCTTTGAGGTAGAGTTCACTGAGAACTTTAAAATTTTGGTTCAGTTTATGAGCCAATAGCAAATTAGGCTTTCAGATGAACAGAGGGGATGTGAGTTTTCTATTACCAAATAGTCTTGTTGAACTTAGTATTTCTTGTTGAACTTCACAAAGTAGTGACTTTTGGCAAAGAATAATTTCAAAAAGCTAAAACCAGGATTTTCATATAAACATAAAATAAAGACATACAAAGATTCCTTTGTATACCTCATTCAGTTTAGAATTCAAGGAACAGAAATTTAAATAGTCACTCAATAAAATGTGAAAATTAATTTGTTAATAGATACAAACCTGCTTTATGTTAAAGATGACAAAACAGTCACCTTTGGCATTTAGAGTTCTGATCAAACAAATCTAAAACTTAACGCACAAAATTATATTATCAATGTTCCCATCAAACAATAAAGAATAAAATTAAACACAGATGAATTTTCTTAAATAAATAATCCTTGGATGAGACCTCTTAACAATGACCTCGTTTGATTTTGAAAATGCAGGATCTCATCTTTTGCTTTATTTCTAAATTTTGAATGTTAATTTTTCTTAATACTTTTTTTCACCTGTTCTTGCTTGTTATGATCATGGTCCCTATTATCTTTTGACTGACAAAATATTCTCTTTTGATGTGTCTTTTATTTTTTTCATGTCTTTCATCATAGAAAAAATGTATTTTATAAAGAAATGATGTTGAATTTTGTTCACTTGTTCTTTTTATTTTATAAATAGGTAAAATGGAAATGGAGTCCATTTTATCTCCTACTCTAGAGCTGATTCCACCAAAACTAAAGATTAACTATTAAACTCTTATCTTATTGCTACTTTTTGCATATTTCTCTGAAGTTTAAGCTTAGAATAAATTCTTCTTGCTGGAAGCGGTGGCTCACGCCTGTAACCCCAGCACTTTGGGACGCCAAGGCTAGTGGATCACCTGAGGTCAGGAGTTCAAGACCAGCCTGGCCAACATGGTGAAACCCTGTCTCTACTTAAAAATACAAAAAAAAAATAGCCAGGTGCGGTGGTGGGCACCTGTAATCCCAGCTACTTGGAAGACTGAGGCAGGAGAATCACTTGAACCCAGGAGGTGGAGGTTGCAGTGAGCCAAGATCACGGCACTGCACTCCACAAAATAAGACTCTGTTTCAAAACAAAAAAGAATGAATTTCTCTCATGCCCCATCTCACCCCAAGACCATAAAAAATGTCTCTCTTTCATGCCCCACTGCACTTGTGACTCTAAGATGATACACTTCCTAGCCGCCTTCCACCGCCCTCACGCCCTTCCATTAACTCAGAATCCTTAAGGGCAAAAATTGTCTTTGTTCCCTGTTCCTCATGGCCTGATTTATATTAGGCACTTAATAAGTAACCCTTGAATTATTTACTGATGTATGGACACTATTCTTGTGGTCAATGAAGAAAATGAAAAAGAAATGTTTAATGTAAAAATACAAACTAAAAATAAATTCAAAGCTTCTTTCCTCATATCGCCCTCATGTTTTTGTTTTAGTCGTTAAACAAAACTTACCCTATCACTCAACCTAAACATCCTAACACTCTTCACCTTTTAGTGTATTTACACAATTAATTAGTAATTCTGCTGTAATTTTACCTTAACTACTCTTCCTTGGGTGAAACATAGCAAAATGGTCAAATCTGAGTTTCTCAACTCAAAGTTGAGCTTAGGTGTTCAAAACCAGCTTTACTGAATGTAAACTTGTGTTTAACTTTGTTTTATATTCAATAGTTATAAAGGGATGTTTCCCTTCTCCGAGCCAAAAAAAAAAAAAAGCCCTCCTAATTTCTTAGAAAAGAACTGAATGAGAAAGAGTTCCTTATCATAAAGCAATTTTGTGGTGCAACTAAGGCTAATTCTTGACACTCAAACTAGTAGATGAGACATTAGATGCTGCAGTGACAAGTTGGTGTGTATTGCCCAACCAGTGTCACACAATGTTCCCATCTGTCTTTTTTCCAAAATACATGGCAGAGGGGAACAAGCACAAGTAGACCAGAGTTAGATAATTCTTGCTGCATAATGCACCCATATGAGGCAATCAAAAACCAAGGATTACTGGGTGACTTAGAGATATTACATAAAGGCCGGGCGCCGTGGCTCACGCCTGTAATCCCAGCACTTTGGGAGGCTGAGGCAGGCAGATCTCAAGGTCAGGAGTTCGAGACCAGCCTGGCCAATATGGTGAAACCCCATCTCTACTAAAAATACAAAAATTAAGCGGACGTGATGGCGTGTGCCTGTGGTCCCAGCTGCTCGGGAGGCTGAGGCAAAGGAGTCGCTTGAACCCGGGAGTCGGAGGTTGCGGTGAGCTGAGATTGCACCGTTGCACTCCAGCCTGGGCGACAGAGCGAGACTCTGTCTCAAAACAAAACAAAACAAAACAAAAAAGTAGTATTACATAAAATACTTTGCAATACCACACTACCATAATGAGAACTGAAAGAAGCTAATGTGTTGGAGAAACAAGAAGCCAAGCCTTCCCCTACTGTTGTCACTATCACTGGGGGACGACATAATAAATGCTCAATGAGTGTCGGCTCATTCCACTCCTCTCTCGCCTGCTGCCCAGGCAGGATCACCATCTGCAAGGTCTTACACATACACTGAGAGTTACCAAGTAAGGAGGAGCATGGTGATTTGGGGCAATTGGAAGTGGGGATTCCTCTTTCTTTTCTGTAGGAATTGTCCAGTGCCATGCTAGTTAACAATCAGCATGGCAGTGGACAGCCTTGGATTTTACCATTTGCCAATTTCCATGGTGTAAATACTTTCATCATCTATTGCCAATCTCAAGCTACTAACCTGAGTTTGCTGAAATATGTCCTTTAAATACATTAGATATCTCAGATATTTCAGCTTCTCCCTTCAGTAACATAAAAATAAACAGAAAATTACTTGGTGTTTAGAAGACATAAACAACACTGTTAATCAACATGGTCAACAGCAGGATAACAATTATTTTCCTTTGCAAATGGAACATTCTCCAACAGGGATGATATTTTATGACGATATTTTATGATAATATTTATATATAAATCTCAAATATATAAAAAGATTCAAATAATACAGACTATGCTTTCTAATCACAGAGAATTAAACCTGTAGCTGAAATTATTTGAAAATGTTTGGAAATTTACAAATTAAACAGCACACTTCTGCATAACCCACAGAAAACAAAGAAGAAATCACAGAGGGAATTAGAATATATTTTGTGCTGAATAAAAAACCAGAACATTTCAAATTTTGTGGAATAGGACTTAAAAGAGCGTTGAGTATAATGTATAGCTTTAAATGCTTCAACTAGAAAAAATAAAAAGATCTCATATCAGCAACCCTAAGATTGTCATATTAAGATGCTGGAAATGAAGTATATATTACAATGAAACTTAAGAGAAGAAAAAAAATACGAGTATAAATCAAAAGAGAGAAAACTAGAGAATTTCAGTTAAACCAAAAGGTTATATTTTGAAAAGCGCAACCCACTAGGTATATTAATCAAGGAGAAATTAGAAAAGGTGCAGATGACCATTATCTAGAATAATAAAAGAATATCACTACAGATCTTACATACATAAAGGTAGAATAAAAAATTAAGAAAATGTTTATGCTAATTAATTTGAAAGCTTAGATGAATTGGGTAAATTTACCTTGAAAGAGATGCAGTGGCTCATGCCTGTGATCCCAGCACCTTGGGAGGCTGAGGCAGGTGGATCAATTGAGGTCAGGAGTTCGAGAACAGTCTGGTTAACATCATGAAACCCTGACTCTACTAAAAATATATTTTTTAAAATTAGCCGGGCATGGTGGTGAGTACCTGTAATCCTAGCTACTCAGGAGGCTGAGGCAGGAGAATCGCTTGAACCTGGGAGGTGGAGGTTGCAGTGAGCCAAGATCACACCACTGCACTCCAGCACAGGTGACAGAGCAAGACTCTATCCAAACAAACAAACAAACAAAAAAACTTACCAAAATACACTCAAGAATAAATACAAAATTTCAATAGCATGGAAATAATTAAATAAACAGACTTTGCATATTGAATTGGTTTTACAATTTAAATAGAGTTTGTTTAACTGAATTCAAATGAATACTTATGAAAGAAATAATACACTCACAAACTTTTTTAAAAAAAAATAGAAGAGAAATAGGCTGGACCCTGTGGCTCACACCTGTAATCCCAGCACTTTGGGAGGCTGAGACGGGCAGATCACGAGGTCAAGAGATCAAGACCATCCTGGCCAGCATGGTGAAACCCTGTCTCTACTAAAATACAAAAATTAGATGGGCGTGGTGGCACTGGCCTGTAGTCCCAGCTACTCGGGAGGCTGAGGCAGGAGAATTGCTTGAACCTGGGAGGCGGAGGTTGCAGAGAGCCGAGATTGTGCAACTGCACTCCAGCCTGGAAACAGAATGAGACTTCACCAAAAATAATAATAATAATAAGAAGAAGAAGAAGAAGAAGAAGAAGAAGAAGAAGAAGAAGAAGAGAAATAAACTTTTCTCAAACATTTTATCAGTAAAAAATTATATTGATACTAAAAATCAGAGAAAATACATAAAAATACCCTCTAACATCAATGTTACTCAAGAGCATATGTGCAAATCCCAAAAGAAAATATTAGCAAACTAAATCCAGCAATAGTAACATTGGGATTTAGGTCCCAAAGCAAAGTTGGTTTACCTTTAGGAAAATCAAACAAACAAGGCACTTCACCTCATTAACCAAATAAGGCTAACATCTATTCGATTATATAACCAGATACAGGAAAAACATCTGACAAAATTCAACATCCATTCTTAATATTTCTTAGAAATGCAGCAATAGCAGAGTAGATTGTTAACCTATTTAAAAATGTACAACACCTTACAGTTAACATCATACTAGTCATAAAGGTTGAATGATTTCCTCTTAAGATCAGTAAAAAGATAAATTTTTTTCTGCCTTTATTCGTTCTATTCATCATTGTAACAAAGGTTCTATAGTCAGTCTACAGAGCAATTCAAAGGAACAAAAGTCAGTGATTGAAAAGGAAGAAGGAAAACTGGCTTTATTCACAGATGACATTATCGTATGTGTAAAAATTCTTGAGAAATTTAAAGACAGCCTATAGTAACTGATAAGTGAATTTAGTCAGGTTATGAGACAAGAACAATGTACCAAATGTATGTGTATTTCTACATGACAGGAACACTTACAAATTGAAATTAAAAATCAATATCTGTTACAGGAGCATAAAAATAAATAGTTAAGAACAAATTAAACAAAATGTGTGCAAGATTCATAACACTGAAGATGCTAAACAATTGCCAGAGAGAAATATAAAATGATGTAATGAAGGGGTGTAAAGTGTTCAAGGATTTGAAGACTCAATATCGGTGTCACTTTCCCTTAAAATCATCTCCAGAGTCAAATCTATTCCAATCAAAATCTTATCAGGCATTTTTATAGATATCGACAAGCAGTATTTAAAATATATATGCAGTGGGATTTACATGGAATGGAAATAACAAGATTGCTCTGAAAAAGAACAAATTTGAAAGAATTATATTATCAAATTTCAACTATTGTATAAAGCTACGGTAACAAGGTACAGTATTAGCCTGAATTTAGATGTATAGGTTATAAAACAAAATATCCAGAAACAAATTTACAAATGCAAGCTCAGTTGATTTTCAACAAAGTAGCTAGAGTGATACAGTGGAGGGATTGGTTCTTTCAAAAAATGATGCCACAACAATTTATATCATCTGGGAAATAATAATTAGCTTTGATTCTGTCCTCAGACCAACCACAAAAAAATTAACTTGAAATAGATCACAGGCCAAAAGTAAAAATTTAGGATGTGTAACTTGTAGAGAAAAACAGAGCAGAAAATTTTTGCAACTTTGGCATAAGCAAAGATAGGCCAAACAAAGCATGACATATTTTTCTTTTAACTTTTGTTTAATTAAAAGAAAATACTTCTGTTCTTCAAAGGATGCTGTCAGAAAAAAAGCAAGCCAGACTAAGAGAAAATATTGAGTATTTAATGCAATAAAGTCGAAAAATAAGACAGCTGATTATCCCTTTTTGAAATAATAAAAAATTAAAACTTGCCAAAAATTAATCTTTTAATATCCTGAGATAATAATAGTGATAATATTTGTTGCAATATTAGTAGTAGTAAATTAAATAGAAGTTTATCAATTATGGAAAGCTGAGAACCACCTTAATTGCTTGTTCCTTTCATGAAAATTCCCCTTTAAAATACCTGCCAAAAAACAGATCGTTAAACACTGTTTGGGTGTTATGACTATTGCATTATGAGAGAAAACACAAAGTTTATTTGGTTAAATATTTTTCCAGTCATGTAAAGTGTGCTCACTTTCTTTTTTTTTTTTTTTTCTTTTTTCTTTTTCTTTTTTTTTTTTTTTGAGATGGAGTCTCCCTCTGTCGCCCAGGCTGGAGTGCAGTGGCGCAATCTCGGCTCACTGCAACCTCCGTCTCCTGGGTTCATGCCATTCTCCTACCTCAGCCTCCCAAGTAGCTGGGACTTCAGGCTCCCGCCACCATGCCCAGCTAATTTTTTTGTATTTTCAGTAGAGACAGGATTTCACCATATTAGCCAGGATGGTCTCGATCTCCTGACCTCGTGATCCGCCTACCTTGGCCTCCGAAAGTGCTGGAATTACAGGCGTGAGCCACCGTGCCCAGCCAGTGTGCCCACTTTCACTTAAATTCCTCTAATTAAATCATGCTTAAATGCTTCTGATTAAATTGTGTGCCTACACATAATTTAAAGAAAAAATATTTTATTATTAAAATAATTTTATATTACTCAATTAACTTACTACTAAAAAATTATTTTAACAAAACCCTGGCCATCCTCCTCCCTACTGCATTTTCGTGGATACTAGCCTGCCATCAGTCACGCTGAGTCATGGACCCGACAGCTCTCATCTCCTGCACTTTGGAGCACATGAGCTCTAGAACACTGAGAGGTAGAAGACTTCTCTTCCTCTCTAATCTTCTCACCACGGATTTGCCCATAGTTCCTAGCCTTCCAGCTCATACCAATTATACGTGTCCTTGTTTGAACCTGAAATGTTGATGAGACCCATGTCTATAATATAAGCACCGAGGCAGGTGAAGGTCTCCTGCCCAATTTCCCATACACTCCATGGGTTGTACATGGCTGCTTCCTTCCCTATCACATCTGTGACATGTGAACTACATTTGCTCATCCTCCTCATTTCATGAAGAGAAATTCTGAAACAGTATTCTGTATGTGCCTCTTGATTATGTTATTAGTGATCTTGAAACCCCTCAGCAGGTTCTCCATAACCAGATGGCTAGGCAGGGTAACCTGCTGACAACCTAGGCCTGTAGGCAACAGACTGACCTCTCAGCACAGGACCTTGTCTCACCAGCCTTTTGCTAGTCAGGACCTGGCTCAGAGTATCGCAGATAGTGACAAGCAGTATCTAAAATGTATATGCAGGCCAGGTGCAGTGGTTCACGCCTGTAATCCCAACACTTTGGGAGGCCAAGGAGGGTGGATCACCTGAGGTCAGGAGTTCGAGACCAACCAGACCAACATGAAAAACCCTGTCTCTACTAAAAATACAAAATTAACCGGGTGTGGTGGTGCATGCCTGTAATCCCAGCTACTCGGGAGGCTGAGGCAGGAGAATCACTTGAACCCAGGAGATGGAGGTTGTGTTGAGCCGAGATCGCACCATTGCACTCTAGCCTGGGCAACAAGAGCAAAACTCTGCTTCAAAAAAAAAAAAAAAAATTGTATATGTAGGCTGGACGCATGGCGCATGCCTGTAGTCCCAGCTATTTGAGAGACTGAGGCAGAAGAATTGCTTGAGCCCGGGAGGCAGAGGTTGCAGTGAGCTGAGATCACACCGCTGCACTCCAGCTCTGGGCAACAGAGCAAGACTCTGTCTCAAAAATAATAAAATAATAAAATGCATATGCAATGGGATTTACATGCAATGGGAACAACCAAGATTGCTTTGAAAAGGAACAAATGTGAAAGCATTACATTATCAAATTTCAATTATTTTATAAATTGATGGTAAGAAAGTGTAGTATTTATCTCAAAATAGATGTGTAGGTTACGCGACAAAATGTGCAGAAACAAATCTACACATGTAAGATTAGTTGATTTCACAAATACAGACCTCAAAAGAGAAAGCACTCTGCTGGGCACGGTGGCTCATGCCTGTAATCCCAGCACTTTGGGAGGCCCGAAGTGGACAGATCACTTGAGGTCAGGAGTTCAAGACCGACTTGGCCAACATGGTGAAACCCCGTCTCTACTAAAAATACAAAAGTTAGCCAGGAGCAGTGGCATGTGCCTGCAGTCCCAGCTACTCGGGAGGCTAAGGCAGGAGAATCGCTTGAACCCAGGAGGTGGAGGTTTTAGTGAGCCAAGATTGCACCACTCCACTCCAGCCTGGGCAACAGAGTGAGACTCTGTCTCAAAAATAATAATAATAATAAATTAAATTAAAAAAAAAGAGAGACAGAAAGCACCTTTAGTCAACGACTGCTCACTAGACATGATGGCCAATGTGAAATGTGAGTGGCCTCTATGAAGCAGAAACCATTCTATAGAGAATGTATAAATGAGGCAGCCCATAGTTGAGAAGGATACTTTTAATAGTTTTAATGAGGCATCGTCAAAGTGTAAAATTTTAGGTTCTTGGAAATGTATGTGCCTATGAAACCATCACATAATTAAGACAAAAAAACATATCCTGTACCCCAAAAGTTGCCTCATGCTCTTTAATAATCCTCACCTCGCCTTTTCTGTCCCCATCTCCAGAAGACCATTGCCACTATGGGTTAGTTTGCATTTCCTGGAATCTTATATAAATGGAATCATACAGTACTATTTTTAAACATCTGTATTGAGGTATAATTTACTGTATTGAGGTATAATTAATATAAAATTCAATAATTTCAGTAAATTTGTACAGTGTAGAGCTACCACCACATCTAAGTTTAGAATATTTCTACCACCACAGAAATTGCCTCCATGCCCATTTACAACTACCCAGCCCTGGGCAAAAATCTGTTCTGTTTCTTTATAATAAATTGTTCTAGACATTTCACATCAGTAGAATCATATAATATATAGTGTTTTCAGCCTGGCTTCTTTCTCTTAGCTTAATGTTTCTAAGGTTCATCAATGTTGGAGGATGTATCTCTGCCAGTTAATTGTGAAAAAAATACCATTTTAGGCTGGGCATGTAGGTAGCTCACACCTGTAATCTCAGCACTTTGGGAGGCCGAGGTGGGCAGATTACCTGAGTTCAGTGTAAGAGTTAAAGAAGAAAGAAACATGAAAAGCAGCTCAATAGTCAAAGACAGGTTTATTTTGTTGAGCCACTTTTCATGTTTCTTTCCTCTTTCTTTAATTCTTACAGTCAAGAGTTTGAGACCAGACTGGCCAACATGGCAAACTCCATTTCTTACTAAAAATACAAAAATTAGCCAGGCGTGGTAGCAGGTACCTATAATCCCAGCTACTCAGGAGGCTGAGGCAGGGAGAATTGCTTGAACCTGGGAGGCGGAGGTTGCACTGAGCCGAGATCATGCCACTGCACTCCAGCCTGGGTGACGGACCCAGATTCCATAACAAAGAAGAAAGAAAGAGAGAAGGAAGGAAGGAAGGAAGGAAGGAAGGAAGGAAGGAAGGAAGGAAGGAAGGAAGGGAGGGAGGGAGGGAGGGAGGGAGGGAGGGAGGGAGGGAGGGAGGAAGGAAGGAAGGAAGGAAGGAAGGAAGGAAGGAAGGAAGGAAGGAAGGAAGGAAGGAGAAAATAAAGTACCATTGTAAAGTATACCCCTTTTATCTATCAGTTCATGTAGTAGGCTACATAATGGCTGCCTGAAGGTGTCAGGTCCTAATACTTGTAAATATTATCTTTTTTGCATGATAGGTCTTTGCAGATATAATTAAAAATACTAAAATTAAGGGATTATTCTCAAATCATCCATGTGGTCCCCAAATGGCATCACAGATTTCCTTGTAAGAGAGTCAGAGGGAGATTTGAGTCACACAGAACATGACAGAATCTCAGGAACGAGGTTGAGTGGTAAAAGCCAGAAACAAAGAGCAGAAGGTGACAGAGGTAGAGAGTACAGTGATGTGACTACAAGTCAAGGAATGTCGGAATGTTGGCAGCCAACAGCAGCGGGAAGAAGCAAAGACCTGATTCTTCCATAGAGGGAGTGCAGCCCTGCAGACATCTTGGTTTCAGACTTCCGGCCTCCAGAACTGTGAGGGAATCAATTTCTATTGTTCTAAGCCACAAAGTGTGTAGTGATTTTTTATGGCCGCCTACTAATATAATTCACCAACTGATGAACATTTGGAATGTTTCCAGATTTTGGCTATGATGACCAATGCTGTTATGAATATTCGCATGCACGTCTTTTGGGGGACACAGGCTTTCGTTTATCTCGGATGGATATCTAGGAGTGGAATTGCCAAGTCATATGGTAAATCCATGTTTAACACTTTAAGAAGCCACCAGTCTTTCTTCCAAAGTGGCTGTGCGATTTACATTCCCATCAGCAAAATACGAGGGTTCCTGAATCCCCAGACCATTATCAACCCTTGGAGTTTCCTTTTCGTTTTATTATAGCCACTTTGGTGAGTGTAAAGTGGTTTCTCGTTGTGACTTGCCCTAACTGTTAATGACACTGAACACCTTTATGTGGGTATGTTAGCCACTTGCATACATTCTTTAGTAAAACGTCCATTCAAAATTTTACCCACTTTTAATAAGGCTGTTTTTCTTCTTATTCTTGAGTTGTAAGGGGTGCTGTTTTGTGGTTTTTTTTTTTTTTTAAGTAGACATTACTTTTAAAAGAAGTTTTTCCTTCATAGCAAATTTGAGCAGAAGGTATAGCTATTTCCCAGGTACCTCTGACCCCCACACATAAATGGCCTTGCCCTTCATTATCAACACTCTCTACCAGAGAGGTACATTTTTTTTTACAATTGATGTACTTGATGAACCTTCATTGACACATCATTAGCACTCGAAGTCTATAGTTTATATCAAGGTTCCCTCTTGGTGTTATGCACTATATTGATAAATGTATAACATGGACCCACCAATATAGCATCACACAGAGGAGTTTTACTGCCCTAAAAAAAAAAAATCACCTTCTGCGCTGCATCCATTTACCCCTCCCTCTCCACTAACTCCAGGTAACTACTGATCTTTAACTGTTTCCTTAATTTCACCTTTTCCTGAGTGTCATTGAGTGTCATATAGTTTAACTCGTACAGTATGGAGCCTTTTAAGGTCGGTTTATTTCACTTAGTAGTATGCATGGTGTTTCTTTCATGTATTTACACGGTGTGACATTTAATCTTCCAATCCAAAAACATAAAATGTCTTTCCATTAAATGTTATATTCTTTTATTCTTCTTAGCCATGTTTATAGTTTTCTCAGTACAAGTCTTTCACTTTTTTTTTTTTTTTTTAACTGCCAAGGGCTTTATTTTTCCAACATAACCACTGTGCCATTACCATACCTTTTAAAATTAACAAGCATTTCTTAAGATCAAATAATACCCAATACATATTCAAATTTCTCAAAAATATCTTTTTATACATCATTTGTGTGAATCAAGATCCTAACAAGGTACATCCGTTTAGTATTCTCTTACTTATCTTTTTATTTATTAACAGTCTCTCCTCTCATTTTTTTTAACTTTATAACATGCATTCCTATACACCTTTTTATTTTATGGCTATTTTATTTCTGGATTTCATTTTCAAATTCTTTATTGCTGTTATATAAAAATAAATAAAATTGTTGTTTATGTATTTGTCCCATATTCTATAGCCTTGCTGAATTTATTGTTTTTTATCTCTAGTAGTTTTTTGGGATTTTGTTTTGTTTTGTTGGTGGTGACAGTAGTGTTGTTTTGTCTTTCACAGTTATGATTGCCTTTGCAGATGTTTTAAGATTTTCTGCATACAGAATTATATCAACTGTGAATAAAGCGTTTAACATCTTCCTTTCTAAACTGAATGCTTTTACACTTTTGCCTAATGGCACTGGCTAGAACTTACACTTCATGGTTAAATAGAAGTGACAAAAACGAGGATTTTAGTCATTTTCCCAATTGTAGTGGGAAACGTTTTTTGTTTTTTGTTTTTTGTTTTACTATTACATATGAAATAAGGTGAAGAAATTTTGCAGATGTCCTTTATTTCATATGTGTTTAAATATATTTTCACTTGATATAGAATTATAGGTTGACCTGTTTTTTTCTTTCAGTATTTTACCAATGTTTCTCCATTGTCTTCTTTCTTTCATTATTACTGTTGAGAAATCTGCTCTTATCCTTATCTTCGTTTCTCTGTACATAATGTGGCTTTCAGCTCTAGATGCTTTTAAAACTTTATTTTTATTACCTATTTTGAATACTTTAATTATAATGTGTCTTTGTGTCATTTTATTCATCTTTCTTGTTTTGGAGGTTTGTTGAGCTTGTATCTGTGAGATTCCAGTTTCCAACAAATGTTTTACCATTACTTATTTACATAGTTTGTTCTGCTGCACAGAGGGGACTCCAATTATACATATATTTTCTGTTACTTTCTTTCACAGGCTTATTGACAGTATGTATATTTTTAGACTATTATACTTGTTTTGTGTTGGATAGATTATATTAGGGTGTTTTTAAGTTTCCCAATCTTTTCTACTATAATGACTAACCTGTTAATCTCATCCAGTGAAACTCTCATCTCAGACACTGTCATGTTCATGATTAAAAGTTTAATTAAAAATTTTTCATAGCTTCCATACATTTATTTGTCTTTTAAGACATACAAAATGCAGTTCAGTAATTTAATGTCCTTATCTGCCAATTTGAACATCGGTGTCAGTTCTGGATTGGTTTTGATTGAATTTTCTCTTCAATATGAGTTACATTTTCACACACACACACATTGATCAGTTCTCTGTTGAATACATGGGGATACTCTTTACAGAACCGTGAAGTTGTCTGTGCAAGTCTCTGCTTTTGGCTACTCTGTCCTACAAACTTTAGCTACATTGGTCTTTCTGGATTCTCACCTCTGTCCTCTGGTTCATGCAGTCCAGCAGGTTATACCCGAGTTCCCTTTCTATGTTTAATGGTCTGAATACTCTCTCAAGGCAAAGAGCTAGAACATTGATAAGTTTTACCTTGTTTGTTTTCCATTTCAGAGAGATCAATGTCCTTTGTTGCCTTGTGTCCAATAACTTAAAAATACTCTATCTGATTTTTTGACTATTTCAGACTGGAGGGTAAAATTGATCCCCGTTACCCCATCTTTTCTGGAAGAAGGGATCCTTCACTGAGTTGTTTTGAAGTGTAACCAAAAAATAATAATGCTTTGTGTATGCTCCATTTAAATTTTCTATTTGCAATCCTTAACAAAAAGATGCATTGATACACAATCCAGCGTAAGCACTTTCGTTTAATTCTAAATTCTAACTCCACCAGCCTTCCAGTATTATCTAGCCTCACTCACACTGGCTTTTGCCATATTTCTGCCTGATCTGTCTCTGAGGAATTTGTCATTTCAGTACCTACATAACCTGGTGAAAAATACTAAGGCTTTTCACCTGCAGGAGACAAGATAAACAGCAGTTAATGCAACGTGTCTTCTAGAAAACAGAGAAAATAGCAATTAATGCAACATGTGTTCTAGAAAACAAATATCTTACACTGATAATATTTGTTTAATTATTCATGTCTGCTTTTCATTTTAAATTTAATATTTTCTAAGGGAAGTGTCATGGACATATTTGTATGAATTTGCATATTATCTCTTTGTACTCAATGAGAGAAGTTCTGTAAAATCAATGATAGATGGTCTGTGAGCCAGTCATGGGTTATTTGATGATCTGATTTGTGGCAGGTCTGAGAGATTAGTGACGTAAAATTTAGGTGCAGTCCTGGAGATTTGTGTGTTCAGATAAGGATGTCTGTGTGGAGACTGACATGTGGCCCATGAAGTCAGAAATTGGAAGGTATCTATGGTCAATAATGAGGAATCTTTGCAGTGAATGATGGGGGGACTATGGGGTAAGTTATAGGGCTTTGGGGTTAATAATCAGGTGTATGATTAATTATTATAGGGTCAGTGATAAGTCTCTGTGGCTTCAGTGGTGGGAGTCAGTGGATCCATGAGCAGAGGCTGAGGGATGAGTGACAGAGGACTGCGGTATTAGAAATGAGGTTTTTCTGGAGTCAGTAACTGTGTTCCCTAGATGTGTCATCTAGAAGAGGTATGAAATCTGGGTCTGTGATCTGGGGTCTCCAGCCTCAGGATATGGGGTTTTGCATGTCAGTGATGTGTGGCAGTGATATGAACCTGTGAGTTGGCTAACATGTGGTCTCTAAAGCTAGTGATACGGTCTCTGGGGCCAATAACAGAGGTCTAGAGAGTCAGCAATGGGAGTACTGTGGGCTCAGTAATGGAAATTCTATAGTTTGGTGATCTGTAGAAAAAACCGTGGTGAATCTCTGAGCTGATGATAGTGCATCTGTGGCTTTAAGGATAAGTGATGTTTGTATTAGGCTGTTCTTGCATCGTTATAAAGAAATACCTGAGACAGAATCATTTATAAGAAAAGAGGTTTAATTGGCTCACGGTTCTGTAGGCCATACGGGATGCATAGTGTCGGCATCTGCACGGCTTCTGGGGAGGCCTCTGGAAGCTTTTTCTCATGGTGGAAGGTGAAGTGATAGCAGGCACATCACCTGACAACATGGCAATAGCAGAAGCAAGAGAGAGTGGGGGGAGGTACCACACACTCTTAAACAATCAAATCTCATGAGAACTCACTCACTGTCATGAGGATAGCACCAAGCTATGAGGAATCCACACCTAGGACTCAAACACCTTCCACCATGTCCCACTTCCAACATTGGAGATTACATTTCAACAAAATATTTGGAGGAACAAATATCCAAACTACGTCAGTGTTGCTTTCTACCTTTTGTATTACCACCTGGATCAGTATTAGATGCAAGCTTTATGCAGACAGCAGGTGGAAACTTATACAATTCACATAAAATGACAGCGATTCCCTGAAGGTGACTCAGCTATAAGATGTCAACAGCCATCATACCGAGAGTGTCCCAGACCTAAAAGGGGCTGAAAGAGGGAAGCTGTACCCCACACCGTGAACTAACACAGACAATATGATTTTAAATGTGAAAAACCCAAAAGAATGATTGCAATGTCACTGAAACCAACCATAATAATTAGTAAAATAGCAAGTTGTAGAATTAACCTATGAAAATCAATACTCTGGACATATATAAAGAAATAGAACATATAATGGAAAAGAATTCTCCGTTTACAGTCACCAAATAGGCATGTAAACAGATAAAAGGCTTAGGCACAAATGTATCAAGAAAGGACCAGCATTAAGATACAATTTTGCTTTATTGATATTCTTGGAAAACTGCATAAACTGAATGTAATAATGGGAAATATCACCAAACAGAAGTTGAAGAAATATTGCACAAAATAACCAGACAGAACTTTTCAAATGTGTGAAAGTCATGAAATAAAATGAAAAGCTGAAGAACCGTTTATTAGTAAAGAAGTCTAGAGAGACATGATAACCAAATAAAATGTGTGATTCCTGATTGAATCATGGGGATCCAGATATTTAAAAATAAAAGTAAATCACTCACAAAGGACAAAAAAAAAGTCAATAATGCATTAAATAAACTTATTGAATCATTGAGAAATGTCTTGACCCTGGGGAGAAAAAATCCTCATTTTTAGTGGATACATAAATTCAGGTTAAAATATCATGCTGTTTAAAATTTGCCTTCAAAGTTGTTGAGAAACGAAATGTGCATGCACTTTATTTATTTTTATTTATTTATTTGTTTGAGATGGAGTCTTGCTCTGTCACCCAGGCTGGAGTGCAGTGGCATGATCTCAGCTCACTGCAACCTCTGCCTCCCGGGTTCAAGCGATTCTCCTGCCTCAGCCTCCTGAGTAGCTGGGATTACAGGCAAGCACTACCATGCCTGGCTAATTTTTGTATTTTTAGTTGGTCAGGCTGGTCTCAAACTCCTGACCTCATGATCACCCACCTCGGCATCCCAAAGTGCTGGGATTACAGGCATAAGCGACCGCACCCAGCCTGTACGTGCACTTTTTAAAGAGGTAAAAACAATAAGAGGTTCCAAAACACATAAAGCCTCAAAAGACACAAATATAAACTTGAATAAGTGGAAAGATGTAGCCTGTCTGAGGTTCTCCAGATTTAAGCTCTAAAATGAAGACTAAGGCCCTCATTATTTATGAAGGATGTGTTCCAGATAAAACCAGCAAGAGAATTGAAGCAGGACAAGAAAGGGGAACCAAGCCAGTGGACAATCTCTGGCCAAAATACCATCGTTAGCAGTTTTCAGGCTTGGACTGCAGGGAGCACTAGTGTATAAGTCTGACCACGGAGTCTTCTGACCTTGTGCGTCTGGTTTTCTTTGCTTTTTGAATTTCATTGGCAAATGGTCTTTCCAAAGCTGGGATTAAACATCCTGCTCTTTCACTTTCTACATAAACTGTGCAATTCACAGCAATGTGGCTCCATTTGCCTGGAGATAGGATTGTAATGAACCTCACAAAGGGTAAAAGGGATGGAGTATGTCTAGTGGAGCTCTGATTTTCTAAGTCCTGGAATAGGAGTATATATCTCAATGTTTTTTAAGTAAATTAATATATTGAATGCAATTCTACCCCATGGTGGTCGGAATAATGCCCTCCAGAGATGACCTTTTCCTTGGAACCTGTGAATATGTTATGTTAAAAGACAAAGGGAAGTTAATGTTACACGTGGAATTAAGCTTACTAATCAGCCAATTTAAAGAGGTTATGATGGGCCGGGCACGGTGGCTGACACCTGTAATCCCAGCACTCTGGGAGGCCGAGGCAGGCATATCACCTAAGGTCAGGAGTTCGATACCAGCCTGACCAATAAGGTGAAATCTGTCTCTACTAAAGATACAAAAAATTACCGGGGAGTGGTGATAGGTGCCTGTAATCCCAGCTACTTGGGAGGCTGAGGCAGTAGAATCACTTGAGCCTGGGAGGTGGAGGTTGCAGCGAGTTGAGATTGTGCCACTGTACTCTAGCCTGAACAACAAGAGCAAAACTCTGTCTCAAAAAAAAAAGAAGGAAAAAAAAAAGATTGTTCTAGATTATCTTGGTTGACCCAACGTAATCATAAAGATCTTTTAAATGTGGAGGGAGGCAGAAGAATCCATGTCCTATGACGTGATGTGAGAAAGACTTGACTAGACATTAGTGGCTAGACCAAAGATGGAAGGGGTCATGGGCCAATGCATGCCAGCAACATCTAGCTGATGGAAGGGGGGAAAAGGAAAGTCTTCTCTAGAACAATATCAAAATATCTGGAACATAATAAAATATTTTTAGAAGTCTCTGTAGTGTAGTATTGGTGCAGGAATGGACACATAGACAAACTGAACAGAATAAAATATCATGATATAGATTCAAATGCATGTGGAAATGTAGTATATAATAAGGAGGACAGCTTAATTAACTGTGTAAAGGATATCTTTGTACTAGTGGTATTTGGTTAATTGTATATTCCTTAGGAAAAAGATAAAATTGGGCACATGCCTCACAGTAACACCAACATAAACTTCAAATGAGTTAAAGATCTAAATTTTAAAAAAGAAATTGTATAAATAGGTAAAAAATCATGGGTAAAATCCTCTAATCCTTGTTAGTAGGAGGACTCTGTACTATGAGTCAAATTCCAGTGGCAGTAAGTCAAAACATTCTTAAGTAGATCCTATTAAATATATATACACACACACATATATGTATATATGTATAATATATATATATTTTAACTCAAGAAAAGTAGATGTTATATGACAAACTGAGAAAACTATTTACAGTCATGCCATGAAGAGTTAGTAATTTTTTTTATTATTTTATTTTTTTTGCGGGGGGGTATATCTGAATTTTTTTAAATTATACTTTAAGTTCTAGGGTACATGTGCATAACGTGCAGGTTTGTTACATATGTATACTTGTGCCATGTTGGTGTGCTGCACCCATCAACTCGTCAGCACCCATCGACTCATCATTTACATCAGATATAACTCCCAATGCAAACCCTCCCCCCTCCCCCCTCCCCATGATAGGCCCTGGTGTGTGATGTTCCCCTTCCCGAGTCCAAGTGATCTCATTGTTCAGTTCCCCCCTATGAGTGAGAACATGCAGTGTTTGGTTTTCTGTTCTTGCAATAGTTTGCTGAGAATGATGGTTTCCAGCTACATCCATGTCCCTACAAAGGACACAAACTCATCCTTTTTTATGGCTGCATAGTATTCCATGGTGTATATGTGCCACATTTTCTTAATCCAGTCTGTCACTGATGGACATTTGGGTTGATTCCAAGTCTTTGCTATTGTGAATAGTGCCGCAATAAACATACGTGTGCATGTGTCTTTATAGCAGCATGATTTATAATCCTTTGGGTATATACCCAGTAATGGGATGGCTGGGTCATATGGTACTTCTAGTTCTAGATCCTTGAGGAATCGCCATACTGTTTTCCATAATGGTTGAACTAGTTTACAATCCCACCAACAGTGTAAAAGTGTTCCTATTTCTCCACATCCTCTCCAGCACCTGTTGTTTCCTGACTTTTTAATGATCGCCATTCTAACTGGTGTGAGATGGTATCTCATTGTAGTTTTGATTTGCATTTCTCTGATGGCCAGTGATGATGAGCATTTTTTCATGTGTCTGTTGGCTGTATGAATGTCCTCTTTTGAGAAATGTCTGTTCATATCCTTTGCCCACTTTTTGATGGGGTTGTTTGTTTTATTCTTGTAAATTTGTTTGAGTTCTTTGTAGGTTCTGGATATTAGCCCTTGAGTTAGTATTTTTAACCTATAGTTTCTAAAATCAGAGGAAAAGTCAATCAACCTTGTAGAAAGAAGTGCATAAGATACAAACAAATCACAGAAAAGAATTGCTATTGGCCCTGAACTCAACCCTATTTCTAGGAATCACTTTTAAAGACTTATTTTCAAATATAAGAAAAGGTATACAGTTGACCCTTGGACAACATGAGTCTGAACTGTACACTTCCACTTATATGCTGATCTTTTTCAGCTGAACACAGATCAAAAACATGGTATTTGCAAGATGTGAAACCCGCCTATACAGAGGGCTGACTTTTTGTAAAGGCAAGTTCTGAAGGGCTGACTGCAGGACTTGAGGATGTGCAGATTTTGGTAGAGTGGGCAGTCCTGGAACCAAATCCCAATATATACCAAGGGACAACTCTACTCACAAACCTATTCATTGTGGTATTATTGTAAGAGCAAACAGCAGAAAATTATTCAAAGGACCAATAATTAGGAATTGGTTGGATAATCTAATGCACTTCAACATGGAGTATTATACAACTGTATAAAGAATCAAGAATTTATATACTACTATGGTACCATCTCAGGATATATTATAAAATTAAAAACGTGAGGTCACAAAAGCTACATAGAGTGTGCTACAATTTTACCTAAAAAAGGAGATGCGGCCGGGTGCAGTGGCTCGCGCCTGTAATCCCAGCTCTTTGGGAGGCCAAGGCAGGCAGATCACAAGATCAGGAGTTTGAGACCAGCCTGACCAATATGGTGAAACCCCGTCTCTACTAAAAATATGAAAATTAGCCGGGCATGGTGGCGGGCACCTGTAGTCCCAGCTACTGGGGAGGCTGAGGCAGGAGAATGGCTTCAACCCAGGTGGTGGAGGTTGCGGTGAGCCGAGATTGCGCCACTGCACTCTAGCCTGGGTGACAAAGCGAACGTCCATCTAAAAAAATAAAAAAAAAAGAGAAGCGTGTGTTTATGACTATGTTTATAGATGTTTAAAATTAAAAGAGCAATGGAGGATAAGTTGTAACATAGTAAATGAAAGTCTATAGGAGTGAGATAGAAAACAGAGGTATAGAGAGGGAAGAGAAGTTGGGTGGCTGAATAAATCTGGTTTTAAACATTTGGTGTTGGAGGTGATTTATTTTTCTCAAATTCCTAATAAAGTTTAAGTTGTTTAAAGGCCCTACATTATACACACACACACACACGCGCACATACACACACACATATATACATATATATGTGTGTATATATATATTCAACGAAACAAAGGAGTTTGTTAGTTTTTTAGATATATCATAACAAAGTACCACAGATTGAGTGGTCTATATGGCAGAAATTTATTTTCTCAAAGTTCTGAAGGCCAGAGGTCTGAGATCAAGATGTCAGTAGTGTTGGTTTCTTCTAAGGGACTCTCTCCTTGGCCTATATGTAGCTATCTTCCTCCTTTGTCTTCACATGGTCTTTATGCTGTGTGTCTGTGTCCTAAAGCTCCTCTTCTAACAAAAGACCCAGTCACATTGGATTTGGACCCACCATAATGACCTCATTTCTCCTCAGTTACCTCTTTAATGATCCAATCTCGAATACATTAGCATTATGAGGTATATTGGAGGTTAGGACTTCAACACATGTATTGGGGTGGGAGGTGAAGGAAAGACACAATTCAGCTCATAACATTATCCGTGAATGAGTGGAGTTGGTGCCTTTTGTGTAACTATAGAGAGAAGGAGGATTCCAAGTGGCAAGTGCACCCAGTAATGAGATTGTACCTGCCTGGTTGATACGCTTGAAGGATGAAAAGAAAATGCAGATAAGAGATGAACATTCCAAGTAACCAGTACACTTGGTAATCACACCGTACTTCCCTAAAGGACATGCCCCAGGGTTGAAAAGGGCATGCAAACTACATATATTCTCTGCGGGGCTGGGTGTTCTGCAAAAGCTGTGGTATGCCTTGGCTGAGACTGGCAGTGGTGAGTCATTTCAAATGTGGGGCACAAGATCAGGGGAGCTAGACCACTCCATCCCTCCCAAGTCCCCAGGCATTAAGAAAGGGGAGGGTCCTCAAATCCAGCCCAGCTCTGGTCTAGAATTGAAGGGGGAGGGGAAGCCGGGATAGAAAATGTTCATGCCTCAATTTGTGCCCTTTGTCTCTCTAGCACATACCATGGACCCTTCATTCCTGCTGTCCTTTCCTTTGCTCCTGACTCTATTGCCACCTTGTAATGCTTGTCTTTGTAAATTACTGCACCCCCAGACTGTTTACTGCGAGACGGATGTCGGTGAGTCTAGGGAAACACCAGGGAAGTCTACCAAGGAGAGGGTCTCACCAATGGGGTATAGAACTGTGGAGCTGGGGGAGGTTTTAGGATGAGGGAATCTTAAGTCACTAATCCCCTATGTCCCCTGACCCATTTCTTCTTCCTTCAAGTCATAATTGTTGATATACTGGGACCAGGACAAATCACCAGAACTAGACGAAATTTCAAAGTCAACGTCACTCAGGTAAATCCAATAACCCCTTTCTTCTCAGCCCCTTCCCAAGAAATAAACAAGTCTCTCCAGTCTGCTCTTGCTGAGGGATTTGGTTTCTGGAGTCCAAGAACTTCTGTAAAAGTATACGACCCTAACCCCCTCCCCTTCCCCATCACAGATACTGAAGGCTCCCAAGGGGACCTCTGAAATCCGTTATATCTACACACCCCGCAGAGAGGAGGACTGTGGTTACACAGTGGTCAATTCTTACCAGTCACAATTACTTATTGCAGGTGAGCACTCCTATTTATGCACAGCACCTCCACCCCGTACCTCCCCCTGAAAGCACCATCTTTCTCCCCAACTCCAGCACCACCAAAGACCAAACAAAAGCTCATTCTCCAGGGTCTGACAGATTCTTCCCAGGGAAACCCCGAACCAGCCAATCATGGCTGACTGTATCCGCCTTAGGGCTTCCTTACTTTCTGGGGCAGATTACGTATAAGTCATAGCACGTCCTTCCCAAGGGTCAACCCTCCCTGCTGCACTGACTCTCAGGCCATGCCCTCTGCTTGCCACAGGTTACCTGAGTAGGGGGAAGGTGTACTTCACAAGATGCCATCTGTTTTATTTTTGGTATCGGCTTACGCCACATCAGCAATTAGGTTTCCAGTCGGTGTACAACGCAGGATGTGACTGTCAAGTGAGTGGACTCCTCAGCATGTGGGTTTGGTTTTAGCGATGCCTGGGCACTGGTTCTTGCTGCCTGTCCCTGTTCCCAGATCCTTTTTGCTATCTCTGCCCTCCAACAGGCCTCTGCTCTCCCCTGCCTTCTTCCTATCCCAGGCCTTCCTGTTCCCTGCCCCGTCACTGTCCGAGGTAGCATCGCTCAGTACCCAGACCACTGGTGGTCTTATCTTTCTAGGATGGGGTATGTTAACAGGAGGTGGGAAGGGAATGCCAACAAAGGCATCTTGTCCCCGCTTCGCCTCTAGATTCTGCCCTGCCTTCTCTGCTGGCGCAACTGCCCTGAACCTGATGTCACAGACTGTACATGGAAACAAACAAACTGTGAGTACAGTATCTGGCAAGGAGACGAGTCCCTGTTTTCCACGTGTGTTCCTTCGACATCTGGTCGGTGTGGGTGGACGAGAATTTCACTCCGGCCCTCAAATACAACTTCGCCAAACTCTTTGCTTACAACGATTCCTCCAAGCTCTTCACTTACGCCTTTACCATAGGTTTTAATATTCTCTTTCTTGATCTGGGTGATGTTGACAGAACTGGGTTCATTTTGTAAGCAATCATTGAGTTGTACGCTGAAATTTGGTTACTCTAAGCGCCTGTCGACCAATGAATGGATAAAGAAAGTGTGGTATATACACACTATAGATTACAACTCAGCCATAAAAAAAGAATGAAATAATGTATTTTGTAGCAACTTGGATGGAGCTGGAGGTCATTATCCTAAGTGAAGTAACTCGGGGATGGAAAACCAAATATTGTATGTTCTCACTTATAACTGGGGGCTAAACTATGAGGACTCAAGGGTAAAAGAGTGATACAATGAACTTGGGGACTTTGGGGGAAAGGCTAGAAGGGGAGTGAGGGATAAAAGACTACATATGGGTACAATGTACGCTGCTCAGGTGACAGGTGTACTAAAATCTCAGAAATCGCCACTAAAGAACATATCCATGTAACAAAAAACTACCTGTTCCCCAAAAACTATTCAAATAAATTAATTAAATAATAAAATTGTGGTTACTTTCTGCAAGTAGTGTATACATCAACAAAATTTACAAAATAAATCTGAGGCCAACAAACCCCATCCTACTGACAAATCCTCTTGATCTTCTGAGTTCTTCATTCACTCTTTGTCTCTCATTCGTTTGGCAACTGCATGCCTGACATCAATCTTTTTCATGCCAAAGTTTCTTCCATCTCCTCATGCTACCAAAAGCAAAAGCTCTGGATACAGATAAAAGGATAGATCCAGAAAAACTAGAGGCTCGACTTGACATGCTCTGAACCTTCCCTAGATGATTAGCTGAATCAATCATCACTGAAAGAGGGAGAAAGAATATTCCTTATTCCTGCAGAATCAAGACTCCACTGCAAATATTAAAAAAAAAAAAATCATTCCCTGACAGAATAAAAGCCTGTGAATAGAAAACAAAACTTTTAGTTTTTATAAAAACACAAAGGACAACATTTCTAGGACTTGAAGACACAAAAGGCAAAGATGAAGAAAAATACTGATAAATGTGACTGCTGTAAAATAAAATACATTTCAAAAAAGAAAACAACTAAAAATACTATGAAAATATAAGAGGTAGACACACAAATCAGAATTGTAGAGGATTTGTAACTTTATAGTACACATACAGTCTGAACAATGAATGTTTTGAGGAATTGATTGAAATTTTCCTTTGAACAAAATTTAACAACTTAATTTTTTTTCAGATTTCTTCCAAAAACAATGTCTTTTCTCTTTATTTGATTTTTGGAAAAATTTTTATTTTTTATGTTTTTGTGGTTTTTTCTAGCTTGCCGTAATTTTAGATATATAAATAAAAGTGCCAAGGTGATTACACACAATTTCTGAATACCCTTTACCTAGCTTGCCCTAATGATAACATCTTATGTAACCATGATACATTTGTCAAAACTAAGAAATTTAACATGGATACAATACTATTAACTAAATGACAGAGTCTTTTCAGATTTTTCAGATTTCTTTAGCTTTTCTTTTTCCCCTGTACCAAATTCCAATCCAGGATGCCATAGCAATTAGTTGTTCTGTTCCTTACTCTCCTCTGGTCTATGACAACTTCCGATTTTCTTTGTTTTTTTGTGACTTGATGATTTCAAAGAGGACTGTTCAGGTATCCTGTAGAACGTCCCTCTTTCAATTTGAATTTGTCTGCTATATTTTCATTATTAGAATGGGTCTACAGATTTGGGGAAATAATACCACAAAAAGGAAGTGCCTTTCTCATTGCATCTTATCATGGGTACATAACATCGATATGACATCATTACTGTTGTTAACTTTGATCACTTGGTTAAGGTGGTTTCTCTGCCTTAAAAGCCAGTATTTTTGCCTTTCTGTATTTTATTGGCCATGTCCTCCCCACCTTTTGTGTTAATTAGACAATGCAATTGAGAAACCCATATCTAGGCATTGGGATAGTCATTACTACCAGGATATCACTGCTTCCAGGCCATCTCAGTAGACAGAACTAGGAAATATATGTACAGATACTAACCCATTTAGACACACCTAGTTATAACTATTTCTATGTTTCTCTCTCTGTGTGTACACACGCACACATACACATATACAGATACATATATACAGATATATCTGCATATATATACATACACACAGATACATATATACACACACATATATATCATACTGATATATCCAAGTGAAACAAGTAACACGGGGTTCATTGTTAGCCCTCAATCCCTGATTACTTGTACTTTTTTTCTGACAGTAAGAAATCTGACTCCTATCTTATACAATTTATGTACTTATTTTTTCAACATTAGCATACATGCGTTTTCAGAATTGTCAGCATATGACCCTGTGAAAAATAAATGTACCAACTAGAACGTCAGGTTTAAATACAGTGTTTATATAAAACACTCAACTCCTTCAAACTCGAATGCACACAGTTCCTCCCCTGGGGCCCCAAAGGTTTCCAAGGGCACCTTATCTCACTCTGGAAGGGAAAAGCTTTGTAGGGGAGATGGTTCTCCTGGCAAAGACTCAGAAATCCCAGTGGATTTAAGTGCAGTGTAAAGAATAAAGACACTGTCTGATATTTATACACCTCTTGCCCCACCCCATTTATCCAGACTCTGCATTTCAGTCTTCCAATGAACAGGTCTTCCCATTTAAAATTCTCAGCATAAGATGGAGCTTCTGGCAAAGAATTGAGAAGCTGGGTGGGCATAGTTTTGGTCTGTAGGCAGAAAGAGGCTGCATAATCCCTGCACAAATCGTCCATCATCTCATCCTCCCTGGAGTTCAACCAACAACCTTAGAATCAGAGGAGGATTCCAGGACAGGAATACCTATAGAACAGGTGGAATAACTGGCACAGAGAGGTTTCCTGTGGCTACCATCTGGATTCTACAGACAATGGCACATGACTAGTGGAGTAAGCATCCATGAAGGAAGACCAGGGTGCCATCCAGGAGGCTTTCTCCTGCCAGGCACCAGAAAACTTGATGACCCAGAGACAGCCCAGCCAGAAACAGACTTGGGAAGAGCAGGGAGTGGGTGACTCTGCAGTGAAGCTTCACCAAGTTGAGTGCTTTCTTTCTGAGAAACAGATCATCCAAAACAGACTGGGAGCTAAAGATAGAATTCTGTTTATCTGTAAAATGCCGTTAACACACCAGCTAGATGTATTTCCCAAATGCAGGGTGATCATTCTCTTATTTGAAGACATAAAGAGTGCTGAAGACTTGAGAGAAAAGGTCACAGAAGTCATCTTCAATGGTTCATTAATAAATGCTATAGTGACTATTGATCTATTTCAAATACTTGTGGCAAAAACAAAGCAGTTCAACTCTACAAAGTGGGAAAAATAAAGACCAGAATTCTATGTGTGGAAATTATTCGCAATGTTTCCCCAAATAATATTTTAGAGGCTTTGAAAATAATTATGTCTCAATAAATGGCACTTTAATTTTAATTTTTTTTTACAGTAAAAAGAGAGAAGAAATCAAGAACTTTATATGTTAAGTAGAAGGTCATCAGGTTTCTCTGAAAAATCTCCCTAAAATAACAAGTACTATAAAAGTCAAAAGTTATCTGAGCCATCTTTGCAAGAAGAAAGTATAGAAACATTGGATGATATCATTTGTAGAATATTAACAAAATTGTTTTGTGAAATGTCAAAAACACTAACAACAATTTTCAGCCTTTAAAAAAATTGACTTGGCTGGTTGTGGGGGTTCATGCCTGTAAATCCCAGCACTTTAGGAGGCCAAGGAGGGCAGATTGCTTGAGCCCAGGAATTCGAGACCAACCTGGGCAACATGGTAAAACCTCATCTGTACTAAAAATACAAAAAATACAAAAAAAAAAAAATAGATGGACGTGATGATGCGTATCTGTAGTCCCATCTACTTGGGAGGCTGAAATGGGAGGATCACTTAAGCCTGAGAGGTTGAGGCTGTGGTGAACTGTGATCACACCACTGCACTCCAGCCTGTGTGACAGAGCGCGACCCTGTCTCAAAAACATAAAAATATTTTTCCTTTCCTGATTACAAAATAAATATATGTTTCATTACAGAAATTTTAAAAATACAGAATAGTATAAAAAGAAGAAAATAAAATCCACTCCTCTTTTAATATTTTAAAAAGATAACCACTGTTAATATTGTTTCTTATTCACTTCTAGTCTTTCATCTCTAGTCAATTATATTATAAAACTGTACTATAATTGAAAAGAAAAGACAGTGACTTCTCTGCCATTAAGTCCATAGGACTTGACCACAGCGATACAAGTATCACCATTGCTAGTACCAGAAACCCTCATCCCTGATATATATCTCCCTCACTCACTATGTGAGTCACATCACTCTTCCAAAAGATGCCTTAACATTGAGGCCACAGACCCTCAGCACTGAATCCATAGTTGCGTATCAGGGGAACCACCCCCAATATTTCACATAGGTTCTTTTCTATTTCCCTAAGTGTCAGTCGGTCTGAGAAATAAAGGGAAAGAGTACAAAAGAGAAAAATTTTAAAGCTGGGTGTCCAGAGGAGACGTCACATGTTGGCAGGTTCTGTGATTGCCCCCCAAGCCGCAAAACCAGCAAGTTTTTATTAGTGATTTTCAAAGGGGAGGGAGTGTATGAATAGGGTGTGGGTCACAGAGATCACATGCTTCACAAGGTAATAAAATATTACAAGGCAAATGGAGGCAGGGCGAGATCACAGGACCAGGGTGAAATTAAAATTGCTAATGAAGTTTTGGGCACACATTGTCATTGATAACATCTTATCAGGAGACCAGGTTTGAGAGCAGACAACAGGTCTGACTAAAATTTACCAGGCACGAATTTCCTCGTCTTAATAGGCCTAGGAGCAATATGGGATACTGGGGTTTATTTCATCCCTTATCTGCAACTGTAAAAGACAGATATTCCCAGAGCGGCCATTTTGGAGACCTCCCCCTAGGAACCCATTCTCTTTCTCAGGGCTGTTCCTTGCTGAGAAAAAGAATTCAGTGATGTTTCTCCTATTTGCTTTTGAATGAAGAGAAATATGGCTCTGTTCCACTCGGCCCACAGGCAGCCAGACCTAATGGTTATCTCCCTTGTTCCCTAAACATTGCTGTTATCTTGTTCTTTTTTCAAGGTGCCCAGATTTCATATGGTTTAAACACATACGCTTTACAAACAATTTGTGCAGTTAACATAATCATCACAGGGTCCTGAGGCAACATACATCCTCAGCTTATGAAGATGACGGGATTAAGAGATTAAAGTAAAGACAGGCGTAGGAAATCACAAGAGTATTGATTGGGGAAGTGATAAATGTCCATGAAATCTTCACAATTTATGTTCAGAGATTGCAGTAAAGACAGGCGTGAGAAATTATAAAAGTATCAATTTGAGGAACTAATGCATGTCCATGAAATCTTCACAATTTATGTTCTTCTGCCATGGCTTCAGCCAGTCTCTCCATTCGGGGTCCCTGACTTCCTGCAACAGTCGCCAATACTAGACTTAATCACATTCTTGAAATTTAAAAATGTAAAACTGGAGAATGATTACTGGCTTCCAGGGATAAGAAGGATAGGGTAAGAAAGGGGGAAAGGAGGTGGATATGACAATAAAAGGGCAATAGAACTGCCATTACTGGTACATGCAGGTGCTTCCCAAGGGCATAAGGACAGGCCCAACACACTCACCTTTGGTGCCCTCACATACCTGCCAGAGGCTCAGGGACTGGCTCATGCAGCCTGCTGCTACCAGTACCCATTCACATATGCCATCAGAGGCCTGGTGACCAGCCTGCTAAGCATGCCACTGCTACTAGGTAGCCCCGTCTGTACTAAAAATATAAAAAATTAGCTGGGCCTGGTAGCGGTCACCTGTAATTCCCAACTACTTGAGAGGTTGAGAATGGAGAATCACTTGAACTCAGGAGGCAGAGGTTGCAGCGAGCAGAGATCGCACTGTTGCACTCCAGCCAGGGTGACAAGAGCAAAACTCCGTCTCAAAAAAAAAAAAAAATTGGTAGAAAGATTTCAAATAAACATCTAATGATGCACCTTAAAAAACTGGAAATGCAAGAACAAACAAAACCCAAAATTAGTAGAAGGAAAGAAATAATAAAGATCAGAGTAGAACTAAATGAAATAAAGACTAAAAGCAATACAAAGGATTGATGGAACAAAAAATTGATTTCTTAAAAAAAGATAAACTCAATGAACTGCTAGCTAGACTAACCAAGCGAAAAAGAGAGAAGACCTGAATAAATAAGAAACAAAAAAGGAGACTTAAGAGACTTACAACTTTATATAACCACAGTCACATCAAAAAGGATCATTAGACACTATATATAATGATACACTAACAAACTAGAAAAGCTTAAAGGAAATATATAAACTCCTGGACGCTTACAACCTACCAAGATGGAGTCAGGAAGAAATAGAAAACCTGAGCAGACAAATAATGAGTAACAAAACTGAATCAATAGTTAAAAGTTTCCCAATGAGGAAAGCCCCAGGACCAGGTCGTTTTACTGCTGAATTCTACCAAAGTTGCAAAGAAGAACTTGAAGGGGTGGCCTGTCCCTCCACACCTGTGGGTATTTCTTGTCAGGTGGGATGAGACTGAGAAAAGAAATAAGACACAGAGACAAAGTATAGCAAAAGAACAGTGGGCCCAGGAGACCGGCGCTCAGCATACGGAGTACCTGCACCAGCACCAGTCTCTGAGTTCCCTCAGTATTTACTGATTACTATTTTCACTGTCTCAGCAAGGGGAATGCATCAGGAGAACAGGGTGATAGTGGGCAGAAGGTCAGCAAAAAACCACGTGAGCAAAGGAATCTGTGTCACAAATAAGTTCAAGGGAAGTTACTATGCTTGGATGTGCACGTAGGCCAGATTTATGCTTCTCTCCACCCAAACATCTCAGTGTAGTAAAGAATAACAGTGCAGCTTTGCCGCCAGTATAGGTCGCCTCCTGCCACAGGGTGGTTTTTCTCCTATCTCAGAATAGAATAAATGTACAATCAGGTTTTATACAGAGACATTCAGTTCCCAGGAGCAGGCAGGAGACAGAGGCCTTCCTCTTATCTCAACTGCAAGAGGCCTTCCTCTTTTACTAATCCTCCTCAGCACAGACCCTTCATGGGTGTCGGGATGGGGAACGGTCAGGTCTTTCCCATCCCACAAGGCCATATTTCAGGCTATCTCAGGGGAGAGAAACCTTGAACAATACCCGGCTTTCCTGGGCAGAGGTCCCTGCAGCTTTCCACAGTGCACTGTGCCCCTGGTTTATCAAGAATGGAGAATGGCGATGACTTTTACCAAGCATACTGCCTGTAAACATTTTGTTAACAAGGCACATCCTACACAGCCCTAGATCCCTTAAACCTTGGTTCCATACAACACGTTTCTGTGAGCTCAAAGTTAGGGCAAAAGTTACAGATCAACAGCATCTCAAGGCAAAACAATTGTTCAGGGTACAGATCGAAATGGAGTTTCTTATGCCTTCTTTTCTACATAGACACAGTAACAGTCTGATCTCTCTTTCTTTTCCCTACAAGAACTAACACCAATTCTCCAAATATTCCAAAAAATTGAAGAGCAAAAAATTCTTCTTAATGCATTCTATGAGGCCAGCACTACCCTAATACCAAATCCAGACCAGGACACAATTAAAAAAAAAAAAAGAAAGAAAGAAAACTACAAGCCACTGTCCCTGATGAACATAGACACAAGAATCCTCAATGAAATACCAGCAAACTGAACCCAACAACATATCACAAAGATAATATACCATGATCAAGTGGAGCTTATCCCAGGAATGGACGGGGTTCAACATGTGCAAATCAATAAGTGTGATACATCATATCGACAGAATGAAGAACGAAAACATTATGATTATCTCAATAGATGCAGAAAAAGCATTTGATAAAATATGACATGTCTTCATAATAAAAACTCTCAACAAATTGGGCACAGAAGGAACATACCTCAACATAATAAAGATCATGTATGACAAACCCACAGATGATAGCATAGTGAATGGGAAAAAAACCTATTAGGCTTTCCTATAAGAACTGGAACAAGACAAGGTTGCCTGCTTTCACCACTTTTATTCAAGATAGTACTGGAAGCCCTAGCCACAGCAAGCAGGCACTAGAACAAGGCAAGGTTGCCCGCTTTCACCACTTTTATTCAGCATAGTACTGGAAGTCCTAGCCAGAGAAAGCAGGCAAAAGAAAGAAAAGTCATCCAAACTGGAAAAGAGGAAGTCAAATTTTCCCCCATTGCAGATGACATGATCTTATATGTAGAAGAAACTAAACTCTGTCCCCCCAAAATTCTTAGAACTGATAATGAATTCGTGCAGTTCTTTATACAGAGTCTTTATACAGAGTTTCAGGCTATAAAATCAACATACAAAAATCAGTAATGTCTTTATACACCAAAAATGAACTAGCTGAAAAGAAATCAAGAAAGCAATCTCATTTATAATAGCTACAAGAAACATAAAATGCCTAGGAATAAATTCAACCAGAAAGGTGAAAGACCTCTGCAATGAAAAACACAAAACACTGATTAAAGAAATTTAAGAGGACTCAAACAAATGAAAAGATATCCATGCTCATGAATTGAAAGAATTAATATTGTTTTAAAATGACCATGCTACCCAAAGTCATATATATTTTTTCGTTTCCTTTTTTTTTTTTTTTTTGAGACAGGTTCTCACTCTAGTTGCCTAGGCTGGAGTGCAGTGGCATGATCTCAGCTCACTGAAGCCTCAGCATCTGGGCTTAGGAGGTGATTCTCCACTTCGGCCTCCTGAGTAGATGGGACTATAAGCACATACCACCACACCTGGCTAATTTTTTGTATTTTTAGCAAAGATGAGGTTTCACTATGTTGCCCAGGCTGGTCTCAAACTCCTGGACTCAAGCCATCTGCCCACCTTGGCCTCCACAAGTGCTGGGATTACAGGCATGAGCCACCACACCCAACCACAATCTATATTTTCAATGAAATGCCTATCAAAATTCCAATGACATTCTTCACAGAAATAGAAAAATAATCCTAAAATTTATACGCAACCACTAAAGACACCTAATATCCAAAGCAATGCTGAACAAAAAGGAAAAAGCTTAAGGCATCACACTAGCTGACTTCAAAATATATTACATGATTATACTAACAAAAATAGCATCACACTGGTACTAAAAACAGACACACTGACCAATGTAACAGAATAGAAAATCCAGAAAAAAAAAAAAATCCATGTGTTTACAGCCAACTGATTTTCAACAAAGCCACCAAGAACATACATTGGGAAAATAATACCTTCTTCAATAAATGGTGCTGGGAAAATTGGATATCTATTTGCAGAGGAATGAAATTAGAACTCTATTGGCCGGGCATGGTGGCTCACACCTGTAATTTCAGCACTGGGAGGCCGAGGTGGGTGAATCATGAGTTCAGGAGTTCAAGACCAGCCTGGGCAAGATGGTGAAACACTGTCTCTACTAAAAATACAAAAATTAGCCAGGCATGGTGGCATGCATCTATAATCCCAGCTACTCTGGAGGCTGAGGCAGAGAATTGCTCGAACTCAGGAGGTAAAGGTTGCAGTGAGCTAAGATTGCACCACTGCACTCCAGCCTGGGCAACAGAATGAGACTCTGTCTCAAAAAAGAAAAAGAAAAGAAAAAGAGATTAGAACCCTATTTCTCACAATATACAAAGATCAATTCAAAATTTATTAGAGAGTCAAACATAAGACCCAAAACTACGAAATGACTAGAAGAAAACATAGAGGAAATACTTCAGGACGTTGTTCTACGTAAAGTTTTTATGGCTAAGACTTTAAAAGCACAGGCAACAAAAGCAAAAATAGACGAATATGACTTTATTAAACTGAAAAAAAAGAATCAGCAGAGTGAAGAGACAATCTGTAGAATGGGAGAAAATATTTGCAAACTATTCACCTGACAAGGGACTAATATCTAGAATATACAAGGAATTCAAACAACTTAGAGAAAACAACAATGGTGATTATCTCCTTCAAAAAGTGAGCAAAGGATCTGAATCGACATCTCTCAAAAGATTTACAAATAGTCAACAGGTATGTGAAAAAGTGCTCAGTATCACCGGTTATCAGGGAAAGGCAATTCAAGAACATGATGAGCTATCATCTCACCACAGTTAGACTGGCTGTTATTAAGAGAAAAACAACAAACACTGGCAAAGATGCAAAGAAAAGGGAACCCTTATATACTGTTGGTGGGAATGTAAATTAGTACAACCATTATTTAAAAAAAAAAAAACAGTATGGAGATTTCTTTAAAAAGTAAAAATAGAACTATCATAAGATCCAGTAATCCCATTACTGGATATTTATCTAAAGGAAAGGAAATCAGTATTGCAAAAAGACACTTACAGCAGGGCACGGTGGGTCATGCCTGTAATTCTAGCACTTTGGGAGGCCAAGGTGAGTGGATCAGCTGAGGTCAGGAGTTCGAGACCAGCCTGGCCAACATGGTGAAACCCTGTCCCTACTAAAAATACAAAAATTAGCCAGGCATGGTGGTACATGCCTGTAGTCCCAGCCACTCAGGAGGCTGAGGCAGGAGAATTGCTTGAACCCAGGAGGTGAAGTTTGCAGGGAGCCGAGATCATGCCATCGCACTCCAACCTGGGCAATAAGAGTGAAACTCTGCCTCAAAATAAAATAAAATAAAATAAAATAAAATAAAAATGCTTGCACCTCCAAGTTTATTGCAGCACTATTCACAATAGCCAAGATACAGATTCAACCTAAGTATTCATCAGTGAATAACTGGATAAAGCAAATGTGGTGTATATACACAATGGAATACTATTTCTTCATTTAAAGAATAAAATGCTGTCCTTTGCAGCAGCATGAATAAATCTGGATGTTACTATGTTTAGTGAAATAGGAAGACAAAAACAAATATCACATGTTTTCACTAATATATGGAGCTAAAAAAGTTGATCTTATGGAGGTAGAGAGTAGAATGGTGGTTACCAGAGGATGGGAAGGTGGAGGGCGGTGGTGAAGAGAAGTTGGTTAATGTATAAAAACACACAGTTAGGTAGAAGGAATAAATTATAGTGTTCAATAACACAGTAGGGTGACTCTAGCCAACAATAATTTATTGTAGGTTTCAAAATAGCTGTAAAAGAAAATCTGAAATGTTCCTAACATGAAGAAATGATCAATGTTTGGGGTGATGGATAACCTAAATACCCTGATTTGATAATTACCTATTGTATGCATGTATCAAAATATCATATGTACCTCATAAATATGTACAATTATTATGAATCCATAAAATAAATATAATGGGGCAATAAGAGAGATTCTCATATTGAGGGAATTATATTATGTGCTAATTATATCACTGTCAATATCCTGGTTGGGATAGTATACTGTAGTTTTGCATGATCTTACACTTGTGATAAACTGGGTAAAGGATACACAGTATTTCTTTATGTTATTTTCTAAAATTGCATGTGAATATACAATTATCTCAAAATAAAAATATAATTAAAAAATAAAAGTAGACCACGTGTGGTGGTCATGCCTGTAATCCCAGCACTTTGGGAGACTGAGGTGGGTGGATCATTTGAGGTCAGGAGTTCGAGACCAGTCTGGTCAACATGGTGAAACCCCGTTCTGTACTAAAAATACAAAAATTAGCTGGGCGTGGTGGCGGGTGCCTGTAGTCCCAGCTATTCGGGAGGCTGAGGCAGGAGAATCACTTGAATCCGGGAGGCAGAGTTTGCAGTGAGCTGAGATTACGCCACTGCACTCCAGCCTGGGTGACAGAGCGAGACTCCATCTCAAAAAAAAAAGTAAAATAAAATAAAAATAAATAATAAAGTAATCAGCTACTGATTCATGCAAAAGCATAGATAAAACTGAAGTGCATTTCCCTAAGTGAAAAAAACAGACCCCAAATTTTACATGTTGTATTATTACATTCACATTCATCAAACATAAAAAGGGAACACTTATGGGCTTTTCTTACAAGGATAGAAAACACATCAGCGATTGCAAGGACTTGTGGGAGGTGGGAGGGAATGACTAAAGGAGGACTACACGGGGGAGTTTTTAAGGTGCTGGAACTGTTGTGTATGATACTGAGGTGGTAGACACATGATGCTGCATTTGTCAAAACTATAAAATGCATACACAGCACGCAGAGATAAACTTCACTGATTGTAATACAAATAGGTAGGAAACAGGTAGCAAGATCAGTGTCTGGGGATAACGGGGTGAAATGCAGTGCAGCCTGCGGCAAAAGAACCCAATTGTTTTTATAAATGTGGGCTATAACCTCTCCGAGGAGAATAATGAAAAACAAAGCGAAACCAAATAACTTTAGAAAACATTGTTTTGACCGAATATTATAAATTTGAAGACAAAAAGAACTGCACAAAACTCTGTTTAGTGAATTTGTTTCTTACAGGGATAGAGATTCACGACGTTAAACCATTTACCAGGAGTGATAAGAAAAATAATGGCTCCCCAAAGATGTCCACATCTCAGTTCCTGGAAGGAGGCTGTGAATGTGTTACCTTAAGTGGCAAAATCATCTTTGCAGAGGTGGTTAAGTAATGGGTCTTGAGATGGGGAGATGATACCTGATTATCATTGGCCTCAAAGTAATCACAGGTGTTATTGGAAGTGAAGGAGAAAGGCTGAAGACTCAGAGGGGCAGGGGGCGATGGCATACACCTGTAATCCCAGCACTTTGGGAGGCTGAGATGGGTAGATCACTTGAGGCCAGGAGTTCGAGACCAGCCTGGCCAACATGGTGAAACCCCATTGCTACTAAAAATACAAAAGTTAGCCAGGCGTGGTGGCACATGCCTGTAGTCCCAGCTACTTGGAAGGCTGAGGTAGGAGAATCGCTGGAACCCAGCAAGCAGAAGTTGCAGTGAGCTGAGATCACACCACTGCACTCCAGCCTGGGCAACGGAGTGAGACTCTCTCTCAAAACAACAAGAAAAACAAACAAAACAAAACCAGAGAGAGAGGAGATTGGATGATGGAAGCAGGAGTCAGAGTGATGCAACTGTTATAGCTCTCACAAGAGAGGCAGGTACCATGATCAAAAAAATGAGGCAGCTTCCAGAGGCTAGAAAAGGTCAAGAAATGAGATCTCTCCCAGAGCCTCCCAGAAGGAACACAGCCCTGCATACACCTGACTTTCAGCCCAGTGAGACCCTTTTTGGACTTCTTAGCCCCAGAAGCATGAGATAATAAATCTGTGTTGTTTTAAGCTACTAACTTTGTGATAATTTATTATAGCTGAAATACAAAACTAATATATATTTTGGTAACAGGTAGTGGGGTGCAGTTGTAGCAAATACCTAAAAATATAGAAGTGATTGTAGAATTGAGCAGTGATCACAGGGTGGAAAAAAATGTAAGGAGCATTCTTTTTTAAAATATTAGGTCGCCTTGAAAAGGCTGTTTATTAGAAATATGGATGCTCTTGACTCTGCTAGACAGAACTCAGAAGGAAGTAAAGAGAATAGCAGAGAAAACATATCCCCTTAGAGAATACCTAAATCATCATAAAAAGGCTCTTCAGTAAATATATGGATGTTAACGATATTGCTGGTGAGGACTCAGAAAAAATTGAGGACCATGCTATTGGAAACTGTAAGAAAATGAATCCTTGTTATTTAACAGCAGAAAGCTTAGTGGAATTGTGCCCTGCAGTTATGCAGAAAGCGCAACTTGTAAACAATGAACTTGGATATTTATCTCAGGAGATGTCCAAGCAAAGTATCAAAAGTATAGCCTGGTTTCTTTTGCAACTCGCAGTAAAATGAGAAAGTAAAAAAAAAAAAAAAAAAAGACTTCTCTTTCCCATCTTGCAAGGTGGCGGGTGAAAAAATTGAGAAGCCAGATACTAAAGAGAAGAAACTCAAAGCCAAGAAGGCTGATGCTGGTGGCAAGGTGAAAAAGGGTAACCTCAAGGCTAAGAAGCCCAAGAAGGGGAAGCCCCATTGCAGCCGCAACCTTGTCCTTGTCAGAGGAATTGGCAGGTATTCCCAATCTGCCATGTATTCCAGAAAGGCCATGTACAAGAGGAAGTACTCAGCCGCTAAATCCAAGGTTGAAAAGAAAAAGAAGGAGAAGGTTCTTGCAACTCTTATAAAACCAGTTGGTGGTGACAAGAACGGCAGTACCTGGGCGGTTAAACTTCGCAAAATGCCTAGATATTATCCTACTGAAGATGTGCCTCGAAAGCTGTTGAGCCACGGCAAAAAACCCTTCAGTCAGCACGTGAGAAAACTGCGAGGCAGCATTTACCCCCGGGACCATTCTGATCATCCTCACTGGAGGCTGCAGGGGCAAACGGGTGGTTTTCCTGAAGCAGCTGGCTAGTGGCTTGTTACTTGCGACTGGACCTCTGGTCCTCAATCGAGTTCCTCTACGAAGAACACACCAGAAATTTGTCATTGCCACCTCAACCAAAATCGATATCAGCAATGTAAAAATCCACAAACATCTTACTGATGCTTACTTCAAGAAGCAGCAGCTGTGGAAGCCCAGACACCAGGAGGGTGAGATCTTCGACAAAGAAAAAGAGAAATACGAGATTACAGAGCAGTGCAAGATTGATCAGAAAGCTGTGGACTCACAAATTCTACCAAAAATCAAAGCTGTTCCTCAGCTCCGGGGCTACCTGCGATCTGTGTTTGCCCTGATGAATGGAATTTATCCTCACAAATTGGTGTTCTAAATGTCTTAAGAACCTCATTAAATAGCTAAGTACAAAAAAAAAATGGATTAAAGGAAGAATTATTAAGAATGAAGAAACCAGGACCTGATTCTATGGAAAATTCTCAGGCTATCCAGTTTGTGAAAGATGCTAAAACTAGGATATTGACTGTCAGGAAAGTGTGCTTGAAGAGAAAACCAAGAGTATGGCTAAATAATCTTTTCCTAGTGCCTCAGCAGGACAAAAGTTCAGAGTATTCAGTCATATGTAGGGTTCTTTGAAGGAACTGAGCATGTGACTCATGGATCCTGTCAGCCACATCAGCAAAAGCCAGGAATAGAGATGAAATTGCATAGGAAAAATATGCATAGGCATCTCTTGTCTAATGGAATGAACCCTGTGTTATATGTGGCAGACCCACAAAGTTCTTGAGAATTCCATTCCAACAGCAATAGGAAATGAACACACTGGGTTTGAAGAAATAGGTATCTAAAATGTAGGTAAGAGGAAAAGATTTATCAGTCATAAAATGACATTATACATAACCAAGAAGGGAGGCTTTAGATATACCAAGCAAACTTCTTTCCTAATCAACCTTGTTTTTTTTTTTTCTCACCATCAGATGGATATGTTATAAATGTAGTAAAGGCCTTGGTACAATGATATGAGGTTCTGGGCTACTTGCTCACACAATTTTTAAGATGTAAACATACCCTGGTGTTGTAGAGTCCTCTCACCCCTGAACCAATCCTATTCTGTATTCTGTGGGTTCCAAGTATAGATATTAGTTCAGGTGTATTACGGCCTCTGAATCTTCATCAAGTAAAGGGAAACACTAGCCCTTAATGAGGAGGAGTGGACTAATTGGATTCACTCATAATGTCACTAGGATTCCGGGCTTTTGAAACTTTTTAGTACATCAGCCCAGATGTATCTGAGGCCCAGGGCCGTGAACTCTAGAGCCCAGAGGTTACAGCAGCTTCATGTCCCCTGGGGCATGGAATCTGGGTCTTTTCTCTTATTCATACTGGTCTAGTGTCAGGATATGGCAAGATTCATCTATGTGTTTGATCTTATTTCTGCTATTGCCATTGTGCCTGTCTTTGATTCCATATTCCCTTCAGTTGTACCTCTTTTCCAATACCACTGGGTAAGGGAAGACCCTGAGAAACTTAGAAACAGCATTTATATGTATGATTTTGGCACTTAGTTATTATTTATTTAGGATGTGTGCAACTTAGTATTCCAGTCTTTCCTACAATTTCATAGGTGGGAATGTTCTCAGTAGATCATATTTGATGTTCAGACAAGAGGAGCATTAATGGTTCAGTAAGGAAATAATGCTCTGTTGATCTGATGAGAGCATAAATCGCTCTTGACCTCAATTTACTATAGGCTTCGACTTACTCCAAAATGTATATTATCATAGGCCTAATTTCATCAAAGTGAAGACCATATGAGATGCTAACAGAGGTAAAACATGCTCTTATCTCACTTGACAAAGCTATAAACACAATGACTTTCAGGAAAACTTGAATGGAGTTTCAGTCCTTTCACAATACTCCACATCCCCTCTGCATTTCCAATACAAGTAGCTATGTTTCTTCTTTTCTCTTTGGTGCTTTTTCTTTCCCATGCTTAGATTAACCCAGAGCAACTCTTAAATATGCCCTTAAATACGCATTTTGCCTTTTCCACGTTCTCCTTCAATGAACTTTGTCCCTGTTTTATCTTTGTTGTGAATCCCAAACTATGGCTCAATACAGACCCACACAATAATTCTACATGAGAAGTCACAACTTCCAAGTCCCTGCATGGAACTGTTAGGAATCTGAGACTTGGAAGGAAATGCATCTTTCCAAAGTAAAACAGCTCAAATGCGGAGAAAATGAGCCTCGGGTGATACTGTGGGCTTCGAGTTCACAGTGTTGTTGGTAGTGAGGACTCATTTCTCTTGAATTTGTGGTCCAGGGTTTGGGATGAGGTTTCTCTGAGGGTTCTCATTTCCTAACCATTCACTAAATGAAGGATTTTTTTCTTCCTGGGTATCCTGCCAGTCTCAGTAGACTTTTTTCATAAATTTTTGGTCAATACTGAGCACTGCATTGTGTGGGGTGGAACAGGGTCGATCTCTTCAGTCTGGCCCTTACTAACCAAACACAATAGTTGCTTTCTATGACATTTAAGATGAAGATAAAAATTCTTACGATGATACTTGAGGATTTTCTAAGTTTTTCAATTAAGAAAAACTCTACAGAGAACTGTGTGTGTCATGCGGACACTGTACTCTCAACTTGTACAAATCACAGTATTCCTCTCACCTGAACCCAGATCAAGAAGAAAAATACAGGAGAAATTAATGTTGATAGAAGTGAAATCTGTGAACATTATGATTTATTTCAAAATGACTGTTCACAGAGGGTAGACAGGTGTTTGCCTTGGTACGCTGTATTCCCTGAATACAGGGTAGTAACAATTTTACCCACACATTGAGAATCTGAGTAAGCAGTGACCAGTATCTGTATGGAAATCTCTCTGGAGGCTAAGGAAAACAGAAAAACAAGCTTAGCACATCTTTATCCTGTGGCCTTACTCATGGAGGCAACACAGGAAAAATGGAGCAGAAGATGAGAGAAGAAGAGAGTCCTGGGATCAGAGAGGAGCATGGAGCAGAAGGAGGAAACAAAAAAGATTAAAGATGGAACAAACAATTGCCAGGAGCAGCAGATATCGCTGACAGAGAAAAGAGGAGAGAGAGAAGGCTGACGAAATATAAAGAAAGAGCAAACACAGAGAGAAAATAGGGAAAGGGGGACAGAGAAAAAAAAGGGGGAAAGGAAGAGGGAAAAGTAGTAGGATATGGGAGGAAAGAATAAGCAACAGACTCTGGAATGAATGAACAGCTGGTGGGCCACTCATGTTAGAATTGCCATCTGTCCTGGGGCTATGAAGGCTCCTTCTTTCCCCTCCTAGTTATGCTATTTTGAATATTTCACTCTACACCCATTCCGCTTTGATCTATTGATCTTCAAAGCTGCTCATGAAGACAGAAGTCATACTTTGATGGTCAGCACACTCTGTCCACTCTGTGGTTTATGTGATCCGGCCCCAGAACCTCGGGACAAACAGAATCAGCCATGGATGGGCAGTCGTGGAAGGACAATGTTCTGAGTTACTCAGGGGAGACAATGGGTGTGTTTCTGGTCTGTCAACCAAAATTGAGGGTTCCATACGGGGTCAGAAAAGGCAAAGGTCCAGGAGTGTGTGAGCTTATCCTAAATGAGGTATTTTGACTGAAAAATACTCACTATGAATATTACCATAACAGTTTTCCTCAACAGCTATGTGGATAAATTCAGATTATCTCCTTAGGGGCCAGATTACCTGTGAAGGAAACAGGAAATGATATACAGCACGCAGGAATATTTGTGGGATTTGGGACCAATAGTCTTGGTATTTGACCAGAACCTGTTAAACTCTGAACATGCTCCACACTTTCTCATAGCAGGGTAAAGAGTCTTCCGTTTTGGCAGGGAGATATGTACGGGAGGAGTTGATAGCTTTACCCAGGTAATGTGATCTCATACAGTTGCATTTTCCTGCTGACTTGAACAGCCCCGGAATAAAGAAATACTGCTGTGGAGGTTGGAAAGAATCTACCTGGGATCCCTCATAGTTAGGCATTCAAGATGCCACTTACATGCCTTCAGCCAAGTCTCAGAACAATAAAATATGCAGACCCCCTGCACCTCCACCTTGGATCTTCCTTAACCACCAGAGGTAGAATTTTCACCTCTTCATAATTATACCATAGTAGCAAGACATCATGGTGAAGGGCTCTACATTCTCACCAAACTCACCACCTCCCAGGTAAACAATCCGTGGTGTGACAGTGCATAAGAGCAGGTCTGCCTAGAGACAGTGCTGAGAGGCAGGAGGATAGAGGCCACCAGGAAGGTGGGAGCCCAGTGGAAGCCGGGAAACGAGAGAGGATTTCAGAAAATACCTTCTTTCCATTCCTCTGTCTTCTCTGATATAACATTATAATATTGACAAAATGTGGATAAATAATATTAGTAACTCTCATACGTATTTCTTAGTCATCATGAGAAATATAGAAGTTAAGCAAAATCTGGACCCAAGGTGCTTGGTTTAAAATTCAAGTGGTATTAATTCATGGCTATAGTAGCTCAGGGTAGGTCATTCAATAATTCTTTGCCTCAGGTTTCTCAACTGTGAAATGTGGAAAAATATAGAACCTCTCTACAGGATGACTACCCAGATTAAATATTTAATACATGGAATGCACTTGAAATATCTAAAACCGAGTAAGTGCTCTATATATTTTGCATTTGTATTATATTTATCACCATTACTCTATGGTATTTATTATTACTACTAGATTAGCAATAATCAACACTGCTTTAATAAATGAGGATCTACCTCGTTTAAACCACAAAATATCCATTAAAATATGAACTTATTCATACATTTACAAGCATGGCTTATAAACATCTGGCTTACAAGCATCCCTTCAATCCCAATTATAGTATTAATTTCGATTATACTATTAATATAAATGCAAATAATAATCATATCAATGATGATCATAACGATCCTAATTTCAGATAGATTAAGGGGGAACAACAGGATCCACCAGAGTAGTTATGGTTTTATATGTATATAGTCATATATTAACATTAGTTATAATGTTGTGCTATTGCAAATTAATAATGTACTGAAACTATACCCATTTCCCAAAGAAAAACCAACATTCCCAAAGAGAATGCCAATATTCTTATGACTATTCCGTTGTCCCTAGAAAGGTCCCAGAATATGAAAGAACTCTGTAGGATGTTGCAAAGAGCTCAGAGATTAGTCCCACAATCATTGTCCTTCAAAGATGGCCATGCTTCTTCTTGGACAAAGTCATGCCCCTACACCCTCACCTGGTGACAACTCACCATGGTGAGGCCATGACCCTAGTCTCTCCCACTATTCTAAAAATCATCAGGTCCAGGCAGGCATGTAGCTGGAACTTTCTTGCAGAGTGGGGGCCCACAGCCATGACCTCAACACAATCCGTCCCCCAACATACAACCTACAAATTTAGGCCATGAACCCTGGGCTTAACCACATATTGAGCCTTTTGCCTAAAGAGGAGACTGCAAATAGGTCAAGGACAATTTGCTTGACCCATTTGCTATTCCAGGGCCTCTCAGTACCACCAAAGAACTCATCAAATCCTCTGCATAAGCAAGGGGAGAAGGGCTACATTGTATTCTATGGTGATGAGAGACACTTTAGAAACGTGTCCTAGACTGGGGTCATCTTGTCCACAAGATCAGAGATATCAGCACAGTGTGAATTCATGGTTTTTTTTTTTTTATTTATTTAAAATTTTTTTTTGTAGAGATAGGGTATCCCTTGTTTCCCAGGCTGTTTTCAAACTCCTTCCCTCAAACAATAACCTCAGCCTCCCAAAGTGCTGAGATTATAGTTATGAGCCACTGCACCCAGTCTAGGTTTATTATAATGTACATATGCAGACATAATTGTAGAGATGCTTATATACAATGATTTTCTGGCTCTGTCCCCTGAGTAGACCTGGAAGCATTGAAGCACAGTAGAATGAGAACACCTGGAACCAAGATCTAAACACCATTGGTTTCTAAACATGATTATTCATGAAAAGAAACCAGAGCCCTCTGGGGGAAGGTCAGGATCAGAGAAAACACAAAATAATCCTGGGTGTTTCAAAAGGACACATGAACCAATCTGAAGTAGCCTCTAATAGCCAAGGCAGCCTCAATGAGGCCTCAATGTGATCTGTTATCCTGGATTGAATCGGGGAAATGAAAAACGTATGGGTGGGAAAACTTATTAAACCCAATGAAGTTCATAGTTAAACAGTATTACACCGGCCGGGCACAGTGGCTCATGCCTGTAATCCCAGCACTTTGGGAGGCTGAGACGGGTGTATCACCTGTGGTCAGGAGTTTGAGACCAGCCTGGCCAACATGGCAAAACCCCGTCTCTACTAAAAATATTTAAAAATTAGCTGTGCATGGTGACATGCGCCTGTAATCCCAGCTACTCAGGAGGCTGAGGCAGGAGAATCACTTGAACCTGGGAGGCGGAGGTTACAGTGAGCCAGGATCGCACCTTACACTGCAGCCTGGGCGACAAGAGCAAAACTCCGTCTCAAAAAGATAAAAATAAAAATAGTATTGCACCAATGTTAATTTCACAGTTTTGACAAATGTACCATAGAGATGTAAGATATTTATACAATTTTCCCAAGTTTTCTGCAAATCTAAATTTATTCCAAAAAGTTCTCTTAAAAACGTTAATTGTAAAAATATTCCAAAAAATAAAACCACAAAGCTGACAAGTAGATGAGTTAGTTGCTGGTGTAAAGGGAACTGAGAAAAATGATTACAATTAACTTGTGAAGCCATCATCAGACTGTATCTCCCTCATGAACATCCCCAAAAGATGAAAAAAATGTAGGTGACTATATATCCCCAATGTAATTTGGGGGAGACAGTTTACAAACTTGTCCTAGTGGCCTGGCGTGGTGGCTCACACCTGTAATCCCAGCACTTTGGCAGGCCGAAGCAAGCAGATCACCTGAGCTCAGGAGTTCAAGACCAGCCTGGACAACATGGCGAAACCCTGTCTCTACTAAAAAAAAATAAAATAAAATAGCCAAGCATGGTGGTGGATGCCTGTAATCCCAGCTTCTCAGGAGGCTGAGGCAGGGAAAATTGCTTGAACCTGGGAGGCAGAGGTTGCAGTGAGCTGAGATTGTGCCACTGCACTCCAGCCTGGGCGACAGAGCAAGACTCCATATCAAAAAAAAAAAAAAAAAGAAAGAAAAGAAAAAGAAACTTGTCCCAGACTAGGGTCATCCTGTCCATAGGATCATAGGACCCAGACTACCCCTAGTCTGCTGAACATTAAGAAAAATGCAGCTCCCCCAAATCCAGCCTTGTTTCTGGTTAAAGATATGGGGCCACCTGAACTGGGAAATAGTCATGATTCAAATTACTTCAGATATCCTTCAGTGACCACAATGGACTCTGCATTCTTTCTGATCTTTGCTTTGCTCTGGCTATAGTCAGGCACACCTTATCATTCTTGTGATTGTAAAGTACTGCTACCCTAGATCATTCACTGCATATCAGATATTGGTGAGTCTAGAAGACTCCAGAAAGGGCCCACAAAGAAGGAAGCATTGGCTTTCACTTGGCACAACTATCTAGGCACGTGCCTCTTGCCATTTCCCAACGTCCCAAAGCTTTTCCAAACCCTTCCATCCAACTGAATTCTGGTGACAAAGTTGGTTTTGTTTTTTGAAACTTCATTAGCTGTCCAATTAGGTATCGCACACTTTCTGCACATGGTTAATACATGAATTAATTCTCTAATTGCCTTTCAATCTCTTAAGCATCCAGCAAATGCTCCTGGGACCTTCATCCTTCTCACCACAAAGGTCCTTCTAGCTCCCCACCCTACACAAAGCAGGAGCCCAAGGCTCTGGAAAAAGGCTGAATCCAGAGTGCCTGGGTAAAACACTCCACCTGGCAACACCAAAGTTTTTCTGAACTAGGATTTGCTTAGGTTGAGGAAAAAGGAAGGTTTCCCTGGCCCCACAACGTCACAACATAACACAATGGGGCTGGGCATGGTGGCTCATGCCTGTAATCCCATCACTTTGGGAGGCTGAGGTGGGTGGATCACCTGAGGACAGGAGTTCAAGACCAGCCTGGCCAACATGGTGAAACCCCATCTCTACTAAAAATACAAAAATTAGCTGATGTGGTGGTGGCAGGCGCCTGTAATCCCAGCTACTCAGGAGACTGAGGCAGGAGAATTGCTTGAACTCGGGAGGTGGAGGTTGCCATGAGCCACTGCACTCCAGCCCGGGCAACAGAGTGAGACTTTATCTCAGGAAAAAAGACAAAGAAAACATTACATGATGAAAAAGATAGGAGACAACTGGAGTTGTAAATGATTTACAGCTTTGTGATAAAGATGGGATCTGCCTATCACGTTTTGGAAATTGGTTAATGTCTTCGGACCTAACTTACTGATTTACAACATTTTCCAAAGAGCAACCATGAATGTGTCCTCTCAGTTTTTAGGTTTGTAAAGTAACCTATACAATCCAATCAACAGCTACTGCACAGGATCCTATGCTGAAGTCACAAACATTTCCCAGGAGCACTTGGGCTGGCTGTGGGTGGGGAACTGTGCTGAGGACACAGTGCTCCTGGCACACATTGGCAACCTGAGTGAGCCGAGGTGCACTGACAGGAATATATGCACTTCCAGATATTGACATATTCCCCACATCTCCACGTTCAGACCCCAGATTTCTCCCCTCAACTGAGAAAGGCCCTCATAGCTGATTGAAAGGAAGATAAGTTTCCTTTCACAGACTCCAGAATCTGAGGGAACAGATTCTATGCTGTGTTCTATAGACATAGAGGAACTTTTCCAGTTCCTCCCATTCCCAGAATTCCAACCATACATCTGAGAATCAAGGTGTGTCTTCTCAGATAGGAACACAATTGGGAGAGATGGTATAACGAACACAGACTTGGAAACGTGAATCAGCACAGATGGGTTTCCTGTGGCTTCATGCTGGCCCTATATTCCAGAGACCCTGTGACCTTACAGCTGACGGAGCCTCCAACGGATGGCCAAAAAGAAGCCAGGGTCTTCAGTCCTACAGCAGCAAATAAATCAATGCAACAAAAATCCTCAGTGAACATGGAAGTAGATCCTTTCCCAATCAAGCCTCCAGATGAGAGTGCAGTCTCTCTGACACCTTAATAGCAGCCTGTGAAACCCTAAGTAGAGAGACCTATAAACAAAGCTCTGATTTATGAGCCACAAAAATTCTAAGATAATAAACAAGTGTTGTTTTTAGCAGCTAAGTTTGTGGTAATTGGTTGTGCAGCAATAAATGACTACATAGTTCACTGTTCAACCATCACGGATCCCACATTTAGAATATTCTCCATCACTGGCCTCCCATATCTAAACTTATAAATACCACGTCACTGATCACTTGACTTCACATCCACTTTACTTATCCACAAATTTCATACCATGCAGCCTAAAATACCACTTGGCAACATTATCCTCTTATCTCTGGAATCCTATTATTGAAACTATAGACTCCACCTCACTAATCCAATAGTTAACACCTCCCTGAATCCAAAGCTCTACACCTTTAACACAATGGCTCCCATAACATAGAACCCACATCACTGACCATAGAGTCTCCTCCTCACTGGCCTGCATACCAACACAATTTAATCTGTACCCTGACTATTACTGACCCAGTAATCTGCTATCCCTTGTAATATGATCCTTATCTTTGAGCTTACATATTCTGATTATCAATATCATTGATTCTGAAGTGTGACGAACCCCACATAACAATATTATTGGCCCCACAGTTCAATAACACTGGCACTAGGAACCCTGATCCCTGAACTCACACACCGTCATCAATGAACCCATATATTCCAGCAATTTCCCCACAAGTCCTCATCACTCCACCTCTAACATTTTATATAAATGGAATCACAAAGTAGGTGGTATAATGTGTTTAGCTATTTTCACTTAGTGCACTATTTCTGAGCATATTATTCTATGTTGTAGCGTTTTTGAGCACTTAATTCCTTTTTTGTTGGCTAATAGCATTCCACTGCATGAATATACAACATTTGCTTATTCATTAATTAGTCGATAAATACATTTTGGCTATTATGAGTAATGTAGCTATATACATTGGCATATGAATATTTGTATAGATGTCTATTGTAATTTATCTTGGGTGAATATCTAGACATGAAATTGCTGGGTCATATGCTCAAATTTATGTTAACTCTTTGGATAAACTGCCAAACTAATATTGCAAGATGGCTGTACCGTTTTACTTTCCCTCCAGTAGTTATAAGGCTCTCAGGTACACCACCTCCTCACCACCACGTGTCATTAATTTTTTTTTGTTATATCCATTCTAATGGGTCTAAAGTGGTATCCCATTATGGATTTAATTTCTATTTCCCTAATGGCAAATGATGTTCAACATCTTTTTATTTGCTTATTGATCATAAGTATATTATCTCTGGAGAAATATCTACTGAAATGTTTTGCCCATGTTAAATTTGGTTGTCTTTACTGAATTTAAAGCGTCTGTTATATTTTAGATAGAAAAGTTTTATTAGGCATGAGATTTGAAGCATTTTCTCATATTATGTTTTTAAAAATTTTTTGATGATGTCTACTGAAGTGCAAGTTTGAATTCTGATGAAGTCCAATTTATTATTTTTCTTTTGTTGCTTTTTATAAGCCAGTACCTTTTTATAAGCCAGGTAACACTTCTCCATTTGTTGAAAAGATTATCCTCCCACAATAACATTGCCTTTGCAATTCTAGAAAACTAATTATTGGCTGACAGCATGGTTTTTGCTTTTCTTCTTTCATCATTTTGGATATATCATTATGTTGACTTCTGCCCTCCATTATTTCTAGTGATAAGTGAGCTAATTAACTGACTGTGGCTTACTTGTAGATGATGAGACATTTTCCTTTTTGCTGCTTTTAAGGTTTTATTTCTGCATTTGATTTGCAACAGCCTGCCTAATGTGTCTAGGTGTGGATCTCTTTGTTGTAACTACTTTGGATTTGTTAAACTTCTTGGAAGTTCAATAAACTTTTAGCCATCATTTCTTTAATATTATTTTGCTCCTTTTTTTCTCTCCTCCTCTTCTGGGTATAGACTTAAATTCATGTTAATGGGCTTAATGGTTTCTAATTGGTCTCTGAAGTTATCTTTATTTATCTATGTTACTTTTTCTTTCCATTCTCCAGTTGGCTCATCTCTATTGATCTGTCTTCAGGTTTCTTGGTTCTTTCTTCCACCAGCTCAAATCTACTGTCAGGTCTCTCTAGTAAACTGATCATTTTAGTTATTGTATTTTTCATCTGCAGAATTTACATTTGATTCATGCTTATACTTTCAACTTCCTTATTGATATTATCCACCTTATGTGTCATTGTCATGGTGCTTTCTTTAATTCTTTAAACATTATTTCTATTAGTTCTTCGAAGATATTTATAATAGCTATTTTGAAGTCCATTCTTGCTAGGTACAATGCCTTAACTCCCTGCCCTGAAAGAGTCTCTAATGATAGATTTTTTTATCTTCCGTATGAGTCACACTTTCCTATTTCTTTATATGTATTGTGACAAGTTTGGTATTTTATATTATATGCTCTAGTAACTTTGGACCCTGTTACCCCCACCCAGGTGGTTTTGTTGCTTTTCTTTCTTTCTTTCTTTCCTTCCTTCCTTCCTTCCTTCCTTCCTTCTTTCCTTCCTTCCTCTCTCTCTTTCCTTCTTTATTCTTTTTTTTTTTTTTTCTTGAGATGGAGTTTCGCTCTTGTTGGGCCAGGCTGGAGTTCAATGGCACAATCTCCGCTCACTGCAACCTCACCCTCCCAGGTTCAAGTGATTCTCCTGCCTCAGCCTCCTGAGTAGCTGGGATTACAGGTGCCCACCACCATGCCCGGCTAATTGTATTTTTGGTAAAGACAGGGTTTCACCATGTTGGCCAGGCTGGTCTCAAACTCCTGACCTCAGGTGATCCACTTGTGTCTCCCAAAGTGCTGAGATTATAGGTGTGCGCCACCGTGTCTGGCCTTGTTGCTATTTTTGTTTGTTTGGTTTGTCTTTTTGTTTGTTTAGTGATTGTTCTGGATGAATTCTGTAAAGTCTGTTTCCTCTGCAGTGTGTGCTTGCTCTGTCATTTTGCTTATTAATCCAATTAGCATTGCAACCTCAGGCTAGCTGCAGTGTTAGCCTCCCACTGAGATCACTATGGCTTTAAAAAATTGCCCCTGGCATAGATTTCTCTACACTCTGTGGGAAATCAGCCTCTCCAGCAGAGCAGCAAAGCATAGTGTCCGCAGCCTGCCCAGCACACACAGGTAGAAATTCTATGCCACAGACCTGGGAGAAAATTGGAGCAAGCCAAAAGTAAAATGCCTCAAAACTCACTACTCTAACGAAGATGCATTAGATTGTCTGGATAAGTACTTCTCTGCTGTGTGCATTTGATCAATTTCCACAGACTTTAAGTGATTTATTTTGTCAACATTGCCCAGTTTTATCATGGATTTGGGGAAGATGATTTGTCAGCCTCCTCACACTGCCAACCTGGATGTCCTGTCTCACTCCCACATTTATTTATGTATTATCGTTTCTTTCCTTTATTAACATTCAACTGATTAGTACTCTGGTTCTTTTTCTTTTCAGTAATATACAAAGTATATTTTAGAAATATACCAACTTTTTCTCTTTGAAAAGTGAAATTTACTTAAATATGTAATATAATGCATTATTTTTAAATTGCAACTCCTTTGTAAGCCTGTTATAATATACAAATTTATATGACTATAACCAATAACTTAAATGATGACAATTACATATTTATGTTCATTTTGGGATAGATTTTCTTATTTAGAAACCACTAACTCAGTGCAACAATTCACCTCAAAATGTGACTAAGAGAGTGTCCTTTAGGGGATTTGCCTTTAGGTTTTTCAGGGTGTTTACTAAAAATGTGACTCATATTACATATTTCCTTTGGGGATACCAATTCATATTGTTAATGACAGAAGATAGAGATGTCTTGGCCTCCGTGATGCTTGGTATATATATGTCAAAATATTATGTAATTGGCAATTTTCATATTTTCTTCTAAGTATGTTTCAAACTCTTCTCTTTCACACACTCTGAGCTCAGTTTACGGTTTTGCAGCCAGAGGGGAATTTAGGGGTTTCTACAACATTTAGTTTCTATACCTTGTTAGGAAGGTGAACATGGAAAATAAATGATAGGAATCAGACTATGTGTACCATTTTAGGTGATCTGGGTGTGCTTAATTCATGTGTTTGACACCACAATATTTCTGCCTTGTTATAACTATCCCTTGTTTCCATATATAATCGTACACATAGATCTGAATTTAGGCTTTAGGTTACAATGTCCCTACACCCATGGAGGTATAAAGGCCAAGGTCTATGAGGTTGAACACATGAATGGCACAGTGACACTATGGAAGGTGGTCTGCTACATCTGTAGAAGGGCATGCATGTATCAGTCAAAAGGAAGAGATCCATAAGCTTAGACACAGAAGTCTGTGATTCCATTAAAAGGCGTCTAAAGATTTAACAACATGACATCTATAGGCTCAGTAAGGAGTTTATGGAATGAATTGTGGAGTACAGGAGCTATGGCCTTAGTGATGTGGATTTTGAAGTATTATTGATGTGGAATTAGTAATCTCATTGATGTTGGTTTTCATGCAGTCCACGATCTGGATTCTCTAATACTACCAATGGGGTCTATGATGATATGCATTGTATTGTGTCAGTAATTATAGATGACATTTGGTCAGGAATGGGGAGTGTGAGGGCTCTGTGAAGGGCATTCTATTACTATCTAAAAAAAGTGAACACAAGTTACGGATCAATACAGGTCTACTCGTGATTCTGAAACAGGTCCTGTTAAGGCCAAAGAGATTGACTCAAGTGAATCATCACTGAAAGGGAGGTACCAAAGAAGTGTAAATTTTATCCCATCAGAGTTATGGGAGGGGCTTCACATGAGAAAAATAATTCTTACCAGCCAAGACTGAAGATTATATCTTACCCACTAGGAAGTATAGATGTATTCAGAATAAGAACAAATTTATAAGCAAAGATAAAAAATAGTATTTGAAGATGGACATCCATCTATGATTTCTTTTAAAAAGTCATAAAACTAATAACAAAAGAGAACTTCCTCAACTTAATAAATGATATCTTCAAAGCACCTAGTGCTAATTTATGTTTTCAAACAAGATGGAGTAAATGCATTTCAGTGTAATTGTACCACTAATTACAGCCAAAACCCTTGGGAAAAAACAAAACAAATACAAACACTTGGAGAAGTAGAAAAATAAATTGCCGTGACTACAGACCTTGGAACTCAAGAAATGGCATGGAGGATTTTTCCATTTTCTTCCCCCACCACCCCACTCCTATGTAACCTGAACTGGGCATTGGAGAAACCCACAACCAGGAAATGGCAATGCACACAGATAAAAAGGTCCAGGAAAAGCCTGCTTTCTCTAGCAAAAGGAACAGGAAAGTGTCATGTTGTCAATGAGAACACTTTCACAAGTACCCTACTCAGCTTATCACTGTGAATAAAATCACACCACCTTTTTTTCCTTCCAGATGTTGTGATCAGCACAGGAACTGTGGACAGAGCCCTAAATTGCATTTCTCTTGCAGTAACAAGGGGACATATCATCCTTTCCCACTGAAGTGATGTCTGCTAAGATTGTGGGCAAGCTTTGACCTCCACCACGTCCCTGCCTCCCCATCTGGTGGGTAACCTTGAGACTATGGGCAGAGTCGGAATTCCATCCTTAACCTTGAGTAACAAGGCGACAAGAAACAACCTCCCCTTTCTGAGGGGCCATTGTGATGATTAATTTTATGTGTAAATTGGGCTAGGTTACGGTGCCCAATGTTTGATCAAACACCAGTCCAGATGTTGCTGTGAAGGTACTTTTTAAATGTGATTAACATTTAAACCAGTAGGTTGAGTAAAGCAGACTATCCTTCAGAACATGAATGGGCCTCACCTAATCTGTTGAGGTTCCCCAAGGAAAAAGTACTTCTGCCTTCAAAATGGAGACTACAACCTCAGCTCTCCTAGGCAGGGCTGCCCTGCAAATTCCAATCTTCCAGTCCCCAAAATTGTGTGAGCCAATTGCTTAAAGTAAATCTCTCTCTGTCTCTCTGTCTCTGTCTCTCTCTCTCTCTCTCTCTCTCTCTCTCATTCTCTCTCTCTCTCTGTGTCTATATATAAAATATCTGTATATGTAAAAATAGATCTCTCTATATAAAATGTCTCTATATATGATATATCTCTATATACATATCTGTATGTATACATATATATGATAGGATATACCCTATTCTCTTGGTTAGAATAGAATATTGATTCTGTTAGTTTTGCTGGTCCTGTTTCTCTACTGGTTCTGTTTGGCTAGAGAACCCTGACTAATACAGCTATAGATCCTGTGAGTGGAGTTCTGGCTTCCGTTTCTAATCTTCAGTAACAAAGAGGTTCCCCTACACCTTTCCATGAAACATGGAAAAGCTCTGTAGTCCCAGAGTTAGATATGCTATTGGAAATCATTCAGCAAAATATTTCCAAAAGCCATATGAATCCAATCCTAAATATCTCTCAGTTTAATTTAAAAATGTCTCACAGAAGGGATGTTAAAAAGAAGGCACATGAAAGTCCTGTGGTTCCATGGAAGGAAAACCAAGATTTTCCTCTAGTGGAGGCCAGTAGTAGATAGCGTACACTATGAAAAATTTCCAAGTCAAGTAACTTCTACCCTTGATAGAAGTTTATGGATAGTAGGAGAAGATGACTATCTAGATCCCAATCCTGGCTCCTCTGTGACCTAGCTGTGTAATGTGAAATAGGTTGCTTAACTCCTCTGTCAGTCAGCTTCAGCAACTATAAAATGAGCATGATTATGTTTGCCTTGTAGGACTATTGTATGGGTTAAGAAAAGCAGTACATGTAGATCAGCTAACTCATTTCCTGCTGTGGTATATACTTTAAAAATATTAGGGTTGGCTTTCTTATTAATTTCAATATATCTAATGCTCCTCTTTAAAAGGAGCCTAGATTTTAACTATAAATATTCTTGTGGCCCACCTGAACGTCAACTTGAGTTGATCTTTGATCCACATGAAAGCTCTAATTAGCTTCTTATTTTCCCTTTAAAAAGTCATCTTTTAGGCCGGGCACAGTGGCTCATGCCTGTAATCCCAGCCCTTTAGGAGACCAAGGCGGGCAGATCACCAGGTCAGGAGATCGAGACCATCCTGGCTAACACGGTGAAACCCCGTCTCTACTAAAAATACAAAAAAATTAGCCGGGCGTGCTGACAGGTGCCTGTGGTCCCATCTACTCGGAAGGCTGAGGCAGGAGAATGGCGTGAACCCGGGAGGCGGAGGTTGCAGTGAGCCAAGATCACACAACTGCACTCCAGCCTGGGTGGCGGCACAAGACTCTATCAAAAAAAAAAAAGTCATCTTTGTCTTCTACCCATTGGGTTTGCAAAGTCAGTGGTCAGTGATATGTTGAAATTTAATTTTCCAGGATTCAGAAGTGGGGCGTTATTCTTAAACACAAAATTGGTGAACAGAGTTAAATTATGTAAAAACACCTGTCACTGTATAATGTTGGTATATAAAGCATGTGTGAGTGTGTGCATGTGTCCTGTTGAAAAAATTATCAAGCAGAGTATCATAAAGATATTCTCCTTAATTATTTTCAGATCATTATTGTATTATTTTTCATATATAGACCTAGAAACTACCTGGAATTAATGTTGTTTATGAGGCTTTATAAGAACAACTGATACTTATTTGATGAAGCCTGAAAGAAGAATTAAGACCTCCTCCTCTTCAGCAACTTCTCTTGATTCCTGCATACCCTCAAAATGATGGGGTACCCCCGCAGTCTATCTTCCTTCCTTTCCACTTCCTGTCTCAAGTCCTCTTTCCCACTCTTCAAGCTAGTTCCCTGGAAAAGTACACGTCTTTCTAGCACATGAAATTTCCTATTTATATTTTGGAAGCATCCTACCCTCTGCAAGCCTCCCAGTCTTTATAAAGCCCTTGGAGACTCTCTAAACTGTCAATGCATAGGTGGAAATCACAGTGAGAAAAGCCACAGGGCACCCTGAGTTTTCTTTCTCATCTTCCATTTATATAGGCTTGGCAGGGACTGAGAATGGCATGATGACTGAGGCAGAACAAACAATTTGCAGACTTTCTGGGCATATAACCTCAGTTTTTTAAATTATGGGTTTTTGGTTGTTTCTTTTATTTTTAATCTATGATGCCTCTTTCTCCTTAGTTTTGGGTTCCATTTATCAATTCCCAGACAACCAAGCAAGGTCACCACCCCACCATCCTGAGGTGGGCACGTGGGGAGAAAAGGCAATAACAACAGGGAGCTGGGGTCCAAACTTACACGGAGTTCACTTGTCAAATGTTACCTGAGGCTTTACTTGCTCATGGGCTTAGAGAAATGAAGAGTGCTAGTGCCCGCTGCAGTACAGAGTTCACGGGACCAAGGAGGCCATTGGTGATTCAGTCTGACATTCAGGTGCACATCTTATGAGGGGCTCTCAGTCACCGCTAAAATTAAGAAAATAAGACTTTGTCACAACTGAGCAACTGGAAATAGTGATAATTAAATGCAACTAAAGCAGGCTGTGTGTTGTTAGAGTCACACATGGTACCTGAAAGCATAGCATTCCATGTTTTTAGGAGGGAAATAAAAGTAAGAAGAGGAAAAAAAAGGAAAAAGAACATTTCTATCTCAAAAGACACAGATGTTTTCCAATTCTGAGGCTGTGGATTACAGGCAGCTTATAAATTCCCTTGAAATTAACAGGTTATATTGAAAATGCTGATGCAGCCTTATCTACGTAAGCAAGAACTGCCCCATTCTGACAAGAAAAGCAAAACAAAAATGTCTAAAGCCTGAGACAATGAAAAATTAAGGTCTTTGCATAGTATTTTAAAGTTAGCAACTGCTTTGATACTGCTCTAGTAGTTAAATTCATATGCAAGCGCCAATGTTAGATACACAATAAGGAATTTAAATATAAACAGAATACAGTGCAATTACAGAGCAAACTATTGACAGAAAACTAGTATAATATACCGTGCAATGAAGTCATTGTAGCTAAATATATTTTCTCTAGCTCTGCAGGAATGCCTAATATTAGCCTTGAAAACATTTTAATGGACTTTCTTTTTAAGTTAGGCAATTTGCCCTTGTAAAAATTATTTCATAGTCTTTCCCTAAAATTTTCACCTAAAGGAAAACATAACAAGATAATATTCCTAAATCTATGAATTATTTCATGATGCAACACCAAATGTTACTAATCATAGCAACAGCTATCAAGGCTGTGATGAATTGTGATATTCTGGAGCTCTGTTGCTGATTAGTTAGATGTCTTCCTTTGAAGATTTTACAAAAAAAAAAAAAAATCCATCATTAAGGAAATGATTACATGGAGCTTGTGGGAACCCTCAGAGCCTGTTTTGAGTTGAGGCATATGTGCCAGCATATTAAGTTATAAGTGACAAAAAACTAGCTCAATGTAGCTGAAGCAAAAGAGAAAGGATTTATGAACTCTCGTAATTGGAGAATACAGAACTGCTTCTGGCTTCAGAGCTGGCTTGACGCAAAGACTCTGTCTTTTGGGCTCCTGGTCTGTGTCTCCATCTCACAGCTCTCCTTGACTCTCTTCTGACATCATTCCTACAAAAGGCTCCCTCTCTCTGGCAGGTCATGGGACTTTTAGAGCCTCAGGCTTGCATCTAACAGCCCAGCGACCCCACTGAAGAGAGGTAGCCTTTTGCTGCTCAGGTATAAAAAGTCCCAAGGAGGATTTTCACTGGTCTGCCTTGGGCCACATGCCCTTTTCTGGACCAAACACTATGGTCTAGCTGGGGCACTTTGATTGCACTGAGGATTCAGGCCTTCTATGCACATGTCCAGGGAAGTGTGGGTCCAGGAGATTCATTCGCCAAAAGGGCCATATGAGTGAGGGAGGAGGCTTTCCTGAAAGAAGAAGAGAAAACACTTTCCTGAAAGAGGAAGAGGAGAAAGACATGAAAGGAAATCACAGCTCACATGACCCCTCCAGCTGTAGTGCTCCCCGACCCAGAGAGAATGATCGTATGGAGATCATCTACGGGAGCCTGGCAGTGCTACCCAAATGGGGCCTCAAACACCACCCCCTACCCCTTACTGTCCTCAGCAAAGTCTGCTCCAAGCCAAACGAGAAAGAGAACCTTCTCTCTGGGTGATGTAGCTTTGTTCACCTAGGCCCTCAATTTGGTGCCCCTTTCCTAAAGCAGCCCTCCCACACACAGGAGGATCAGGTTCCCATGGGCCGCGTTTCTATGGTGTGATCCCACCCTGCTCATAGACACTGGGTAGGAGGTGAGTCCCAGAACTAAGTGCATCAGGTATTTACTGAAGAACTTGAAATTGGGGCCAACGGGTCAGATTTCTCTGTGTGGCTGAACAATAAAGATGAGAATTTGAGAGCTTTGTGTGGCCAGGATGTTTATATAGAAACAGGAAAAGCTAGAAGCTGAGAAACAAGTAACAAAGATACGGAGAGAGATATACAGAAAGATTCAGAGATTATATGTAATGAAGATGTTCACAGAGAAGTATAGGCAGAGGATGGAGAAAGGGTTCTTGGGATCTTGCTTTCCAATTTCTGCTTCCATTCCTCCTGGAGTTCAGTCGCTTTCTATCCTGCCTGCCGTGAAGTAACTGTAACTGATTTCATAGCCACCTTTTCAACGAGCTGGCCAGAGTTGGTCTCTCCTACTTTCAACTAAGAATTTTAACCACCATAGTGGGTTTTAGGAAATGGGCCAGTGAGTGGGGAGTCTGTTCTCTGGGCACAGGACCTGACACACACATCCCAGCACTGACAAAGCTCATTCCTCCGAGGGATGCTGAGCTGCTGCAGGAAGCTCTTGAACATCAAGTTACGCCAGTAGAAAAAGACATCATATTGGAAGAATTTGGGGGATGTTGTGCCTGTGGAGCGGAGGGAAGATAGCCTTGGATCCCTTGAAGCCCTTAGGACATATGTTTAGCCACCCCATGGCACTACAGAGGGTCATGTAACCTGGAGCCAGCAGGACAGTCCTGGTTTAAAATATTCTGCGACGTCAGCTAAGCTATTGACATACCACTACCTTAAGAATTAACTTATAGTCATGCTTACTCAGCATAGCACAGCTAAAACTGTTTCCCACATCCACTCTTTCCAGTGGTTTAATAATGAGAAGATGTTAACACATGTGTCACAGGGTCAAGAGAACAATTACTTTTCATCAAAGTTCATAAAGCCCCAACATTGCTAACATCAAGCACCATATTGTTAATTCCATGTAGTATGAATATATAAACAGAAATAGTCCTGCACATTTTTCTAATTATATGACCTTGAGAAAGCTACTTGAACTCTCTGGGCATTCATGTACTTCTTAGCAGAAAATGTTCAATATGTGCCAGGCACGGTGGTTCACGCCTGTAATCCTAACACTTTGGGAGGCTGAAGTGAGTGGATTACCCAAGGTCAGGAGTTCAAGACCAGCCTGGCTAACATGGTGAAACCCCGTCTCTACAAAAAAAAAAAAATACAAAGAATTAACTGGGTGCGGTGGCATGCACCTGTAATCGCAGCTACTCTGGAGGCTGAGGCAGGAGAATCGCTTGAACCCAGGAGGCAGAGGTTGTGGCAAACTGAGATCACACCATTGCACTCCAGCCTGGGCTACAGAGCGAGACTTTGTCTCAAAAAAAAAAAAAAAAAAAAGGAAATGTTCAATATGTATCACTTTATAAGGTTATTGTAAAAACTAGTGCTATCGTTTGAATGTTTGTCCCTCCAAAACTTATGTTGAAATTTAATTACCATTGTAATGGTATTAAAAATTTGGACCTTTAAGAAGTGGTTACATCATGAAGGCTTTGTCCTCATGGATGGATTAATGCCATTATGGAGAGAGTGGGTTCATTATAAAAGAGAAAGTTCAGCCTCTGTCTCTCCCTCTCTCTAGCCCTTTCACCTTCTACCATGGGATGATCCAGCAAGACAGCCTTCACCAGATGCCAGCCCCTTGATCTTGAACTTCCCAGCCTCCAGAACTGTGAGAAAAGAAACTTCTCTTCACTATAAATTACCCAGTCTGTGATATTTTGTTATAGGAGCACAAAAGACTAAGACAATTAAATTTACTAATATGAGCTGCTTAGTACGATGCCTGACACATTGTTCGCGCTGAATGTCATTACTGACAAAAGGGGATTACTTCCTGATACAGTTTGGCTGTGTCCCTGCCCAAATCCCATCTTGAATTGTAGCTCCCATAATTCCCATGTGTTGTGGGAGGGACCCGGTGGATGATCACGGAATCGTGGGGGTGGTTTCCCTCATTCTTTTCTCGCGGTAGTGAATAAGTCTCACGAGATCTGATGGTTTTATAAGGGGAAACCCCTTTCATTTGGTCCTCATTTTCTCTCTTGCCTGCTACTGTGGAAGACCTGCTTCTTCCACCATGATTGTGAGGCCTCCCTAGCCACATGGAACTGTGAGTCCATTAATCCTCTTTTTCTTTATAAATTACTCATTCTCGGGTATGTCCTTATCAGATGGTGAAAATGGACTAATACACTGTCCAATGTACTAGAAATCAATACTATGACACCGTGTTTTTGAAAAGAAAAACTTAATATCGCAGGTTGACTCACAAGGATACAGAAATCAAGATCAAATCTATCTCCCTGTGCTAGCTTCAAGGCAGTATTTTTAATAGAAAAAGTTCAGGGGTCGATTCTGAAATTAGTAGGCGGTCGGTGGAAGGAAAAGGAGGCCGGCAAAGTCCTCGGGCATGCGCACTTATCTCTTCATACTACCTCGTCGATTGCATGTGCAAATTCAGAGGAAGTTAGTATGAAACTGCAGTGAAAATTCAGGCTGTGACATCAGCAAGCTCGTTCTGCAGATTCCAGTCCGTCAACTTGTTTCCAACCAATTTCAGCCAGTTTTTTCTTGATCTCACAAGTGAAGGGAATTTCAGTCTTGCAGAAAGTTATTTCTTTTCTTATCAGCGATCCTGGTAACACAAGAATTTCTATTACTTACTGGTTTCTTACTTTCTGGGACACAGTTTCAGTTTCAGCTTTTCAGCTTTTCTTATCTGCTATTCTGTAAGCCCAAGAATTTAGTCAGTGAGTTTTTTTTTTTTTTTTTTAACTCTTTGAGACACAGCTTCAGTATCACTTATTACTACTACTAAAAGTATAGCACTGCCTCCACTGACTTACTTTCAGAGGCAGATAACTGTCTATTGTACTAAATTATTTAATACATCACTTTAGCCAATGGAGATTCATGATTTGGGGTTGTCAAGTAATCTCTACTGTAATGCAGAAAATTCTAGTAGAAAACATGAAATATCACATGTAAACCTTTTATAAAATAGTTTTCAAAGTAAATTATTTTCTTCTAATGGGTTTTAATGAAGAGAAGGGTGAAATAAACCACAAGACTCTTGAGCGTGTTACAGATTTGTTACATTGAGGTGAGGTGGGCTGAGAAGAAAAAGTCTTGATGGAGAATCTGCTGATGTCACATGATGCCTAATTCTTGGTATTCACCAGGCAGATGAGTTGGTCTCGGAAAGACTCTAGATTCTAAGGTCTCCTAAATCTTTGAAGGATGTGTCTCTAATAAAATAAAAACATAAATTTTTCTGCCAATACTAGACATTTTTGAAAAGGACAACCATCTTTATATGAGCAAAGGAAGTGTTGTCCCACCCTGAGCCCTGTATAAGGACATCACTGGCTCCCAAGTGCCTTCTTCAGTTTACACTTTCTGCAGGGTACCCCTAAAGTCTCCTTTGATATGGGAATAAAAACAAAGGCCTGAGTCCAGGGACGATGCCCACATCTGTAATCCCAGCAGTTTGGGAGGCCAAGACGGGTGGATCACTTTAGGTCAGGAGTTTGAGATCAGCCTGGCCAACATAGTGAAACCCTGTCTCTACTAAAAATACAAAATTAGCCAGGTGTGGTGGTGCATGCCTGTAGTCCCAGCTACTTGGGAGGCTGAGGCAGGAGAATTGGTTGAACCCAGGAGGTGGTGGTTGCAGAGCTGAGATCGCACCATTACACTCCAGCCTGGGCAACAAGATCGAAACTCCATCTCAAAAAACAAACAAACAAAAACGCCTGGATCTCCAGGGAGACACAAGCCCAGGACTGGCTCTTGCAGATCATTAGCTTAGTAACTGATTATCTGGGTCACCTCACGTCTGTCACATCTCTCTTCTAACCTGTTTTCCAGTCTATAAAATGAATCCCATTGGTAGCTTGATGGTAGCTCTAGGAATCTGAGGTTTAAAACCCCTCAGGTTAAACAACCATATCTATACTTTATTAAAAAAAAAAAAAAATCCACTTTGCAGACACCACTGGCATGGCACCGGGAGCCTTGTATTAACAGTCATGGTCAACCCCACTGTGTTCAACATTACCATCAATGGTGAGTCGCTGGGCTGTGACTCCTTTGAGCTGTTTGCAGACAAAGTTCCAAAGACAGCAGAAAACTTTCATGCGCTGAGCACTAGAGAAAAAGAATTTGGTTGTAAGGGTTCCTGCTTTCACAGAATTATTCCAGGGTTTATATATCAGAGTGGTAACTTCACATACCATAATGGCACTGTTGGCAAGTCCATCTACAGGGAGAAATTTGATAATTAGAACTTCATCCTGAAGCATAAAGGCCCTGGCATCTTAAACATAGCAAATGCTGGACCCAACACAAACGGTTCCCAGTTTTTCATGTGCACTGCCAAGACTGAGTGGTTGGATGCAAGCATGTTGTCTTTGGCAAGGTGAAAGAAGGCTTGAAGTTTGTGGAGGCCATGGAGCCCTTTGGGTCCAGGAATGGCAAGAGCGGCAAGAAGGTCACCATTGCTGACTGTGGACAAGTCTAATAAGTTTGACTTGTGTTTTATCTTAACCACCAGACCATTCCTTCTGTAGCTCAGGAGAGCACCCTCCACCCCATTTGCTCCCCATATCCTATCATCTTTGTGCACTCGCTGCAGTTCCCTTTGGGTTCCATGTTTTTCTTGTTCCCTTCCATGCCTGACTGGATTGCAGAGTGAAGTTTATGATTATGAAATAGAAGCTAAATAACAAAAATTTGAGGACAATTTATATTTAAACAATTAACTAATTTACTATTTTCTAAGACAACCCAGTGATAAAGTAGTTGAAGATAATGTTTCTGGCATCATCTTTCTCTTGGGGATGCTCTTCCTCTTTAATTGTCTTGCAAAGATTGTCTGAATCATTAATTCACTTACTCTAAAGTCCACAGATACAATGCAAAGAGCAGTGAACAAGCTGCTGCTTCTGATACTTCAATAGTCCTTAATGTATGCTAGAAAGGCTTTAATCACACCAGTAATACAATGTAACTTATTCAATTGTTGATATTTATTTCAACCTGAATTGTTCTTTATCACAGCACTGGCTCAAGTTCTTACAAATGCTATTTAAAATTAAAATATAACTCAGATATCATAAGATGCATCCTAGTAAAGTATAAAATTAAATGGTGCTTAGTAGATTCACAAAATGTGCAACTACCATGCCTGTCTAATTTCATAAATTCATCTCCCTAAAAAGAAACCCAGTATCCACCAGCAGACCTGAGGATTTTTAAAATTTAGAGAAGTTGATTGGCTTATGGGGGTGGCAGGCTTAGGAATGGAGCCAGTTCCCTGTGGAGTAAAATTAGAGTGAAATACGGAAGGCTATTTATTTGTACTTCTGTTGTTATTGATTAGTCTCACATGGAGGCAGATGCTAATTTTGTCCAGTTTTTGCACTTGAATTCAAGTCAAGGTATGTCCCATTCAAAACTATGTATCTAGGAAAGGATCCAATCCTTTCACTGTGAAGCCTATTTGAAGAGTGTAATATATGCAGCCAAGATCATCATTCCTCTTCTCTCAGGTTCTGTTTTTAGCCCAATTTGAAAAAGATACTAAGAGCAGAGAATCAAAGACAAGAAACATGGCAAGGCAGAGACAGAAGCAGCAAAGAACAGTATGAAGTAGCACAGACCAAGGAGACAGAAGAGAGAACGGCATGATGGGTAAGGGAACAAAACTAGGAGCAGAGGCTGGGTGTGGTGGCTCACGCCTGTAATCCCAGAACTTTGGGAGGCCGAGGTGTGCGGATCACTTGGGGTCAGGAGTTCGAGACCAGCCTGACTAACATGGTGAAACCTTGTCTCTACAAAAAAATTATAAAAATTAGCCAGGTGTGGTGGCAGGTGCCCATAATCCCAGCTACTCAGGAGGTTGAGGCAGGAGAATTGCTTGAGCCTGGAAGGCGGAGGTTGCAGTGGGCTGAGACCGTGCCACTGCACTCCAGCCTGGGCAACAGGGTGAGACCCTGTCTCAAAAAAGGAAAAAAAAAGAAACGGGAGCAGAGAGCCATGACACATCAAAGAACAAAGCACAGAATAAGGTGAGGGGATAAAGAAAAGAGAGAAGCAGCAAGGAACAGTAAGAAGGGGCAGGTAATGAGGAAGGAAACACAGCAAATGTTCTTGGACTGCAGGTACATCTGAGGGAGCCAGTCACAACTGCACAACTACAAGTTACCTGCTTTCTGCTCATAGCTGAGTTCCTCTTCCCACGCTGTTATATGTATTCAAGTTTCCAATTCCTGCTGTATGTATTCAAGTTCAATTTCCCAGCATTCATGGAGTCTAAAAGGAGAAGAACCCATGCCTGAGGGTCATCACAATGTATCCAGATGGGCACAGAGAAATTCCAATTGTGACTTATGAATAGTCAGATACAGAGGCTCAAGACACTCTGAGGCAAGTATAGAACTAGACATGGTTGGCCAGGTCTGAGTGTGTAGAGTACTGGGGACCCCATGGAGGAAAATGTGCATGGAAAGGGACTGTTTCCTGGGCTTGTGAGTGGGGCCCAGGATGAAAGGGTCCATGCAGAGGCTGAAAGGGCAAAGGATATAGAGACTTGGCAACTCATCCAGATGAGTAATTTTCTTACTGGGGTTGCTCACTTTTTGATGTTAGCACAATTACTCTTCTTAAAAGCCATATAAATGAACTCAAATACCCTTAGGTTGCCATAATCATCTATAATGAGGAATGAAGAACGCTTTTGTGATCCCACAGCCTTAGTATTAGGTTGGTGCAAAAGTAATTGCGGTTTTGCAATGCTTTAATGGCAAAAATGGCAATTACTTTTGCACCAACCTGGTAATTCACCAGGATTCACTGGACTCTGGAAACTCATGCCCTTCTTCGGTCAGAGCTGCTTTTTAATGCCCTGTATTTTGGTGAGATTGAGGATGCTGGAAGAGTTGGTTTGTTTATCTGGTGATGCTGATTTCACGAAAAAGCATATTCTTGCTGACATGATGATGACCATGGAATTTAGCACAGCATGCTGAGGGGGAAAGTGTCACAATTCAGAGAATCCCTTGTTGTGAAGAAATGCAAGGCTTTACCCCTCAGTGTCCAGAAAAGTATTCATTCAGTCTATTTTTCCTTTCCTTTTTTTGGAAGACAGGGTCTCGTTCTGTCACCCAGGCTGGAGTGCAATGGTGCCATCTCTGCTCACTGCAACCTCCGCCTCCCAGGTTCAAGCGATTATTCTCCTGCCTCAGCCTCCCGAGTAGTTGGGGACTAAAGGCGTGCACCACGAAGCCTGGCTAATTTTTGTATTTTTTTGGTGGAGACGGAGTTTCACCATGTTGCCCAGGCTGGTCTCAACCTCCTGACCTCAAGTTATCCACCCACCTCGGCCTCCCAGAGTGCTGGGATTACAAGTGTAAACCACTGTGCCCAACCCAGAGTTTATTTTTCCTAAGATTCCCCAGTGCAAATGGAGATGTGGGAGAATTGCCCATGGGGACTGAAAATAAAGGGGAATGTATTTGACCCTGAGGACTGTGATGATACCGAGAGGACTTGCATATTCATTAGGTAATTCTAAACTGAAAACTTCCCTTTGACTCACTCTGTCAACTGGTCAGTGCGATGCAGTCCCAAGGAGACAAAAAGTTGTAGGACGTTGAATGTACCTGTGATCATGATTATGCAAATGGAGTGCGTCCACATGGGGTAATTGTCACACAGTGACACGAAAGGCCTTATAGAAATATGTGAGGCTGAGGACTTTTCCCAAGAATCTTATTCCATTTGTTAACCTGCTGCTGAGGTTATGGGTAATGTCCATGGGGAACCTGGGACCTGCAAGGATGTAAGGCAAGCCTATTCATTGTAATGAATTCTGTTGAAATGTAACTTACATACTATAAAATGCCCCCATTGAAAAGCATGGATGGTGGTTCTGACAAACGAGTTCACAACTGTAACTACTCCCAAAACCAAGATAGACACCTTCGGTTATCAAAAGATTTCCCCAGCCGATGCGGTGGCTCACGCCTATAATCCCAGCACTTTGGGAGGCCAAGGCAGGCAGATGACAAGGTCAAGAGATAGAGGCCATCCTGCTCAACATGGTGAAACCCCGTCTCTACTAAAAATACAAAAATTAGCTGGGCGTGGTGGCGCGCGCCTGTAATCCCAGCTACTCAGGAGGCTGTGGCAGGAGAATCACTTGAACCAGGGAGTCGGAGGTTGCAGTGAGCCGAGATCGCAACACTGCACTCCAGTCTGGCGAAAGAGCCAGACTCTGTCTGAGAAAAAAAATTTAAAAAAATTAAAACATTAAAAATAGAAAAACTCCCCGGTGACTCTTTGCTGAAGTCCTCCCTAGCCCCTGCGCTAGACAAACACTGGTCTGCTTTCTATCAAAATAGATTTGATTTTTTTTCTAGTATTTCTTACAAGTGCAATCATAAAGTGTGTACTTTTTTTGTATCTGGCTGTTTTGCTCAGCAAAATACTTTAGAGATTCATGCTCTTGTTATACGTATCAATAGTTCCTTTGTTTTTATTGCTGAGTAGTATGAATATGCCGCAATTCATTGTCCATTATCTTCTTGTTGGATATTTGGAGCTTTTCTCCAGTTTCTATTTACTATAAAGAAAGTTGCTGTTAGCATGTATGCAGAAATAATTTTGTGGACATATGTTTTCATGGTAAATACTTGAGAATAAAATGGGTGGGTCATGCCATAAGAGTGTGTATTTATACCTCATAAGAATCTACCAAGGCATTTTTCAAACTTGTACCATCTTGCATTCCTACCAGCAATGGGGAAGATTTTGTTTCTGCAAATTTCCCCGAGCAATTTGTATTGTAAGTTTTTCTTAAATATTAGAAATTCTAGTTAGCATGTAGTCATTTCTCACTCTAGATACAATGTGCCTTTTTAGGACTGATTATGATGGTAAGCATTTTTTCATGTACTTATTGGCCATTTGTGTCTTATTTGATCAAGTGTTTGTTTAAATTGTTTTTATTGGGTTGTTTGCTTTCATATTATTGAGTTTAATGTGTCCTTTTAAAATTTTTGTATTATGGGTACAAGTTATTTGATGCCCGCAGGTATATTTTCAGTCTATTGCTTGCATTTTCATTTGCTAACACTGTCTTGAGCAGATTTGAATATTTTTCAAGTTCAGTTTCTCCTTGTTTTGGTTGATGATTCATGCTTTTGTGACAAAACTAATAAATCATTATATATACCACAAGAGTGTAGAATTTTTCTTCTATGTTTTCCATAAGAAATACCATTTTAGCTTTTCTGTTAAGCTGTGTAATATACTGTAAATTAAATTTTTGTATGGTGTTATATAAGGACTGATGTTCATTTTCTCCATGTGACTGTCCACTGTTCCAATTCTATTTGTTGGGAAGATTAGCATCTCTTCAATTAATTAGATTGGTGTCTTTGTTAAATCATATAGGTGTGGAGAAATCAGTACTGTGTGATTTGATACATTGATCTATATATTTATATTTACATCAATACATGATCTTTGTTATTTTAGCTTTACAGTAAGTATTAAAATAATGTAGTTTAAGTCTGTCTTTGTTCTTCAGAAACATCTTGGCTATTCTAAAATACTGGCATTTTCATATCAAAATAATTTTGTAATTTTCCTTTACAAACCATTCTAGGTTTTATATTAGGATTATGTAAAATTCAGTAGATAATTTTAGGGGGAATTTGTGTTTTGATAATGAGATGTTTCCAATTGATGGACATAGTGAATATCTCAATTTACTAAATCTTCTAAGTTCCTCCAGAAAAAAAAAATTGATTTTGCAGTGGATAATTAAAGCATATGTATTATTATAATTATATATGCATATATATCATTAAGCATAATAATGTAAGCATAATAATTATATATCATTATAATTATTCCTAAGTATTTCAAGTTTTTATGCTATTGCATATGGTATTTATCTTTTAAGATTCCGCATTCCATTCCTTCATTAATTTTCTGTGTATGTGTGTGTGTATCTATCTGTATTATGGCTGTGTGTATTTCCATATGTAATTGATTTTTGTATGCTTTAACCTTGTTACAGTCACATGTATATAACTTAAAATCTATATACAATGCCATATTGTTTCAGAAAAAAAGATATTTTCATTACTAATATTTAGGGGTTTTTATTTATTTCTTTTTTTTCTGTTAACACTAGATTGAAATATACAATGTAATCTTGAGCAAAAGTGACAAGAACATTCTTGACTTTCCCCTAATCTTAGGGAGAAAGTCGTCAGTCTTCTCCCATAAAGGATAAAGTTAACTGCAGGTTTTTCTTCCATATTCTCATCATCTTAAGTACATTTTATTATATTCCTAGTTGATAAGAATGTCTTTAATGAACAGTAATCAAATTATCACTTTTGATATGTCAATATATTGAATTCAATAGTCTGCAGATTTTTGAATCCATATTCTTGAAGAAATTTGGTTGGCTTTTTCATTTTCATAATATTTGTTATAGTTTTATTATTAGGGTAATTATCAAATTATAAAGTTGAAAAGTTTTCCCCTTTTTTTGCTTTTCTGAACAAAATTATGCAACATTTGTAATACTTACAACTTAAATATTTGAATCCACCATTGATGTCATCTAGGCCTGGAATTTGGGAAAACTTTTAATTATAAATCTAATTTATTTAATGATATTGAGCCCTCAGGTTTTTTTAGTTCCTTGTGAATAAATATTTGGATTGGCATCTTTCAGCAATTTTTCCTCTATATTCTCAAAGTTTTTGCCATTAAAGTGCTCATAGTAGTTTCTTACTACCCATGTACGTCTACGGGATCTCTAATCATGTTACCTTCTTTCAACCCTACTATTGGTAATTTGTCTCCTGTTTTATCATTTAAGCAAAAGTTTCAGTAATTTTATGGACCTTTTCAAAATATATATATATTGGTGCATTGATTTTCTCTTTTGGTTGTATGTTATCTGTCTCACCAAATTTCACTCTTATCTTTATTATTCCCTTACTTCTTAGTTACTTTGGGTTTAATTTCCTCCTTATTTTCCAGCTTCTTAAGGTTCACATGTAGACCATTGATGATAGGCATTTCTCCCTATGTACATAAGCATGTAGTTATACATTTTCTTATAAGCACTGCTTTGTATCTTCGAAATTATTTGTTGTGTCTTTATTTTCATTCAGTTCAAAGTATTTCCCAATATTCCATGAGATTTTTTATTTGATCCACATGTCAATATGAAGTGTGTTGTTTTTATTTGTAATATTTAGAGAGTTCACAGATATTTTTGTTAATAATTTATATTTTAATTCTATTGTAATCGAAGAACACCTTCTTTATAATTTTACTTATTAAAAATGTATTAAAGCTTGTTTTATCTTCCAGCATATGCCCTACCTTGTGAGTGTCCCATGTACACTTTAAAAGGGTGTATACTCTACTATAATTGGGAGGAGTATTTTTACAAATGTCAATTAAGTCGATTTGGCTGATAGTTGTTCACATTAGCTATACCCTTATTTGTTTTCTACCTTAGTATTCTGTCAATTACTGAGCATGGAGTGCTGAAATCTCCAGCTATAATTAGGGGTTTGTCTGTTTCTCCTTTCAGTTCTGTCAGTTTGACATTTGTGTATTTTGAAGTTTGGCCTTTGTATATATCCTCCGCCTGCCAGGTTCAGCTGATTCTTCTGCCTCAGACTCCCAGGTAGCTGGGATTGCAGGCGCATGCCATCACGCCCAGCTAATTTTATATTTTTAGTGAAGACAGGGTTTCACCATGTTGGCCAGGCTGGTCTCGAACTCCTGACCTCAGGTGATCTGCCCACCTCAGCCTCCCAAAGTGCTGGGATTACAGGCATGAGCCACCATGCCCAGCCCATTTATATTTTTATAGACCACATAATTATGTTGAGATCTTATAGTGAGCCTATAGTTAGGCCCTGATGTTATATACAGTTGGACAATCTCTGTTTTAATTAAATTATTTATTTGTATTTAATGCAATTTTTAACATAATTGAATTAGTGTCTTGCATCTTGCCATTTGTTCTCAATTTATCCCATCTGTTCTTTGTTCTTTCGTTCCTCTTTTTCATCTTTCTTTTGGATGGCATACACTTAGCATTCCACTTTATCTCAACTCTTGGCCTATTAGTTAAATTTCTTTGGCATTTCAGTATGTTTTTTTCCCCCATGTTAACAAAATGCTTCTTTAATTCCTCACAATATATCTTCAAATAATAAGTCTTCATGTAAAATGTGAGAGCCTTAGAATAATGTGCTATCATTTTTAACATCAATCATTTGTGTTATTGCTGCCACACATTTTATTTCTATAAATATTATAAATCCCATAATACATTGGTTTTGCATTTAGATAGTCAATTATATTCTTAAATGAGAAAATATACTTTACTATTTATCCACATATTAACAATTTCTGGTATATTTCATTCATTTACATACATCAGTTTTCCAACTATTATTTAACTTTTATTTTCAAAAATTTGCATTTTCTTATTGTGTAGATCTGCTTGTGAAAAATTCTCACAGTTTTTGTTTGGAAGTGTTTATTTTACCTTCATTTTGAAAGCAAATATTATGGGGTATAAAAAGAAATCCTTAAAATTCCTACTACCTGAAGCTCAAACAAACCAATAAGAATAATACTAACCTGTTCATAGAAAAATAGATGAAGAATTTTAATAGAAAATTAATTAGGAATACTTTCACATATCCTTTGAAAACTTTCAAATTTTTATCATATCTATAAAATGCAGGTTAACAGATTCAATTTTTTTTTTACAGCACTTAAAATAATGTACCCATTGTTTCTTGCTTGAATAGTTTTTCATAAGAAGTCTGCTTTAATTCTTATCTTTGTTCTTCTGGTTATAATGTGTCTTAGTTTTTCTGACTACTTAAAATATTTTGCTTTTCACTGTTTTTCAGCAATTCGTTGAGAATATGCCCTGGTGAGATTCTTTGTCTGCATGAATTTTGTTAAGCTGCTTGAATATGCGAATTAATTTTTATCAGATTGGAAAATGTTATCTGCTATTTTAAAAAACATTTTTTTCTGTACCCTGTAATTCATCTACCCTGGAACTTCAATTGCATATATATTTGCCACTTGGTATTGTCAAAAAATGCACTGAGGCACAACTTATCTTTCCTTTTAGTTTTCTCTGTATTATTAATCACTAGTCTTTTCTTTTTCAGTGTATAATATGCTGTTAATCCTCTTCACTGAACTTTTCTTTTAAATATTGCATTTTCCATTTATAGCTTGTTCTATGTGGTGATTTAATATCTTCCATTTCTCTATTTTTATTCATGTTTTCATGGATATCCTTGGGTATATTGGCCATATTTATAATTGCTAATTGTGTTCATTTCTAAAGACTAATTTTTTTCACACTTTCATGCTTCCATGACTAATAATTTTAATTGGATGTTTGATATCAAAAATATGTTGTATACTTCTCAAATTTGTTTTCTTATTTTAAGAGTATTAGGCTTTGTGTTGTCAGGCAAACCAGTCTAACTTGGAGATCAGCTTAATCTCTTATGACTTTGGGATAGTGTAGCACTTATATTATGGCGTAACAGTTCTGCAGTCTCACACCAATGCGCTAGGTAATTAACAAGGACATTCCATTCTGACTATTCAACCAAATGCATGAGCACATTAACTGTGTGAGATGTTCATCTTACAGTTCCCTAGTTGTTCTTTGCCCAGCTAATGGTTGATCCCATATGCTCATTCAGCTTTATATCCAGCAAATATTCAAGGAGACCACTCTGCAGATATAAGCCCTTTTTCTGCAGAGCTCCCTCTTCTTAGAGTTGTTTCACAACTTTTAACCTTTCGAAATTTTATATTACAGTTAAAACTGTAAACTTTTATTTAATAGATGTTATACGTAGTATATATTCGTACATTATAAACATTATAAACATCACAGCACAATGTTGTTTTTATTTAAACACTTATATGGTTTGTGTAGAAATTAAGAGAAAAAATAATTTAAAAAATGAAAGTGTCTCTTGCATTTACCAAGATACCTAGCATTTCCAATGCTTCCCCAAGTATTCCCGATGCTTTTAGTTTTCTGAAGGTCTAAGTTTCTGAGGCAATTTCCCCGCAGCAAAAGGAACTTGATTTACCATTTTTTTGGAGAATAGGTTTTTAACTTTTTCATCATCTCATTTCACCAGTTCATCTGTCCAGTAAATTTTATTTTTATGTATGTATGTATTTTTATTTTATTTATTTATTTATTTATTTTTATTTATGACAGAGGCTCACTCTGTCGCCCAGGCTGGAGTGCAGCGGCATAATCTCGAACTCCTGACCTCAGGTGATCCCCCGACCTCGGCCTCACAAAGTGCTGGGACGACAGGCCCCACCCCGTCCGGTTACTTTTTGTATTTTTAGTAGAGATGGGGTTTAGCCATGTTGACCAGGCTGGTCTCAAACTCCTGACCTCAGGTGATCTGCCTGCCTTGGCCTCCCCAAGTGCTGGGATCATAGACATAAGCCACCTTGCCTGGCCACCATCCAGTAAATATTTAAATTTCATATAATATAGTTTTCAATTCCAGAGCTTTCAGTATATTTGTTTTTAGAATTTTCATTTCTATGCTAAGCATATTGCCTTGCTTCATTAAGAATTATTATAATTATTATTTTACAGTTCTTGGCTGGTGTTTTTAACATCTGGTTCATCTTGTGGTTGCTGTAGGTTGCTTTTACTTTCTCTTGACAAAATACTTCATTTTCCTGGTTTTCTTATGCCCATGAATTTATAAAAAATAAGCTGAGAAGATGCTGTATTATTTTATTTTATATATCAACACACAGATCAAGAAACAGACCATTACAAGCATTCATAATCAGAATTTGATGGCATGGAGGAAACTGGGAAGGATGTAGCTGGTGACCTTGAGCAGCTGCTGAGCTTGAGGAAAGGCTTACTCAGCAGGCTGTGGGCGAGTGGAAGGATGATAAAGACTAGGAAGACAGGAATTTAAGTAGGTCCATTTGCAGGGATCAGACACCAAAGAGAGTCATGGGAGTTCACGAAAAAAACATCTATTATCATGTACTGGTTATTTCACAGTTTGGTTTCTCTAAAAGTCTGCCCATTGGAAGTCAATCTACTTAGTTCATCAAAGGAGGCAAAGATGCACCTATATGTGGAATTACGGAGCATCACTTACTGGAATTTCACCAGAATTCCAGCCCATCTTAAGAAAACAAAAGAAGAAGGAGCCTTGATGGCAGAGAGAGAGATACTAGAAACGGAGCAGGAAACAGTGATATGGAGAAAGGACAAAATGAGACAGCAAGGGACATAAAGGAAAACACAAAATAGTGCCTAGTACTTGAGGACAGGAACTTAGACCCTCAAGTTGAGCCTGAGCTTGATCTCTTACATACCATTTCTGTTTGATAATAAAGCGTCCAGTGTCAGGCCGGATGCAGTGACTCATGCCTGTAATGCCAGCACTTTGGGAGGCCGAGGCGGGCAGATCACAAGGTCAGGAGTTCGAGATCAGCCTGGCCAACGTGGTGAAACCCTGTCTCTACCAAAAATACAAAAAATTAGCTGGGCTTGGTGGCGGGCGCCTGTAATCCCAGCTACTTGGGAGGCTGAGGCAGGAGAATTGCTTGAACCTGGGAGGTGGAGGTTGCAGTGAGTGGAGATCGCGCTACTGCACTCCAGCCAGGACTACAGTACCAGACTCTGTCTCCAAAAAAAAAAAAAAAAAAAAAACCGTCATGTGAACACACAGGGAAATGGCAGTTGCCTCCAAGCCAAGAAGAGGCTTCAGAATGAAACCAATCTTGCCGGCATCTTGATCTTGGATTTCCCAGCCTCCAGACTGTGAGAAATAATTTTTTTGTTGTTGTTTAACGACCTTGTCTATGTTTATAGCAGCCCAAGATGACTAAGACACAAGCATTGTGCATCTTTTTGTGTGTGTGGTAGATAGTGAGAGGTGTAATTTGTCTTTCTTCTTGGAGGAATAACTTGACATTGCCAAGGTCATTGAACTCCCAGAAACTTCACTGAGGGGACATGCCATTTGTTTCCTACCCTCTCATTTGCATATGGCTTTCTAAGACATCTCATGTACAAGCTCACCGGATCCATTCAACATAAAATCAGTGTAGTAGGTCGCTGTGATGTTTTGTAGAATGTCAAGATAATATCAACAATATTGGCAATATATTGATAATTGTTGAACCTGGGTAATGAGTAATAGGGGTTTATAATACTATTCGTTCTACTTTTATGTATTTGAAATTGTGAATAATAAAAGATTAGGGCTGGGCACGGTGGCTCACCCCTGTAATCCCAGCACTTTGGGAGGCCGAGGAGGGCGAATCACAAGGTCATGAGTTTGAGACCAGCCTGGCCAACATGGTGAAACCCTGTCTCTACTAAAACTACAAAAATTAGCCAGGTGTGGCAGCACATGCCTGTAATCCCAGCTACTCGGGAGGCTGAGGCAGGAGAATTGCTTGAACCTGGGAGGCGGAGGTTGTAGTGAGCCAAGATCATGCCACGGCACTCTAGCCTGGGTGACAGAGTGAGACTCCGTCTCAAAAAAATAAAAATAAATAAAGATTAAAACTACAAAGGTAATAAATATTCAAAATACAAAAAAAATGACCAATATCTTTGAGGACTATATTATGGCAGATAGCAGGTGAACTATAGGCCTCAGGAAATACTGTGAATGTATAGTCCTGCCCTGTAAGATAAAAGAAAACTGCTTTTTGTGATTCCTGTAGACTGGTATGGAGAAAAGACATTGGCCAAGTCAATAGCCCTAGGTGATGGACTACATGTTCAAGACGATCAGGCAATTCTATCCCCTGCTTAGACTCACCTGTAGCTTGGGATTATCTGGGACTTACAGTGTCCATAAAGTCAGGAAGTATAAACATATATAATATCACAAAGACATCTTTGATCTGTTAAAAAAAACAACAAAACTCTGTGTCTGTGTATGTGTCTACAATTTGTAAAAACTCTGTAGTTCAAGCCATGAGCCAGAACTTAAAATCTGTTGGAGAGGTTTGTTGAGATTTTTTTGGTTTTTGCTTTTCTGACTTAAAAAAAAAAAAAAAAAAAAAAATTGGCAGACACACCAGAGATGGCTCTATGTTCCTTCACGTGTTCCCATCTCTCATCTTTGATTGTAGAAATTGTTTTGAGTGGAAAATCATCAAATATTGAATGCTAATAAAGCTCCATAATCTTACATCTGCAGCTTTGAAATCCAAAAAGCTCCAGAAAAATAATTTTTAAACACTCACTTGGAGGTAAAACCTGAACTAAAGTAACATAAGACGGCTTAGTGTTTCTCTTAGTGGGAGAAATAAAAAGTTTCACTCAGAAAAAATGAGTTTAGTTATCAGGTGTTTCCCATTCCCTTGCTGGGCTCTATATAATATATGGCACATGCACCTAATTTCATTTCTAAAATCAGGAAAAAGTGTGAATTTAAAACACATCTGGCACTAAGGGTTTCAGATAAGAGACTGTGTGACAGTTGTTCTTAGTTCTGCCATTTTCCCTGGAAAACAATCATTAAAGTTCACAGAGCACATCAGCGAGAATTTTTAAAAGGAGCCTAATTGTGATATGGTTTTGTTGAAATACAAGGCAGGTGTAAAAGGAAAATAAATCTCAGGACCCCAAAATTACTAAGCCAAAAGGAAAACTCAATCTGGGAACTGCATCAGGCAAACCTGCCTCCCATTTTATCCCTAAATAAGATACCTACAAAGATAAGAAAGCTACATATTTCCCTCATAATTTGCCTTCTAGGGATTCCTTGTGGACCCCAAGATCTTTACTCTAAAACGGTTCTGTTGAATTTTACCCTGACAACGTAAATTGATAGTTTATCTTCACAGGTGCGAGACACAGGACAGAACCCCAAGTCCTCCCTCTGCTCACCTGAAACAAATGCATATCTGATTGCTTCCTCTGAGGTAAAAATGCAGATTCACAAAGCTAGATGAAGGCGTGACTATTCCTTTAGTCCCCTAGATAAGGTTTGGATCTATGTTCCCACCCAAATCTCAGGTCGAATGGTAATCCCCAATATTGAAGGTGGGGTCTGGTGGGAGGTGATCGGATCTTGGGGGTGAATCCTTCATGAATGGTTTAGCACCATCCTCTTGGTGATAGTGAGTGAGGGAGTTATTGCGAGATCTGATTGTTTAACGTGTGTAGCACTAGGCTTGGCATGGTGGCTCACATCTGTAATCCCAGCACTTTGGGAAGCTGAGGCAGGTGGATCACCTGAGGTCGGGAGTTCAAGACCAGCCTGGCCAACATGGCGAAACCCCCTCTCTACTAAAAATACAAAAATTAGCCGGACATGGTAGCGGGCACCTGTAATCCCAGCTACTCCAGAGGCTGAGGCAGGAACCCGGGAGGCGGAGGCTGCAATAAGTCAACATCTCGCCACTGCACTCTAGGCTGGGTAACATAGCGAGATTAATAAGTTTGCTTATGAGATGCTATTATTTTATTGTACTTTTTTACATGTTTATTATATATTATGCACTTGTAAATGTATTAGGTAAATATATTTTGTATGCACATAAATTTATTGCTTTATGTAAATTTAATATTTCATTACTTATTATCTATTGTATATAAGGCACATGATGCTACATTGGTGTTTGGAATTCATTACCCTAACTATACTGTAATTAAAATAATTATCCTAACTAGTACCAAAGGCTTCCACTTAGCAATCACTCGAAGTGTGCCTGCACCTCCACTCACTTTACGTCAAACGATTCCCATCATTGTTTCACTGGTGGAGAAACCGAGGCCCAGGGCACTTGGGGTAAGGCGTTCAGGGGGCTTTCGGTCCGGAAGCAGCGTCGGGGCGGGAATTCGAACCCTGGGTTCCCACACTCGCCCGTGGCAGGGCCCCCAGGGCCTTTTCCCAAACTGATCACAGGAAGTGACGACCCGTTCGCCCGGCGGACCGGGGTCGTCGGGCAGGTCCTGGTCCAAGTGAGTGCCCGCCCCTGCCCTGGGCTGACGGAGTTCTTCCCCCAGCTGCTGGTAGACGTGGGAACCCGCAGGGGACGGAGCTGCGGGATCCGATAGGACCTCGAGGACCCTTGGGGCGCCACTGTTCTGCCCTGGGAGAGAGGGTGGGAAGTAAGTGAAATGCCGTCAGAAAGCTAAAGAACTACCGAGAGACCGAGACCCAGAGAAAGAGGCGGAGGTAGAGAGATGGGGAAGGAGAGCGCAGGTGGATGTGTAAAGGTGTTCATTTACACATTCAGAGACACAAATACAGGAAGAGACAGGGGCGCAGGCAGACACCCCGAGACAGGCTCGGTGAGTCGCAGGAAGGGACAGTCAGAGACCCCTAGAGCAAAGGAGATGGGCAGTCTAGACCAGGCGCGTCTACACCCGCGTTCGCCCTCAGGCTAACATTGTCAGCTAGGACCACCTTCCTTCCCCTGGCCGCCCAAACCCCTCGCAGCTTGCAGGCTCCGGCTGCTGGCAACACCCGAGTAAGATCCTATCCAGCCGCTGCGCTCTACTTTCCAGGGAAGTGTAGACCTTACAGGGGACCGGCCCCAGGTGCAGGGGCCGTCGCGCTAGCCAAGGGTGGCGTGCGGAGATCGACGCGGCCTCGCCTTCGGCCAATCAGGACTCAGCGGCCTCTTGACCGCGACCACACGCGCACCCCCGGTGGGCCTGGGCTTTCCTTTGCACGTTCCTGCCCGCTGACGCTGCCACGCAAGTGAGGTCAGCCGCGTTTTTTGCGCGTCTGGACAAATCCAAATCAGCCTGAGCTTTGCCTTCGCATACCCCCTAGCCAGGCGCCACGAGGATGTACGTGGCTCGCGCTTCCTTTTTTCCAAAGGCCGCCGAGCCCTTTGCGTGAACACGGAGAGACCAACGAATACTTCCTCCTTCTGCCAGACCTGCCTCTTTAGGATCCGAGTCCTATAGACTGACCAGACTTGGCGCGGCACGCTGATTGGAAGCGGCCACTGCCCGTCTAGCATTCGCGTCTCTCCCCTCCCTTGACTTTCTTGGCAGGGTTAAGGGATAAGAGAAAGTGGAGTTGCCTCAGTTCTGGGAGAGCCGGTTTGTGGGTCCGGCACAGGCATCTATGCGGACTTAGGCTGCAAAAGTCCTCTTGGGAAACGAGGAATAGGCTCGATCCTTCGATTGGGTCGAGGGAAACGTCAATCAATGGATGGGCGGGTGCAAACGTAACAGAACGTACAGTATTGCTTAGGGTTTGGCGGGGGGAGTAGACAGCGGGGAAATGAGGCGGCTTATCTCGATTGGCCCAGAAAGAAGGCGGTCTCGCCCTGTGTACTCCGGGATTGGCTAGAGCGAGCCGCGCCCCCCTCTCGCCAACAACCACCGGTAAGCGAAGCGGGCCTAGCTATCCCGGGTTAGCAGCCGTAGCCAGATGCGTTGAAAGGAGTGCAGAGAGGTCTCATTCAGCGCCCGAACAGACCTGACGTAGATCCGGAAGTAGCCCGCACCATCTCAATTATGAGGGTACACCTGTAGGCGACGGGCAGAGGGACGCCGCGGGGAGCCAATAAAGCTCCGCAACCGGAAGCGTCTTCTGCGGGCGTCGCACCCGGAAGTGTGGCACCTCCCCGGCCGCACCCGGAAGTATGATGCCACCGCCGCTACGGGGAAGTAATGGTATCCGGCCAGTTGAGATTCGGGGTTAAAACAGGTGTTTGTATATCTCTATTTCCTGAGGCCCATTAGAGTCTCCTCTTTTCAGTAAGTGTTGGAGGGGGCACGTATTTGGGCATGTTTTTGAATGTCTCGTCCTATTGAAATCCGTGGGGAAACGAGCAGTAGGAGTGTGTCCAAAGGGGCTTGACTCTATAAAGGCTTTTCAGAAGTTTCTTTCACCGCCCGTCACCCTCGATTCCCCTCCCCTTCAGGGATGTGCAGATGGAGGCCGGAGGAGACACTGCTGCCCCGGCCCCCGGGGGCGCGGAGGACTTGGAGGACACGCAGTTCCCCAGTGAGGAAACTAGAGAAGGTGGAGGGGTTCACGCGGTCCCACTGGATCCCGAAGGCAAGGGCCTGGAGGAAACAGGTATGACTCCACTTAGTGGGGTCTTAAAATGAATCCCTAGGGGTTGGCATTGTTGGACGGGGGAATGGTCAGTGGGTGATGAGTAGGGAGTCGTTTGGGACTCAAGTGGCTTAAACCATAGCCAGGTCAGGAGGAGGTCGTTGTGGACACATGATGTAGTTTACTTCACTGAGGAAGTCATTGGATGTCAACGGATGTTCACTGGGGGTTTGGTGTGAGTTTAGGTCATTGAAGAATCAAGGTGGCTGTTAGAACCAAAGAGGGTCACTGAGGATTTACAGTGTTTAGATCAAAGAATGCGCGGAAGAAAGTCAATAGATTCCAAGGAGTACTGTTTATAAGTTAGTGTTTTTGAGGAGTAGGGTGTTATTTATTAAATAATAGAAGTGGGAAGGGGAATCAGTGAAGTTCCATGGGCACTCAGAGTATATACATCATTGAAGTCATTGGTAGGCTGTTGGGAAGTCTTTAAGGAACCAAATATTAGTGGATGTGTAAAGTTGTTCATTTGGGATTTAATGGAAGTCACTGAGAAGTCTGTACCATTGATCACTTTGGAACTAGTGGATGTAAATGGAATCATTGGGAAGGATCAGTGATGTGAGAATAAATGTGGGTGGGGAGGTTGAGGACTTGGGAATTAATAGCAGGTAAGAGCAGTTATTAGGAGGGAGTAATGATATTTGGGGACATGGGAGTGTCAGTCATGGGAATGTCAATGAGAGAATATGCAATTATTGGGATTTCATGGGAAAATTATTGAGACATAGCTGCACATGGATAATAATGACTGTCATTGGGGGATGAATGGGAATAAATGGATGTGTCAGTAGAGGCCATTGAAGTTGTGGGTTTTCGTGAATGTTAATGATGGTCATGGGGAGGGGCAGTGGAAGTCATTAAAGTCTTGTGTGTTAGTGGGTATTTATAATGGTTACTGTACGGAGGGGAGTGGATATCAATGAGATTGAAGGTGGTCAGGGGAGTGAGTGAAGGTCTCTGAAGTGCTGGGTGTTCAAGTGGAGGTTAATGATGGTCATTGTTGGGGGTTGGAGGAGTGGACATGGACTAGAATAAATTGTGGATCAGGGCAGTCATGGAGGATCACTGAAAAACCAGGTGTTAATGATTGTTAAAGTGGGGTCATTGGGGTGTTTGTGAACCACAGTGGGAGTGAATAGTGGATTAGGGGAGTCCTAAAGATCTGGGTATTAGTGGATATTAATGACAGTCACTGGGAGAAATAGTGGACATTACCAAGAATATAAATGGGCAACCAGGAGAGTTAGTAGGGGTCATCACCTATCAGTGGGCATCACTGATAGGGTAGTGGTGGGGGAAGGGGCATTCAGATACTTAACATATTAATATATGTTAAGGGTGGCCATTGGGTGAGCAGATATCAGGTGAAAAAACAGGGGTCGGAGGAGTTAATGGGGGATTATTGGAGATGAATAATCATCATCCAGAGTCAATGGGGTGCTTTGAAGACTTGGGAATGACAGTTATTGAAAAGGAAGTAATTGGTCTGTAGGAACATAGCAGGTCCAGTGGAATGACAATGAGAATGTGTTGGTTTGTTAGGGTTTTAGGAAGATCATTTTGGGGTCCCAGGGCAGTCATTTGTCATTGAGGGGCATAGGAGACACTTGGAGGTCTGTGTCAGCATGCAGGGCTCCTGGAGGGGCTAGTAGATATTTGGTGGGTCCTTGGGGATTTGGGGTTAGGGGTTCACATGCAGATGACCCACCAGGGGCTCCCTTTCAGGATCCAAGGACAAGGACCAGCCACCTAGCCCATCACCACCGCCCCAGTCAGAGGCCCCGTCAAGTACCTCTCGGCTCTGGAGTGCTGCAGCCCCTGAGAATAGTCCCACGCGTAGCCCTGAGAGTAGCTCTGGAGGCCAGGGCGGGGACCCCAGTGATGAGGAGTGGCGCAGCCAGCGGAAGCATGTGTTTGTGCTGAGTGAGGCTGGCAAGCCCATCTACTCGCGGTACGGTAGTGTGGAGGCGCTGTCGGCTACCATGGGTGTAATGACCGCCCTGGTGTCCTTTGTGCAGAGTGCAGGAGATACCATCCGCGCCATCTACGCTGGTGAGCAAACAGGTGGGAGGCAGAATGGGGGACAGTGACCGGGAATATGGCTGGCATGGGTAGGTCTATCTGCCTGCCTCAGGCACTATCCAGCCAGCCAGGGTTGGGTCCATGTGTGTGGATGGTCAGCCAGGGCTCTAACTGTCAGTGGTGGGAGGTGGGGGGTTCATCTCTGGCCTGCTGGTTTCTGAATGATTGACTTGCTGGGATCTGAGTGACTAGCTGGATACTTCTGTGTTGCCTGAGAGCATGACTGTGGGGGCTGTGTGGCTAAGCTGTGTCTTTCCGGCTCTGTGTCAGCCCTTGTACCATCTCTTCCCACCTGCCCCTGCTCCGTGCTGTGTATCTAACCTACCTGTTCCTTTGGCCATCCCATCGTGTCTCTGCAAATGTCCAGATTCCTCCAGCTTGTCCTTACCCCAGTCCAGGTGCCCACAGAGTGATGTGTGGACTGGGGCCGGGTGTGTGTATGTTAGGAGAGAGCGGAAAAGCCCCATTGTCTCCCTCTGGTCATTCCTGATCCAGCTCTACCCCCTCTTCTTACCCCTCCCTTCCCCAGAGGACCACAAGCTGGTGTTCCTACAACAGGGCCCACTGTTACTCGTGGCCATGTCACGGACTTCTCAGTCAGCAGCCCAGCTGCGGGGGGAGCTGCTAGCTGTGCACGCACAGATCGTGAGCACGCTGACACGTGCAAGTGTCGCCCGCATCTTCGCACACAAGCAGAACTATGACCTCCGCCGCCTGCTGGCTGGCTCGGAGCGCACACTGGACCGACTTCTGGACAGTGTGGAGCAGGACCCAGGAGCCCTGCTCCTGGGTGCCGTGCGCTGTGTGCCCCTTGCCCGCCCGCTGCGAGACGCACTGGGTGCGCTCCTCCGACGTTGCACAGCACCTGGCCTGGCGCTGTCAGTGCTGGCAGTAGGCGGTCGACTGATAACAGCAGCCCAGGAGCGCAATGTGCTGGCCGAGTGCCGGCTGGACCCAGCTGACCTGCAATTGCTGCTCGACTGGGTGGGTGCACCAGCCTTTGCGGCGGGTGAGGCTTGGGCACCAGTGTGCCTGCCCCGCTTCAACCCTGATGGTTTTTTCTACGCCTACGTGGCCCGCCTGGATGCTATGCCTGTTTGCCTGCTGCTGCTTGGCACCCAACGTGAAGCCTTCCATGCCATGGCCGCCTGCCGGCGCCTGGTCGAAGACGGGATGCATGCCCTTGGTGCCATGCGTGTTCTTGGGGAGGCTGCCAGCTTCTCTAATGCCTCATCAGCTAGTGCTCCTGCCTACAGCGTGCAGGCTGTGGGGGCGCCGGGCCTCCGGCACTTCCTGTATAAGCCGCTGGACATCCCTGACCACCACCGCCAACTGCCCCAGTTTACCAGGTAGGCCCTGACCCTAAGGCAACTGGCTGGGTGGGAAGGCCTGTCAAACCAGGAAGCATCTCAGGGATGTGACTCAGGAGAGATAACCAGCCATGCTTGAGAAAGAGGGAACAGAACACATCTGTGATGATGGAGCATCAGTCACGGACCTAAAGGAATCCCCCTTTCCTGGTGGAGAGCAAGGCCCTAGTACTCAGGGAATCCCCTAGTTTGATGAGGGAAGGTCAGCCTCCAACCCCTGAGAATCCTCAGGTCTCATGGGAGAGGCTCAGCTCCCTAACTTAATTGAAATCTCTAGACTGAGGGAGGAAATGGGCCAGCCAAGAAGGCCCTGGACTAACCTTGCCCTCCACCTCCCTCCATCATGGCAGCCCTGAGCTAGAGGCCCCCTACAGCAGAGAGGAGGAGCGGCAGCGGCTGTCGGACCTGTACCACCGCCTGCATGCTCGTCTCCACAACACCTCCCGACCCCTGCGCCTCATTTACCACGTGGCTGAGAAGGAGACACTGCTGGCCTGGGTAAGTTGGGCAGGGCTCTGAGTGAATTAATTCCCCACTTCAAGCCTCCTTTCCTTATATTGTATCCCCTCCAGCCATAGTGCCTCCACCAAACACAGCAGACCTCTGGCTGGGCTGTGCCTTGCCTGTGACACTGTCCCTGCCTTTACGCACACATCTTTGAAGCCCCTGACAACTAATGACCGTGACTCTAATCCGACATTAGCCTCATGCTTCTGTGTGCTTTTCCCCGATTAGCAACCAGGACAGTGTCTTTGACTTTCCAGAGGCTCCGTTAACCACCATTGCTGTGCCTGCCAATTCCCTAGTAGCCCAGTCCACGTGTCTGGAGGTACCCCATTCATCAGCAGCTCATTATGACTCCATGAGTCCCCAGCAGTCCTCAGACACTGTAGGCTTGGTCCCTTGCTGTGCCCTCCACCTGGGGTACCCTTCCCCTGGGTCTCCTCTGGGCTCCAGCCCTCACTTCCTAGGGGTTTGCTGAAGGTCAACTACTGAGGGAGGCCAGAGAAGGGGACCTCATCAGAAATGGCACCTTCCCCCAGGCCCTGCCATGTAATGCATATTTATTAATTTATTGCATGACTGCTGTGGATCAGGCATTGTCCTAGGCTAAGGATTTTGTTTTTAAATTTTTTTAACTTTCATTTTAAAGAAGTCGCAAAAACAATATAAAGAGTTTTTATATTTATATTCATAAAGAGTTATAAAGGGTGTGGTGAAAACCATGCCTGGCCAGACAGTGGTTTTCCTAACTCCATCATTCTTTCTACATTTATTGGTTGGGATTTTACTATAAAGAATAACATGGGGCCGGATGTGATGGCTCACGCCTGTAATCCCAGCACTTTGGGAGGCTGAGGCAGGCAGATCACTTGAGGTCAGGAGTTACAGACCAGCCTGGTCAACACGGTGAAACCCCGTTTCTACTAAAAATACAAAAATTAGCTGGGTGTGGTGGTGTGTACCTGTAATCTCAGCTATTCATGAGGTTGAGGCAGGAGAATCACTTGAACCTGGGAGGCGAAGGTTGCAGTGAACCGACATCGTGCCACTGCAGTTCAAAAAAAAAAAAAAAAAAAGGAATAACTTTTTCTTCTCGTATTTATTGAATTTTTAATTTTCTATCAATATTATCTCATGGATTTTTCTTTAATTCAGTGAGTTAAAATCTTTCTCTAGCGTTTATTTTGGTGTTCAAATTGCCTCTGATTTAGCCAGTGGGTACCCTGATTCAGCCAGGCTGATCCCTGTGTCTCTGACACGTCCCCTTCACTATGTGAGCACATCTTACTTGACTTTCTGTATTCCAGTCCTCAACTCAGCCATCTCTCCATGGAGCCTTTGTACCTTTTAGTAGAGATTGGAATTTAAAACCCAAGATATGGGCTGGGTGCAGTGGCTCATGCCTATAATCCCAGCACTTTGGCAGGCCAAGTGGGGGTGGAGAGGGGGCTGTGGGTCACAAGGTTAGGAGTTTGAGACCAGCCTGGCCAACAGGGTGAAACCCCATCTCTACTAAAAATACAAAAAATTAGCTGAGCTTGGTGGCATGTGCTTGTAATCCCAGCTACTTGGGAGGCTGAGGCAGGAGAATCGCTTGAACCTGGCAGGCGGAGGTTGCAGTGAGCTGAGAACATGCCACTGCACTCCAGCCTGGGCAATAGCGAGACTCTGTGTCAAAAAAAAACAAAAAACAAAAAACGATATGTTAGGACCAGAATTTTAAACCAAGTGATCAGAGTGGCCTCCCTGAGCAGATGGCATCTGAGTGCAGTAGGGAGGTATTGAGCTACATGGATATTAGGAGGAAGAGTACACCTGGCAGAGGGAAAGGACTGATATGCTGTGAGGTGGGACTGAGCCTGGCTATGTTTGAGGAATAGCAAGGAAAGTGCAGAATGGCCGGAGCAGAGGGAGTGAAGGGGAGAGCTCTTGGAGGTGGCACAGGAAAGGCACTAAGTGACCTTGTGGGATCAGGCCTCTCCATTTAGTATGAGGCATAACTTGAGTTCCTCTTTATATTAATTCCTGGCTGTTGATGAGGAAAACATAGTTGTATGAGCTTAGAGCAGGACCTTGTACACAATAGGTTACTGACAGAATATTAAACATTGTTACTGTGTTCCCCAGTCCCCAGATGAGCAGACAGGTCTAGAGAGTACCCACAAACACAACCAGCATCACCCAGTTGAAGCCACCAAGTCCCGCTCACCCTTGGCTCATTAGTTGCACAATATCAGCTTACCTACCTTAGCCCAGTATCTAGGCAGCACCCGGTAGGAGGTGCTGCCAGGTACAGGTTCCAGGTTGCAGGAGGCAGACGTGCAGCTGCATTGGGGTAGACAGGGTTGTCCATAGCCAGCTTTGGCCCATCTGACTCTGTCTCCTCCCAAACCCCCAGGTGACCTCCAAATTCGAGCTCTATACCTGCCTCAGCCCTCTGGTGACCAAGGCAGGTGCAATCTTGGTAGTGACCAAACTCCTGCGCTGGGTGAAGAAAGAGGAGGACCGGCTCTTCATTCGCTACCCACCCAAGTACTCCACACCACCAGCCCCCTCTACGGACCAAGCTGCCCACAATGGCTTGTTCACTGGACTCTGATAGATGGAGCTCCCAGACCAGGCAGTGCTGGGAGCAACCACCTTTGTTTTTTACCTTCTGTCCACCCTGGAAATGTGGGTGGGGGTGTGTCCGTGGCTAGTCATTGTCTCCCTAGGCAATGGGGCAAGATCTGAAGGCCCATCTATGAAAGAGATGGTGGCAATAGCCAGGCGAGCAGGCTGCTTTCCTCACCCGGTCATGCACCTCCCCCTCTGGGGAAATCCTTAGGCCTCCCTCTCCCTTCCCTCTGTCTCATCTCCTCCACTTGAATGATGCTCTAGCCTCTGTAAGGGACTGTCCCCTCCAAACTTGCTTCAGGGGTCTGCCTCCTCAGCTGAATCTCAGCCGTGAGTGTCCAGATCTGGCCAAGGTCTCTAGGGTGGCCCACAGGGGTGCTGGAATTGGCACTTCAGGGCCACGCTATGCTTGGAACTGGCCTGAGGGTATTAAAGAAAAAAACTACATAAAAGTCCTAAAAGTAAGACCCACAAGGATATTCCTTTGCCCTTCTTGTAGTTTTCTTCATCTTTACCCTGCCAGAAATGACCCCCTCAATGCCGGCTGCTGCTAACATTAATGAGAAGGTGGCCTCTAGTGTCCACCTGTGGAACCCAGGACACAAAGCACCTGACTGCACACAGTGGCTGAAATCCAGCATTTTTGCATAGAAGATGCACTTAGCTTCTAAGCCTCATTTTACTCATCTGTGAAACAGAGATAAGTAACCCTCTCTCATAAACTTTGATGAAGATTTGTAAACGAAAACAGACTGGAACTGTTGTGTACCACCGCATAGCACATGCACGTCTGTCCCAGACTTTGACATCCTGTACCAGACGAGCAGCCTAAAGCAGGAGAGACCTTCCTAGGGTTTTGTATGTGTGCACACTACCCTCACTCCCCAACTGGCCATTACCCTAGCTCTGCCCTTGTTTGTGGAGTTACAGTCTTAAGGTTGTAGCACGCAATCCGGGCGCAGTGTGTTCCGCGCTTGCCCAGAGCCGACTGCTGAGTCAACGGATGGCGTAACCGCGGACTGCACGCGTGCGCGCTGAAAAGCCTTTCGCCCTCACGTGGTTTCTTTTTCAACCAGTCATCCAGCAAGGCTCGCGCGCAGGCCCCGCGTTGGAAAATGGCGGGGAAGCTGAAACCTCTGAATGTGGAGGCGCCAGAAGCCACTGAGGAGGCTGAAGGTAGTGAGGGCAAGTGGGCTGCACTCCTTTCTCTCCAACCAGGGCAGAAAGGAGGGAGAATTCATCCCATTACAATAATGAAATAATGATATCCCAATATTTTTTAATAAAATGTTAAGCCTTTTGTTATTGAAGAAAAACAATTTTTTAACCGTTCAGCAGAGTGGAGATAAATTAACAGGCATATTCTTACCATCGAGATTAACTTTTGTCAACTCTAGTGAATACGTTGTGGAAAGTAAACAACACATAGTTCAGTACGCAAGTCTTCAAACAGAAGTGGGGTGGTGGGGATGTTCTCATAAAAATCACCTTGCTGCAGCCCCCCCTTATTAACAGTAATTCCCAATGTCGCCATTTCCCACCTAACACCTATCACACTTTGATGGACTCTTAAACCTCTTAATCGAACGTGGCCTCCCCCACAGCCTCTTTTCTCCAGGGTATCGACTTGAATGACAGGCAAAGGAGGGTGGAGGGGTGTAGGGCTAGACGCTATTGGAAATTATATTCCATCCAAAAGAAAAAAAATCTCAGACCGGGCACGGATGCTCACACCTGTAATCCCAGCAGTTTGGGAGGCAGAGGCGGGCAGATGACGAGGTCAGCAGTTCGAGACCAGCCTGACCAACATGGTGAAACCCTGTCTACTAAAAACTATATATATATGTGTGTGTGTGTGTATATATAAATATATAAATTAGCCGAATGTGGTGGGGTGGACCTGTAATCCCAGCTACTCAGGAAGCTGAGGCAGGAGAATCTCTTGAACCTGGGAGGCGGAGGTTGCAGTGAGCTGAGATTGCATCACTGCACTCCAGCCTGTGTAACAGAGCGAGACTCAGTCTCAAAAAAAAATAAGAAAAAAATCTTCCTTGGCCCGGCTTGGTGGCTCACTCCTGTAACCCCAGCACTTTGGAAGGTCGAGGTGAGTGGGTCACCTGAGGTCAGGAGTTCGAGAGCAGCCTGGCCAACAAGGCGAAACCTCATCTCTACTAAAAACAAAAATTGGCCAGGTGTGGTTGGCGGGTGCCTGTAGTCCCAGTTACTTGGGAGGCTGAGGCAGGAGAATTGGTTGAACCCAGGAGGCGGAGGTTACAGTGAGCTGACATTGTGCCACTGTACTCCAGCGCAGACAACAGAGTGAGAAAAAAAGAAAGAAAAAAAATTCCCAAGGCAGTAATGCATTTGTATGCCACTAGTATTTTTTGTGTTGTTATGGAAGTATTCAAAGTGTACCAACGTAGAGAAAATAGCATAAACAAAGCCCATGTACCCATCACTATGCTTCAACTGTTGTCACCTTTCTGTCCCACTTTTATCTATCTCTAACACCCCTTTCTGCACACTCTTTAAACCACTGTATTAATAAACACACTAGACTGCATCCTGCCAGACCTACCCATATAGACATCAAAGTAATGATTACTGTTTATTACCTGACCTAGGATATGAGCTCCATGAGAACAGAGACTGTTTACCTCTCACTCCCCTGCACCTAAAACAATGCCTGCTTGGTGTAAAGTAGGTGTTCAGTAATTTTTTAATGTGTGACTAATGAAATAACTTCCACACAGAGAGCCGTTTTAGATTAGAGCCACATACTAAGTGCCAGCATTCAACAAAAGACAGACGGAAATAAGACAGATGCAAATAGATCTCATGTATTAACTGTGTAACAAAGCTGGCCGGGCGCGGTGGCTCAAGCCTGTAATCCCAGCACTTTGGGAGGCCGAGGTGGGCGGATCACAAAGTCAGGAGATCGAGACCACGGTGAAACCCCGTCTCTACTAAAAACACAAAAAATTAGCCGGGCGCGGTAGTGGGCGCCTGTAGTCCCAGCTACTCAGGAGGCTGAGGCAGGAGAATGGCGTGAACCCAGGAGGCGAGGCTTGCAGTGAGCCGAGATCGCGCCACTGCACTCCAGCCTGGGGGACACAGCGAGACTCCGTCTCAAAAAAAAAAAAAACAAAAAAAAAAAAAAACAAAGCTGCCACTACAATTTTAAAAAACTATTTTAGTATCAACCTTTCAAATTCCTCAAAATTAAAGTTATGACTGACTTCACTAGCAAAGGAAAAATTGAAAGACGTATCAAGTTGCCATTTCTAGCCCATCAAATTGGCTTTATAAGGGAAGAATAGTATCTGGTATTGATGACCTTGTAGAGAAACAGGCCTTTTCCTGCCTCAGGGAAGAGAGCTGACTCAAAGTAAAGGCTTTGCTAGAGGTAGTTTGGCAAGAGTATTTTTAGCATCTAAAATGCTCTTCCACTTCTGCAGTCCCCATGCTATGTAATCATAGGAGAACACGTAAGTGTATGGACCAGGAATGGTCATTGGAGTGTTGATGTAGGCACAACACAAGGAACAGTCACATAAATGGCTAAGTCTAGGTTTATGTGTGCATGCTGTGGAATGTCTCTGTGGTGGATTTTTTTTTTTTTTAAGAGGCAGAAAAAGATAAATTCTAATTTAAATGTACTAAAATTGAATTTTAAGTTGATAGGATTATTATTGACACACAAGGAGCTCCAAAATAGACCCTGTTTTTATTAGAGATAAGCCAGTTGGGATTGAAACAAAAATGGAGGAAGGTATAGCCCTGTGTATGTTACACAGAAAAAGTGTCTGAATGGTAAAGGCCTGAGTGATAACTCTGGACAAGGAATTTGGATTTTGGGAGTACTGCAGAGGTAGAGGCATTTTTGTGATTTATTGTTCTATTTTTCTTTTAGAAAAATGTAAGTAGTCATATATAATTTTAAAATATAAGGGAGAAGAGGGAAAATTTTGAATGGCAACCGAGGATCCTATATTCATATTGGATCAGTATTAACATCAGGTTTTGATTGTTGTACTGTGGTTACCTGGTAGATTCCCTTTGTATATAGGAAATAGACACTGGAATAGTAAGGAGTAATGAGTCAAGTTGTCTGCAACTTATTATTCAGAATCACTCACAAATGGGGAATCTGATATAAGGGTAAAATGGGAGCACTGTGGCCTATTTTTACAACTTTTGTGTACATCTGAAATTATTTCAAAATAAAATGTTTACAAGGGTGCTCTTACTGTGCTGGCCGTTTTCTTTTGTAATGGACTTTGTGTGTGTGTGTCAAAGTGTTAGTTGGATTATTTAAAAGATTTACTTATTACCCACTCTTGGTCTTATTTCATGACTAGCACTAGAAAGCAGAGAGAGGAAAAACACAGATGGAGCTTTTGCAGAAATGGTTGCAAATGCCAGCCATAAAAAAGATGTGGAGACAATCAGGAAATTAATGCATAGCCTGGGTATTGGGAGATGTTACCTGATGAGCATTAATCTTGTCAGTTGTGATTATAGGATTGGGGTCATCTAAGAAAATGTCCTTAAGTAGCTGAGACTCCTGATGAAGTATCTGGGAATAAAATGTCAAGAAGCCTGGGCATTGCTTAAAAATAGTTCCACACAGGAGAAACATAGCTGAAATAAATAGGGTGAATATTAATGATTGTCAGATCTGGACAATGAGCATATGAGAGTTAATCATAATATCCTCTACTCTCATGTGCATTTGAAAGTTCTCATAATAAGGTACTACAAATAAAACAATCACAGATACCTCCCCTTGTTATTAAAGTAGCTTTACTTCTTTGTCTTATTTCCAAAATATTAAGAATATTTTTGAAATTAAAAAAATCTCAGGAGGGGACATGCCAACTTGTTCCAAGTGATTGTATCAGGGGAAACAGTGAGATTTAGGATTAAGGAGAAAAGAGGAAATTTCATTTTTAACGTCACATATTTCTTTGTTTGAATTTTCTTAGAATTTTACTTGAGTCAGAAAGTAAAATTTAGAGCAATACATGAAATGTATTTTACTAAAAGACCAAATGTCACCAAACTGCTGGCAGTGGTTACTTCTGGGAAGGGCAGTGACTTGGAGAAGGGGCTGCTGGTGAGGGGAGACTTTTCCTTTTAATTTTGTTCTTCCACATTTGTTTATTATGTAAGTTATTCTACATGTGTTTATTATGTAATTTAAACATGAAAATGCAAATTAAAATAATACATACTAATTTATAAAGGATTTCAGGCCAAACAAAAAGACATAAAGAAGGTGAACATACCACCAAATATTTCAAAAAATATCTAATAAGCTCAGGTTAAAAAACCCTGATTTACAACATGGATTTTAATGGCTGCAAAGAATTTCATCCTACAAACATGCTGTAATTAATCCCCTAAGGTATCTTCAAGTTATTTCCTTTTTTTTTTTTTTTTTGAGACAGAGTTTTGTTCTTGTTGCCCAGGCTGAAGTGCAATGGTGCCATCTCGGCTCACTGCAACCTCTGTCCTCCGGGTTCAAGCAATTCTCTTGCCTCAGCCTCCTGAGTAGTTGGGGTTACAGGAACACACCAACACGTCCGGCTAATTTTTGTATTTTTAGTGGAGTTGAGGTTTTGCCACACTGGCCAGGCTGGTCTCAAACTCCTGACCTCAGGGGATCCACCTGCCTTGGCCTCCCAAAGTGCTGGGATTACAGGCGTGAGCCACCGCGCCCAGCCGTTACTTCTGAGTTTAAAATTATAAACAGTGAAACAACATCTTGCCCACCATCCTTAATTATGACCTTAAGAGGCATTTCGAGGAGTGGAATTTCTGATCAAGAGGAAATGAATAAGGTTTTGGTATTTATTTATCAGAAAGTTTGAAATGAAACAGTTTTTGCTGGTTGGCAAAAAAAAAATGAAGAAGATTAAAAACATACTTGCCTGGTAAGAGTATGATTTTTGGGCCTGAGACAGGTGAAAGGCAATTTCCTATCAGCCAAATTCCATAATATACATACCTTTGACCCACCAAGTAGCATCTAGGTAGTACTCTATGTGTACCCAGTAGATACACTCTAATGCAAGCACAAAGAATAATGTACAAGGATGGTGTACTAGGTTAAATTGTGTCCCTTCAAAATTCATATCCACCAGAAATTCAGAAATGTGACTTATTTGGAAGTAGGGTCTTTGCAGATATAGTTAGTGAAGAGGAGGTCACACTGGATTAGGGAGGGCCATATTCAACGGCTGGTGTCCTTATAAGTAGAGGGAAATATAGACACATAAAGATATGAGAGTGGCAGGTGAAGACACAGACACAGAGGGAAGACCCAGTTTGTGGTACTTTGTTATGGCAGCTTGACAACACAAATGCAGATGATCATTGTGGCATTCTTTGTAACAGCAAAATAAGGTAAACAGCTTAAATATCCATCAATAGGATATTGTTTTGAAATTATGGTATATCCACATAGTGGAATGCCATCCAGCCACTAAAAAGAATAAAAAGATCACTGGTGTACATTGTCAAATGAAAAATACAAGATGGGGTGCATCATGTACAACATGCTACCACTTACGTAGAAAATGTGGGATGTGGGCCGGGCGCAGTGGCTCATGTCTGTAAACGTCTATAATCCCAGCACTTTGGGAGGCTGAGGCGTGCGGATCACGAGGTCAGGAGATCAAGACCATCCTGGCTAACATGGTGAAACCCTGTCTCTACTAAAAATACAAAAAAAAAAAAAAATTAGCCTGGTGTGGTGGCGGGCACCTGTAGTCCCAGCTACTCTGGAGGCTGAGGCAGGAGAATGGTGTGAACCGGGGAGGCAGAGCTTGCAGTAAGCTGAGATCACCCCACTGCACTCCAGCCTGGGCGACAGAGCAAAACTCCGTCTCAAAAAACAAAACAAAACAAAAAAAAAAAAAAGAAAGAAAGAAAAGAAAACGTGGGATGTAGTTGGCCATAGTGGCTCACGCCTGTAATCCTAGCACTTTAGGAGGCCGAGGCGGGTGGGTTGCCTGAGCTCAGGAGTTCGAGATCAGCCTGGGCAAAACAGTAAAACCCCGTCTCTACTAAAATACAAAAAATTAGCCAGGCGTGGTGGCATGCGCCTTTAGTCCCAGCTACTCGGGAGGCTGAGGCAGGAGAATCACTTGAACTTGGGAGGCAGAGGTTGCAGTGAGCTGAGATCATGCCACTCCACTCCAGCCTGGGCAAAAGAGCCGGACTCCATCTCGAAAACAACAACAACAAAATGAAAAGCAAAATGAAAATATGGGAGGTATGTTTGTATAAACATTGAATTATCTCCAAGTACCTACACATAGCTTGTAATGCTAGTGGCCTCTGAGGAGAATTGGAGAACTTAAAGTCTGAGGGAGAGGGAATTTTCACTATATACTATTGTGGGTAAGCGTTTCTTCATTAACTTTTTGGCTATCATGTTTGCGAGCTGCCTTTCATCTTCTCTGTTCAATTTTCCTTAGAGAGGCGTAGGTCACTGAGATTTGACCTTTACCATTGATTTCAAGACTTAAGGATTTTTTTCTAACGTTAACATTTTCCTGTGGTTTTTCTTGTTTGAATTTTAGAAGTAACACAGGCTCATGTTAAAATATACATAGAAGTATATATGGTGAAAAGTGTGGTGAATCAGGGTTCAAATAAGGTCTGTTCATTTAATTGATTGATACATGCCTCAAGTCTTTTTTAATCTGTAGGATTTTCCCTCTCCCTCATTTTCTTCTTTGCAACTTATTTGTTGAAGAAACAGGTTTTCCTGTGGAGTTTCCCATAGTCCACATGATACTGAGCACATCCCCAGTGGTGTCATTTAATGTGTTTTCCTGCCCTTTGTACTTCCTCTGAATTCGTATTCAGATGTGGAAACCTGATGGGATTCCATCAGGCTTTTTTGGTTTTGGTGAGGGTTTTTGGGGCAAAAATTCTTCATCAGCTGTGTTATGTTCTTCCATCTAGAGGCTCATAGGGAGCACTCCCCAAGGCAGCTTGTAGGTGCACTCTGAGCTGCAGTCCTCAACTTAGCTGAAATAAACTCTCTATATCAAAAATAAAAATAAAAATCCATTGAACTGGAGCTGCAGGGCAAAGAAAGAAAAAGAGAGAGGCTCATACTATCCAGTTGTCTTTTTTTGATGTTAGTAGCCATTAGTAACTATTACCTAGATCTATAAGTTCATTAAGAATGTATAAATTATGAGCTATAATTATTTCAAAGAAATTCATATAAAATCTTCCTGCCCTATTGCTCTGGTTAGAACTTCATAATGATCTTGAACAGCAGCATCAGCAAACATGCATTCCCTTCTTTAACCCCTGAGTTTCATTAAAGGGATGTTTGTGGTGGTGTCTTTTAACCCCTCAGGGAGAAGGTAACCCTTAGGGGTCCTGATTTATCTAGCACACACCATAAACCTCAAGGGCAAGAGACGGGGGCCCTGCTTTGGATGGAAATCTGTCTCTCATCCTATCCTTAGCCCCAGCCCAGGGGTGTCTGCAACCCCGCTGGGACTTCCTACTTCCCTTCTCTCTCCCCTCTCACTCTTGCTATGTCCTGTAATTTTGATTTTCGTTTCTACAGGGCAAGCCAAGTCTTTGAAGACTGAAGACTTGCTGGCAATGGTGATAAAGCTGCAGAAAGGTCATGTGTCTCTTTGTTTCTGAGCCTTACCCTGGGGTTTCAAGTCAGAAAGACATGGTTCAAATTCAGCCACCTCAACTCACAACCTCAGGAAATTATCCCATTGCACTTTCTCCCTCTTATACAATTTAATTCTTTGAACCAAGAATACAGCCTCACTGTTCAAAATTCAAGAAGTTTAAAGGAAAGGAAAAACCAGTTCCCCTGCCATCGCTACTCCCTCCCCCCACACACTGGACATCCATTTCCCTGACTCACGGGCAAGCAGCTATTGTTTTTCAATTCTTAAGTATCTTTCCAGAGGTTTTTAAAAAATGCATTCATGGATGTGTTTTTTTTGTCCTCCCTTTTTACATACAAATGGCAATGCAGTTGGTTTTGCACCTTGCTTTGCTTTTTGCAGGAGATCTGGGAGCCAGTGTGCACCCAGTATCTACATCAGAGCTGAGGCAGTGCTGGCCAGAGGTTAGACCCCCAGTCCATTCTCATCTTAAAATACTATCACGTCAGTCTATTCCAAACAAAAGCAGCAGCCTCCCCTTCTCCCACTCTGTGGCTGCCTGCAGAAGAAGTGCACTGGGACTGCTGCCTAGGTAAAATTAGGGAGAGAAATTGCAGGGCCAGAAATGCAGTGACCCAAACTGATCATTTCCAGTAAAACAAAGACCCCCAGAGATTTCTGTCAGTCATAATCAGCACCGTGGAGAGCACCCACTCTCCTGGAAATCACAGAAGCTGGAGTTAGTGACCTTGGAAAATCCAGAGTCTGAGTTTATTAACCCCAGAGTGTCTGAGGGGTCGGCAGTGAGACCTGGCAAGGGTTGGGCAGCCTTTTGCCCCCGTTCTTTGTTGCCAACCTTGATGCCAAAGAGGTATGAGAAGGAAGTCTCCTGCATACAGAGCACTGAAACAGGGACTATGAGAAGTTAGAGCTGACTCTCTAAAGGGACAGTGATCACCCTGTCACTGGGAAACTTGCAAGCTGCCACCAGCAGTGTAAAAGCAGGGTTTCCCCATTTCTCAGATGAGGCCAGTACCAGAGTGCAGACTGACAGCTCTTCCTGTCTGGCTTTTGATAGGGCGGGGCAGATGGGACGTCTCCATTGGCTCACACCACACTCAGAGTTACATCTAAAGGCTTCCACGATGGCCCAAGAGGCCCTGAGTGATACCACTTCCCACTTACCCCACCTCACCTTCTGCTACTCTCCACTTACTCACGAGACCTGAGCCACACCAGCCCCTCACTGTTACTTTCGACATATGCCTCACCCGCTCCTGCCACACTACGGGGAATTTGCACTTGTTCCCTCTGCCTTGTTGCACTCTGCCTGGAATGGGTCCCCCCTCCACACTTTACCCCGACAGAACTGCAAGACCTGCTTCCCTTTCCTCATCTGGGCCCTTTCCATATCTCCAGACATGCCTTTTACCCTTTTGCTCTTCAACACTTTGCCTCGCTTTATTTCTCTTCACAGCAGCTACTGCCACCTGAATTGATTTATTTATCTTTGCTCAATGTCCATCTCCCCAGCCCAGAATGCAAGCCCTTCAAGGGGCTCTGGCAGAGCTCAGCACAGACCAGGTGCTCAATATATGCCTGTTAACTGATAGCAGCAGACACAGTGCTTCTCCGTCTGCCTTGGACAGCCAGACACCAGTCTTCTCTGGCTCAGTCTTTCTTCCTTTCTTTCTTCAGAGGGAAGTCTGGAGCCACAGATAGAGGACCTGATTAACCGGATTAACGAGCTTCAGCAAGGTAAACTTGGGGACCTAGCCTGGCCAGCTGGGGCCAGCAGGAAGAGCCTGGATTTATAATGAATCCACCTCCTCATCTATAAAATCTAGGCCCCTGTAGGGTTGTTTGAAGATGAATATGCGATGTCATATTTGCGAGAGAACAGCAAGGCTAGAGACTACACTCACACAGTGTCTTCTTCCCTTCTTGGCCCAGCAAAGAAGAAATCCAGTGAGGAACTGAGAGAGACCCACACTCTCTGGGAGGCCCTGCATAGGGAATTAGACTCCTGTAAGTGGGGCCAAAAGAGGGACCCATCAACACTGCAGATGTTTCTGTGCATACCTTGGGGCCTTTGCACAGGCTGTTCCCTGGCCTACAATGCTCTTAGCTCACATCATCTGTATTGCCTCTGACTGTCTCATGTCATCTTTCAGCTCTCAGCTCAAATTTCACCCTGACAGACCTATCTTGATGGTCTCTTCTCAGAATAGAATCCCGCCCTCTCTTGGTCATTCTCACGCCCCTGGCTCATTTGTTTCTTAGGAATCTTTATGTCCACCTGACATTGTGTGTGTATTTCTTTATAGCCATCTCTCTCCTCAGTGTAAACCTTGTACATTCTTCAGGGTCTTCAGTCCTTCAACATTTACAAGGAATGTGGGCATAGAGGGGGAGAAGCTGGATCAGGATGGTCCTTGTGGGAGATGGTTGCAAGGGTGGCAAGAAGATACGTCAGCTCTCCTAGGGCTGTACTACACCTTCTGTGTGGCTTTCCCCTTATATGAAGTTGCAATGGGGATGGCGATGGGGTGCCTGGAGGCTGAAAGTGTCGTTGTGTTTTCCAGTGAATGGAGAGAAAGTGCACCTAGAGGAGGTCTTGAGCAAAAAGCAAGGTATTTACCAGTTGCTGTGTCTTCCTTATTCTACTCTTCCATCCCACAAAAGTCCATACTCCTCAGAGCAGCCAGAGGAATCCCACTGAAACCTAAGTCAGGGTGCTTCCCTGTCTGCACAGATCTCTCCCTGGATCGCTACCTTACTTGGAGTAAACACCCAAGTCCTCACGGTGCCCTCCAATGCCTGACATGATGTGGGGCCCATTACCTCTGGCCAACCCTGACTCCCCAAGAGCTCCCAAAGGGTCCCCTTGGTTCCTTCCCCACAGAGGCACTCAGGATCCTCCAGATGCACTGCCAAGAGAAGGAAAGTGAGGCTCGGAGGTAAGTGGCCCTGCCTCAGCTCTTCCCCACCTCATTCCCCAGCTGAAAAAGGAGGGAGCAAGAGCTATGGAAATCAATCTTGGACATGGAAGCCTCATTTTACCTTTCTGTAAATAGAGCAGTCAGACAAAAGACTTCCTTGGTTATCTCTGATATTAAATGGTCCTGTTAAGATTAATTTACTCATTTAATTATTCATTACTAATTTCTTTATCAAATATATTCCATCCATTGGTGTTACCCTCAGTCTTTTGCTATTGGCTATCCAGGTCCTCTGATATCCATTCACTTGCTTATTTGTCTGCTTATTTTAAGCCCCAGTCATCCATTTGCCCACCCATTCATCTACTTACCTATCTAGCCATTCACCTACTCACTCATGCATCCATTCATCCATCTATCCAACTATCCAAGCATGTCATCCAGCCAGATGGCTATTTTATCTCCAACCTTCCACCTAACAATCTTCCATCCATCCAATCATGCATTCATCCTCTCTCTGTCCTTCCCTGTCGTATATTCACTTAGCCAACCATCCATCCAGACATCTATCCTTTCTTCTAGCAATCCTTTCTTTCTCTATCCAGCCACTATTCCTCTACTTATCATTTCTCTAATCAGCTATCGTTTCTCCAGCCAGCAGCTCACACATCCAATCAACTGTCTCTCCAACCGTATATCCATCCATCTCTTCATCCTCCCAAGTAGCCGGAATTATAGGCATATAACCACGTCTGGCTAATTTTGTATTTTTAGTAGAGATGGGGTTTCTCCCCGTTGGTCAGGCTGGTCTTGAACTCTTGACCTCAGGTGATCCTGCCCGCCTCAGCCTCCCAAAATGCTAGAATTTCAGGCGTCAGCTACCATGCCCAGCATCCTCTGAACCTTTACTTAGCACATTCCTGTTACCAGAGGTCTCACATCCTGGTGCACCATGATTTTAATTGCATGGGGAAACCTGATGTTAGCTAATGTGTGTATACTTAACCACACTACTCACACTGTCTGATGAGCATTTATGCCCATTTATGTTCCTAATCCTCATAATGACAATTATAGGAGTTAAAGGCTAATGTCACCCTCCACACCACCATTTTACATATGAGGAAACTGAGACCCAGAGAGGTTAAGTAACTTGCCCAGGGTCACAGTGAAGCAACAGATGAGGCTTCAAGCCAGGATGTTACAGAATCTGTGGTGTCAGATTACCACACGCCTCACAAAGCCTTCTTGGGGAGGCAGAGTTCATTCCATGGGAGACAGGATGGACAGGGTGATGTTCTCAACAGAGGCCCATGAAGGTTCTCATTCAGCAGGGGAAATGAGAAAGCTGAATGCGTGAACAGACATCCCAACTCCCACTCCTGCTGGAGTGAATGGTGGGTCATTCAGAGAATACCACTTAGGGTTGTCTTTCCCTTCCCAGGAAGCACATGTTGCAACAGTACATGGAACAAATTTTTGTCCATAACTCTCAGGTTTCAGAGTCCCAAACAGAGGAATCTAGGGTAACTCCCAAGCCTGGGGCCTGGCAGACCACAGTGTAGAAAGTGGGAGCAGGGCTTGCATCAGGGAGAGTTTGTTGGAAGAGGTGCTGCAGGAACCAAAGCTTAGAGGATAAAACCCATGAAGTGGCTCCCAGCAGAGGAAGCATGGGCAGGATCTGAAGGCCCGCACATGAGGAGCCCCCATCAGGGGTCAGGCCTAGCGTGTGTTCTCTCATTCCTGGGTGTCGGCCTCCAGGTTGGATGTCAAAGAACAGCTGGAGGATCTGATGGGCCAGCACAAGGACCTCTGGGAATTCCACGTGAGCCATTATCATTGCCTGCAACCAAAGCCACTCCTCCCCTGGCTTTAGTGTCCCACTGACTGGCCCAGAGTCCACCCCTGCCCAGGCCCAATGCCACGGGATAGTCCTTGATTCCTTGCTTCCTCTTGTCCACCTATTCAGTCCCTCAGCTTTTATCTAAAATCATCTTCAGTCTCACCATGCCTTACTGCCACACCCAGCATCACCTGCCCAGACGGGTGCGTACCATTGTGATCTGCTTTCCCCCTGCTCACCCAGAGTATGTTCATCTTGCAGTGGCAAATGGCAGCCCAGAGAAAGCCATGGTCAGGTCATTCCTTCATTCAGCGAATGTCAGTGGCTGCACCGGCCTGCATTTGAGGCAGTGAGAGAGGGTAGCAGATCAAAGAGGCCACGTCTTTAGCAGATCAAAGAGGCTGTCTCAAGCTGGTTGGGGACAGTGGAGGCACCAGGAAAGTTAGTGACTAGATCGTGGAACGTCAGTGGGAAGGCCTCTAGCAATTGACATCTCCACGCAGAGGTGAAGGAAGTGAGGGAAGAATCGGTGCAGGTATCTGGGTACAGAAGGAAGGCCCTGGGACTGGACGGTGCCTGAAACCTTTGAGGAGCCGCAGACTGGGGAGTGGAGGATGAGGAGAGTGGGAAGAGTTCAAGTTTGAGAGGTGCCTGGAGACATGCAGAGCGTTTGGGGGGAGGTGGGTGGGTCTCCAGCCACAGCAGAAACTGCACATTGAGTTAATAAATAGTTGAATGAATGAATGACCTAATGTAGGTGAAGACTTCCCGAGAAGCACAAAAGGGGAGGGGCGGGCCATGTAGCCAAGAGGACAGCCAGACGGGCAGGCCTCCTCTTTGTCCTCTCAGATGCTGGAGCAGCGACTGGCCCGGGAGATCCGTGCCCTGGAGAGGAGCAAGGAGCAGCTGCTCTCGGAGAGTGAGTCTCCCGCGCCAGGTGGGCCGGGGGAGGGGCATGTGGCCGGGCCTCGGCCCTGCCCCTGACGCCCGCCCACCCACAGGGAGGCTGGTGCGCGCCAAGCTGCGGGACGTGGAGCGGCGGCTGCGCTCGCAGCTTGAGGTCGAAGGCGGCAGGGCGGTGAATGACGGGTGAGAGGGGAAGGGAGGTGTGGGCGAGGAGGGCAGGGACAGGGCGGAGGGGAACCGGCCCAGGTCCCCCGCTCCGCCCCCCACTGCCCCTTCCCCCGCCTGTGCCTCCCTTGGCGTCGTCGGGTCTCCGCGTCTGCGTGGCTTCCTCCTTGTTCCCTAGACTCTCCCTCTCTTCCTCCTCTCTCCTCGGCCCCTTCTCCGCAGGCTGAAGGCGGAGCTGGAGATATTCGGGGAGCAGGTCCCGAGCGCCCCCGAGGTCGGGGCCGGCGAGGGAGAGGTAGGGAGCCCGGGGAAGGGAGGCGGGGCGGGCAGGGGTCCTGGGAGTGGCCCCTGAGAGTGGGGTCTGTGCGGAGCAGGGCGGCCCGGGAGGTAGAGGAAGCCTCGGTGGAGGCCTAGGGCAGACGCGGGCGGACGCGAGGAGCGCGGGAACCTAGTCTGCAGCCTCACCCCGCCCCCGGCAGGCCGGACCTGAGCTCCCCCGCGCCCGCGACGAGGTGGATCCGGAGCCGCCGGTGGCTGCCCCTGACGCCCCCTAGGCCAGCAGGACCCGCCCGGTCCCCGCCCTCCCTCGAGATCGGCCAAGAAATAAAGGCGATAATTTCCGACCGTGCCTGCGTTCTCCCCGGAGTCTGTGCTTCACGGTGGAGAGGGGAGGGGCGTCCTGGGGTCTCGAGGCGGGGCCTCTGCCTGACCCCGCCCTCCAGTCAAGCCCCAGGCGCCAGAGGCTCGGTAAATGCTCCTGAGCTCAGAGAGAGTAAAGTGGGTGTCAGGACCCCCCCCCCCCACAGCCTCATCTCGAGTTCCCAAATCTATGTTGTCAACAGGGGCTAGAGGGCACGTGTTAACCCATCCCGGTCCTCGGGGTCTGTGTGTCTCCGGTGGTCTCAGGAAACCCAGAGTCTCTGCAAGACCCGCAGACTCGCGCTAGCTCTGGGACGTGTCCGCCCATCTGAGCTCCTCTCACACATTGGATTCTAGCCAAGGCTGCCTCTCCACCCTTCTCAAACACTCCAAACACGTGTCCCTTCCGGGCCTTTGCCCTACTGGTCCTCGTCTGGGGTCACATCCCCTAGGCCACCTCAGATCTGTTAAATGTGTCCGCCACTCCGGAGGCCAGCCTTGGGGACCCAACTCCAAAGGCACCCGGCACCAGGCTGCTGCCATTGACCGAGCATGTAGTGACTAAGCAGGCATTTGCCGATTGCCTGCTGGGTACCAGGCACTGTTGTAAGCCCTGGATTTTAAACAGCGCGGTTAGCGAAGGCCTCACCTAGAAAGTGGTATCTGAGCGGAGAAGTGAGGTAGCGAAGGAGGCAGTGAGCCCTGTGGGTGTTTGGGGAAAGGTGCGCCTGGCAGAAGACATACCTCATGCCAAGGCCTGGAGGTGAGGCTGCACTTCGCTGTGTTTGAGGAGCCGTCTGGAGGAGGCCTGCGTGGTGGAGTGGAATGAGGTAGAGTGGGGTGGGAGACGACACTGGAGAGTTGCCAGGGACCAGTCAAGTTGGGCATTATCTAATGTGTGTAGAAGAGGACGTGGTACACAGTATTCAGTGAATGTCAACTCTCACATACTGTTGTGATGATTCACTATTCCTAGTCCCTAGAGAATGGGAACTGAGACGTGTGACTCACTTAGATCAGGGCTTCTGTCCATTAAGTGATCAGTAAGCGGTTCATATGATTTATTATTATTATTCTCAGGCTACAGATGAGGAACGCTAAGGTGTGTATATCTCTCAGAACAGAGATTTTTATACAGTAAATGCTCAATAAATGGTATCTATCATTAATTTTTCTCACTACTATTCTTGTTGTTATTCCCAATTTAGTGATGAGGAAAATTGAGATAGTGAATCTGTAGAGTAAGCCCTCAATAAACGTTGGGTATCGCAGTTGTTGCCATTATTATCCCAAGTCCACAGATGAGGCCCAGGGAGCTTTAGTCCCCGAGTCACCACTCGCATCCGGGCACAACTGACTCCAGGCCCAGGTTGTGATCCCCTGCCCCACTGACCCCATCTGCTTGCTAAGGCCAGTCTCCAGGAATCTCTAAGGAACCTCAGTATCCTCTTCGTCATCCTGTCTGTGTCACACGAATGGGGTCAGCCTGGATATTCTGCCGACTTACCACTGGGCACCTAGGATTCGAGTCCTGGTTTCCCTGTTCACGGGCTGGATGACTTCAGGCAAATTGCTTAATGTCTCTCAAACTCAATGACCAGCTGGGGGCGGTGGCTCAGGCCTGTAATCCCAGAACTTTGGGAGGCTGAGGCGGGTGGATCACGAGGTCAGGAGTTCAAGACTAGCCTGGCCAAGATGGTGAAACCCCTTGGTTTGGTGGTGGTGGGTGTCTGGAATCCCAGCTACTCAGGAGGCTGTGGCAGAGAATTGCTTGAACCCGGAAGGTGGAGGTTGCAGTGAGCCAAGATGGCGCCACTGCGCTCCAGCCTGGGCCACAGAGCAAGACTCTGGCTTTTGATTTGCCCTGTGTTCTCCTGACTCAACTGAACTTCCTGGCCGGGCTACTTCTCCTTTCATTGAAATAATTGACAGCTACCTGGGATGTCTTCACTTACTTCCTGTAACAGCGTTTCTCTCCCCACCCACGTCCTCTCTCCACAGGGCTTGCATTCATCCCATAATTCTCAAGCTTCTTAGCTTGTAGTTCAGGTTCAAATGTGAATGAGCCAGGGGGAGCTCAGTGTTGTCAAAAGGCTGAAGGACTTTTTTTTTTTTTTTTTTTTGAGACAGAGTCTTTCTCTGTCGCCCAGGCTGGAGTGCAGTGGCACGATCTTGGTTCACTGCAAGCTCCGCCTCCCGGGTTCACGCCATTCTCCTCCCTTAGCTTCCCGAGTAGCTGGGACTACAGGTGTCCCACCACCACGCCTGGCTAATTTTTTTTTTTTTTAATTTTTAGTAGAGACGGGGTTTTACTGTGTTAGCCAGGATGGTCTCAATCTCCTGACCTCGTGATCCCCCCGCCTCGGCCTCCCAAAGTGCTGGGATTACAGGCGTGAGTAACCGCGCCCGGCCAGGACGTTCTTGAAAAAAGTAAGCCAGAAAGAAACCCACTGGAAAACAGGAGAGGAGTCAGAGGAGGGGCCCGAGGAGAGGCAAACATAGCACAGCCTGAGTAGCAAGCTAGACAAGGCATGAAAGAGACAGTGGCTAAAGTGACTGCAGTGGAATCTCCCAGAGGATAATAATATTACTGACTAATAGAGCACACTAGTTAGCAGAACAGAACCCAGGGCCAGACTGTCTTTGTAAGAATCCCAGCTCTGCTGCATACTAGCTGTGTAACTTCAGGTTACACAGTTAAGTTACTTAAATTACCCCCCACCGTATTTTTTTTTTTTTTTTAGATGGAGTTTTATTCTTGTCGTCCAGGCTGGAGTGCAATGGCGAGATCACTGCTCCCTGCAACCTCCACCTCCCGAGTTCAAGTGATTCTCCTGCCTCAGTCTCCCGAGTAGCTGGGATTACAGGCGCCCACGGCCACGCCCAGCTAACTTTTGTATTTTTAGTAGTGACGGGTTTCACCATGCTAGCCAGGCTGCTCTCAAACTGCTGACCTCAAGTGATCCACCTGCCTTGGCCTCCCAAAGTGCTGGGATTACAGGCGTGAAACACTGGGCCTGGCGGAAGTTACTTAAATTCTGTATGGCTAGTTTCCTTATCTGTAAAGTAGAAAGTTATTGTGAGGGTTAAATAAATAGATAATATATGGAAAGTGCTTAAAACCATACTTGGTACATCATAAGTACTGCGTTGGTGGTAGCTGTCATTATTACAAAGAATTTTCACATCCTCATTTGGTCATGATCCTAGGAATCTTACATAATAAACATTATATATTTTTTGTTACTTTACAGTTAAGGAAACTGATGGTGACTTCAGTGAAACCAGGGAAGAACTAGTATTCAAGGCCAGATCTTCTTACCCCACATTCGGAATTCTTCCTCTTCTCCATACCACACCACACTGCACTCTTTTCCATTTCATCCAAGTTCTTTTTCTTTTTTTTATTTTTTTTTAAATTTTTTTGGTTCATTTCTGTCAGAGAGTTAAGATCACAATTGACTTAATTCTTCCAAGTTCAGTGGAAGAATTGGCATTTATTGAATATCTGCCATATCCCTGGCACTTTGTTAGCTACTGAGAAAGCAGAAAATGTATCAGTCATAGGTTCTGTCTTCAAGGAGCTTAAAGACTCACTGGAGGGAGAAAAGCGGTACACAGTAAACAACTGCAGACCTAAAATCGTGTGGTCCTGAAAGGCAGTGAGCCAATGGAAAGAATACCACGCCAAGAGTCAGACAGTTCCTTTTGTGACTCAGCCCTGGTTCACTGTGTGACCTTATTGGGGACATATAACTAAAACAAAATCTGCCAACCCAGAAAACTCCATAAAAAGTAGAAGAGAAAGAAGACAGTTTCATTACTGAATAAGCATTAAACCAGAAGGTGATGTCACAGGCAATCACAAAAGAGATTGCAAAGGCGGACAAATAAATCTCACCCTTTAATACAGCCAGATACAACTCATTCAGTGATGAACAATAACTAGTTCTCAAATAAAGACTTAATAGCACGATTTGTCACTCATAGTTCATCCTAAATTAGGGTTACTCTCTGTGTTAGTTAATTGGCTTTATCCAAAGGAAAATTCAATGACGGGACACAGTTCTGGAGCAAAGCACCTGCATGCTGAAGCTGGACCCTAACTCTCTCACAGAAACTATGAGACAGGGATGCTATCTTCCTTGATTAAATTTCAAAGTGATGGTTCTCAGGTCCTTTAGAAAGACAATCATAGGTCATAAAGGTAGTAGGAGGTTTATTAGCTTTTTAAAAAGATTTATATGCATTTCAAAGAGACATAACAAGGTTTTTTAAGTAGATGCTCTCAGAAAAGGCAAAGGGGAAAGGGTTGGGGAAAACTGGGAAGGGGTAGGGTAGGAGTATCTTCCCTTATATTCAATAGGGAGAATGAAGCCTCTTATTTTTCTCTTTTTTAAAATTTTAAATTTTTATGGGTACCTTGTAAGTATATATATTTGTGGGGTACATGATATATTTTGATAGAGGCATACAATGCATAATAATCACAAAAGGGGTAAATGAGCTATCCATCACCTCAAGCAGGCCTCCTATTATTATTATTATTAGTAGTAGTAGTAGTATTTTGAGATGGAGTTTCGCTCTTGTTGCCCAGGCTAGAATGCAATAACGTAATCTCGGCTCACCGCAGCCTCCACCTCCCGGGTTCAAGCGATTCTCCTGCCTCAGCCTCCTGAGTAATTGGGATTACAGGCATGCGCCTGCCATGCCCAGCTAATTTTGTATTTTTAGTATAGACGAGGTTTCTCTATCATGGTCAGGCAGACTGGTCTCGAACTCTGGCCTCAGGTGATCCTCCCGTCTCGGCCTCCCAAAGTGCTGGGATTACAGGCGTGAGCCACTGCGCCCGGCCATCTTATTTCTAACTCGTGTTTGCCTTTACATCTGTGGGTAAATCACTTCATCTTCTGGGCTTCTTTTTCCTCCTTGTAGAAAGAGGCGGAAGTTTTTTGTTAGTGTTCATAAACTACTGTTCTAGGAAGAAAAAAAAAAAAGCACTAAATGCTTTCGTTCTTGGTCAATCATAGTGGCCTTCAATTTTAATTTAATTTAATTTTGTTATTTATTTATTTATTTTGAGACAGGGTCTCGCTCTGTCACACAGGCTGGAGTGCAGTGGCCTGGCCTCCGCTCACTGCCATCTCCCCGTCCCGGGTTCAACCGATTCGCCTGCCTTAGCCTCCCGAGTAGCTGGGACTACAGGTATGTGCCACAACGCCCTACTAATTTTTTGTATTTTTAGTAAAGAGGAGGTCTCGCCATGTTGCTTAGGCTGGTCTTGAACTGAGCTCAAGCAATCAGCCTGCCTTGGCCACCCAAAGTGCTGGGATTACAGGCATGAGCCAATGAGCCTGGCTACAGTGGCTTTTTAAAACACTTTTAAAAAATTTAAATGATGCCTTTGGAGAGGGGCATGTACACTTAGAACCCCATAATCCATCCTCATTGTACCCTTTTGTCTTGTAGCTCACCTGCCTAGCCCTTCCAGCTTCTATTGTGTAGGATCCTTTAAGGTGCCCAGATGTATTAAACATGGGCTAATAAGAAAAGAGAAAGAGCAGTATTAGTCATATTTTCTGGGAAGATTTATGGGGCCATAGAACTTTTTGTGATCCTTGGTGAGTAGGGAGGATTTTAATTATAAAACAATCATATTTTTGTTCCAATTCTTATATTTCCTTCCTTCTGGTCTCACACTGCATTACCACCCATAAAACAATGTTAAATAATGGTGTCGATTTTAAAAATCCGTGTTTCTTCTGATTTTAAAGGAAATGCATATTGTCTTTTGAATGTGTGTATATTTTGTTTATGAAGAGATTATACCCATCCAACTGAATTTCGTTGAGATTTTAAAAATTAAGAATGAATGTTAAATTTTACAAAATATTTTTGAACACCTGTTGAGGTGATTTTTCTATTTTGAAATATGTATATGGTAAATTTGATTAATAGATTTCTTCTTACCGAGCTATCTTAACCATGGTTGAATCAATGTCTAGATTCAGTTTGTGAATACACAAAAGTAACTGTGCCCTCACACAAAAGTAACTGTGCTCCCCTTCTTTTCACTTCTGAGACTACTTTTATAATATTATTTTATATTTTATTTTATATTTTATAATATTATTTTAAATATGAAAATATTTAATCTTTTAATATTTTAAAAAATTATTAAAATATTATTTCTGATGCAATTATTTGTACTCATTTCATGTTTTAGTTTGCTAGGTCTGCTGTAATAAAGGGCCATAGACTGAGTAGCAGTTCTAGATGCAGGAAGTCCAAGATCAGGGTGTCCTCAGGGCTGGTTCTTCCAAGGACTGTGAGGGAGGATCTGTTTCATGGCTGTCTCCTAGCTTCTGGTGGTTTGCTGGCAGTGTTTGGCTTGTAGCTGCATTATTCACTCTATGCCTTAATTTTCACATGTTGTTCTCCCTATGTACATGTCTGTCTTTGTATCTAAATATCCCCTTTTAATAAGGACACTAATACTGAATCATGGCCCACTGGATTGACCTCATTGTAATTTTATTATCTCTGTAAAGATCATGGTATGGTTTGGCCTTATGTCCCCCAACAAAGCTCATGTCGAATTGTAATCCTCAGTGTTGGAGGAGGGAGCTGGTGGGAGGTGATTGGATCATGGGGGTGGACTTCCCCCTTGCTTTCTCATGATAGTGAATTCTCAAAAGATCTGGCTGATCAAAAGTGTGTAGAACCTCCCCTCTCACTGTCTCTTCCTGCTGCTCTTACCATGTAAGACGTGCCTGCTTCCCCTTTGCCTTCTGCCATGATTTTCAGTTTCCTGAGGCCTCCCAAGGCATGCTTCCTGTACAACCTGTAGAACCATGAGCCATTTAAAGCTTTTTTCTTTATAAATCACCTAGTCTCAGGTAGTTCTTTATAGCAATGTGAGAATGGACTAACACAGACTATATCTTCAAATAAAATAATATTCAAAAGTACTTGGGGTTAGGACTTTAATGGATGAATTGGGGTGGGGGGGTTGTGTGTGACAAAATTCAACCCATAACACCGCCTAATAGAGAAAAAATCATTTAATCAAGTAGATGACTTGAATATTGGGATATTTTATATGACACTATAGGCCGGAACTTTTAATCAATTAGTAAAGAGATTTAACCTAATTTGTTGAATAGTCAGACAACTTTGAATATGCCTATTTCTCATGGGGTTAGAAAAGTTGTCATTTTGACCATATTCCACACTTAATTGAATTACAGATTTCAATTGCCAGACCTTTCATGCCTTGTAGACACAGCATGCGTTATCCTTTAGGTCATTTGCCTTTGATTCACGTACCCACTTTTGGTTAGTTTGGTTGCCTCAAAAATATAAATATGTGGGTTTTTTTGTTTGTGTTTTGTTTTGTTTTGTTTTGTTTCGAGACGGAGTCTTGCTCAGTCAACCAGGCTGGAGTGCAGTGGCGCAATCCCTGCCTCCCAGGTTCACGCCATTCTCCTGCCTCAGCCTCCCGAGTAGCTGGGACTACAGGTGCCCGCCACCATGCCTGGCTAATTTTTTTTGTATTTTTAGTAGAGATGGGTTTCACCATGTTAGCCAGGATGGTCTCGATCTCCTGACCTTGTGACCCACCCGCCTCGGCCTCCCAAAGTGCTGGGATTACAGGCGTGAGCCACCGCGCCTGGCCAAAAATATAAATATATGTATTAGGAAAATATACCTAGATTATCCATATAATTATATTCTTTGTTCACCTAAATACAAAAGCAACCTTTGTTCTGACCTCTGGCTACCTCGCCTATTGCTCTTAATGTGTATATTTATTAGTAATACATTTCCATAGACTCCCAGCTCTGTGTGTAGCTCAAGCTGTGGTCCCGGATTCAGAAAAACCCCTTTGGAAGGGGAGGCTCCATGCTGCTTTGATGTGAACTTTGCTCAGACAGGTGTTACAAAGAATTATATTCAACTGTTTCTCACTCCTTTATATTCACCCAGTTAATTATTTATGATAATACTATTTAGTTATAAATAGCACATCTCAACTAGTCTCATGGGCTTCCACTCCTGAAGGAAGCAAACACTGGGGAAAAATATTTAATACTTGCAAACTGAAGATAGTAGTTTTTCCAGGTTTAAAGCAACTCATTTGAGGAAAATATGCCACTTAATTTAGCTTCCCTATAAGAGATATTTTGTTCTCTAAATGTGTTTCCCTACCCTTTTTAAAATTTTTCCTGTCAGATGGTCTCTGAACACAGGAAAGCTGTGGAAACTTCAGGGGGGTTGCTTGGTCTACTCTTTGCTAACTTGATAGGCAAAATGGTTACTTGGTTGGCTTAATTTAAATTATCTAGTAATGAGAAAAATTGAACATCTTTTCATATTTTTAAGAACCATTCTCATATCTATTATGAATTATCTATTTACCTCCATTTACCTTTTCCACTCGGTTGTCTTTTTCTTGTTGATTTAAAAGAAGATATGTATACACACTATATATATTTTTTATATTTGTGTGTGTGTGTGTGTATACGTATATATATAAAGAGATCAAGTTTTTTGCATGCTATTTAAGCGAAAAAGATTTTTCCACTTGATCTTTTGACTTTGCTCATAGGTTTTTGTTTGTTTGTTTGTTTGTTTGTTTGTTTTAAACAGGGTCTCACTCTATCACCGAGGCTGGAGTGCAGTGGCACTATCTCGGCTCACTGCAACCTCCACCTCCCCGGTTCAAGTGATTCTCCTACCTCAGCCTCCCGAGTAGCTGGGATTACAGGCGCCCATCACCACGCCCAGCTAATAATTTTGTCTGTCTGTTTTCTGAGACGAAGTCTCGCTCTGTCGCCCAGGCTGGAGTGCTGTGGCATGACCTCGGCTCATGGCAACCTCCGCCTCCCAGGTTCAAGCGATTTTCCTACCTCAGCCTCCCAAGTAGCTGGGATTACAGGCACGTGCCACCATGCCCGACTAATTTTTGTAATTTTAGTAGTGACGGGGTTTCACCATGTTGGCCAGGCTGTCTCAAATGCCTGACCTCAAGTGATCTACCCACCTTGATCTCCCAAAGTGCTGAGATTACAGGCGTGAGCCACTGTGCCGGGCCATTCATAAGGTTTTGAGGACATGTAGCATGTTATGTTTCAAAGAATCAGAAATATCCACCGTTTCTTTTTAGATCTCTCAATTTTATGTTCTATTTAGATTGCAGATAGCAATTGAAACATCGAGTATAGCTGAATACAATCACAGGCCACCTTTTCCTGGGAACCTGGATATTGAGCTCTTACTTTTCTCCATTCCAGGGTCTTGTTAAACAGTGATGCTAACCAGTGAGTAGAACAGTGAGAGGTCTATGCATATTCTGTTTGCTGATCTACCAGCTGTTTTAAGGGACTGGTCAGCGGCAGAATTAACATATTTGCAATATCCACAAAATTCACAAGTACATAGACTTCATTTTCCATTTTTCTACAAAACTCAAACTCTGTTTTTGTGACTTATTACTCACCGTAATCCTACTCAGCATCTTTCTCATTGGGATCTTGAGTAACATTTACCCAGAGATTACAGTAGTCCCTTTCTTCTTCTTCCTTTCCTTATCAAGTCATTATTAGATGCAGACAATTTGATTAGCCTAGGTGCCTGTTTTTTGTCTTGCAGTCCTTCCTTGGTGTTAACTCTAAAATTAATTGATTTATTTTTTATTTTTATTTTTATTTTTATTTATTTATTGTTTGAGACAGACTCTCACTCTATCACCCAGGCTAGAGTGCAGTGACGCAATCTCGGCTCACTGCAACCTCCACCTCCCGGGTTCAAGCAATTCTCCTGTCTCAGTCTTCCAAGTAGCTGGGACTATAGGTGCCCGCCACCATGCCTGGCTAATTTTTGTAGTTTTAGTAGAGACAGGATTTCACCATATTGGCCAGGCTGGTCTCAAACTCCTGAATTCAAATGATCCACCTGCCTCAGCCTCGCAAAAAACTAAGATTACAGGCGTGAGTCACCGCACCCTGCTAAAATTACTTCATTTCTTCCAAGAGTGTGCAGTCATGTTTTACTTCTGTGATCAAACCTATTTAAGAGTCATAAAGATTTCTTCCAACTGTATCTTATAAAAGCCAGTAGGAATTTAACAACCTTCTTTTCTAGAGTCATTGTCTTTATATTTTGTGCCTGATTTTTGGAAAGCCTGTTTTACTTTCTATGTGTCTTCTTATTTCTAAAGTCTTATTAAACCTGCATTATCTAAAATGCCCATTACCTTTAAATTTCTCTGCCACTATGAGATTGAATATCTTTCTCAATGGTTACCTTTTTTTTTTTTTTAAGAACGTTTTATTGTTTAAAAATCACAGTCAAAGCTTCAAAAAACATACAACCCCAAGTGTCCCAATTCCAGTCTCCTACTACCCAGAGGACAGCACAGGGCTGTTCTTCCCCTTGTGGTGCCCACAGCACTAGCCAGGACCCTGCCCAGAGGAGACCGCTTGCCCACCCTCCTGCCCACTGTGTGTTAAGTCGCCATTCCTAATACATTTATTTATTTATTTAGTAAGGTGGAGTCTCGCTCTGTTGCCCAGGCTGGAGTACAGTGGTGCAGTCTCGGCTCACTGCAACCCCTGCCTCCCAGGTTCGAGCAATTCTGCATCAGCCACCTGAGGAGCTAGGATTACAGGCACCCACCATCACATCCAGCTAATTTTTGTATTTTTAATAGAGACGGGGTTTCACCATGTTGGCCAGGCTGGTCTGAAACTCCTGACCTCAGGTGATCCACCCACCTCAACCTCCAAAAGTGCTGGGATTACAGGTGTGAGCCACTGCTCCAGGCCCCTAATACTTTTACAATTTAGTTTATATTTGAACTATTTGGAATTTATTTTGTGTCTGTACATAATCTGGAGAGAATTTACTGAATAGCCCATGTTACCCCCCCCCAAATGCAGTGCCATCATTGCCATATACCAAATAATCGTATCTATTTTGGTCAATTTCTGAACTGTTTATTCCATTCCTTTATCTAGTTACCTATTTATACACAAATACCAAACCTTTTATTATTATACCCTTAAAGAATGTTATGAAACTCAGTCAGTGTGACCTCCTCCATATTTTTCTACTGTTTCAGAATTTTTCCAGGATAGTTTCTTTCCTATGCACACTCTAGAATCATATTGTCTATTTCCAAAAAAAAACAAAAACAAAAACAAAAAAACCCAACTAGGCAGGGTGGTTCACGCCTGTAATTCCAGCACTTTGGGAGGCCAAGGCAAGCAGATCACGAGGTCAGGAAATCAGCCAGAAAATCCTGGCTAACATGGTGAAATCCCATCTCTACTAAAAATACAAAAAAAATCGCTAGGCGTGATGGCATGAGCCTGTAGTACCAGCAACTCGGGAGGCTGAGGCAGGAGAATCACTTGAACCTGGGAGGCAGAGGTTGCAGTGAGCTGAGATGGAGCCACTGCACTCCAGCCTGGGTGACAGAGCGAGACTCTGTTTTGAAAATAACAACAATAACAACAACAACAACAAAAAAAAAACCCCTATTATTATTATTATTTGATATTTGTATTGAATGAAATTTATACATTAACATGCAGGAAATTAATATCATTATATTGAGTCTTCTAAAGGAGAAAATGGTGTTTTATCTATTTAATTTTTTTTTTTTCAGACAGAATTTCACTCTTGTTGCCCAGGCTGTAGTGCAATGGTGCGATCTCGGTTCACTGCAACCTCCACCTCCCGGGTTCAAGCAATTCTCCTGCCTCAGCCTCCCGGGTAGCTGGGATTACAGGCATGTGCCACCACACCCAGCTAATTTTGTATTTTTAGTAGAGACGGGGTTTCTCCATGTTGGTCAGGCTGGTCTCGAACTCCCAACCTCAGGTGATCCACCTGCCTCAGCCTCCCAGCATGCTAGGATTACAGGTGTGAGTCACCAAGCCTGGTGTAATTTTTATTTTATGTGTTTTTCTCCTCTGTATATCTCTTTGAATTCTATTTTACCTGATAATAATATTGCTACAATAAATTATTATTTTTTTTTTTGGAGACATAGTCTCGCTCTGTTGCCCAGGTTGGAGTGCAGTGGCATGATCTCAGCTCGCTGCAACCTCTGCCTCCCAGGTTCAAATGATTCTTCTGCCTCAGCCTCCCCAGTAGCTGGAATTACAGGCACCTGCCGTCTCACCCAGCTAATTTTTTGTGTTTTTAGTAGAGATGGGTTTTCACCATTTTGGCCAAGCTGGTCTCAAACTACTGACCTCAGGTGATCCGCCCACCTCGGACTCCCAAAGTACTGGAATTAACAGGCGTGAGTCACCACGCCTGGACAATAAATGTATTTTTATGAATATTTTTCTCCATATGTTTCTTGACTGTCTATGTAGGTACCAATTTTTCAGTGTGTGTTTAATAAAACTACACTGTCATTGATAATTCATAGCCTAATGAGAAAGGCAACCCAGGACAAAGGGTTCAAAGACACAGGTACCAGAGTCTAGGGAGGCATGGAGGCACATCCTAATGCAGGTAATGCTGACTACATTATTAAAGACAAGTAGGAATTAGTCAAGCAAAGAAGAGAGCAAAGGAAACGCCCTGCAGAAGGTCATGGCGAAGAGAGAAGGCATGAGCGCTGTGAGTATGATACATCAATTTCTACATCAGAATCTTTGGATACAGTGTTTGGTTTATGACAAAAGATAAGGTCAGAAACCTATGTACAAACAAGAGGATTAAGACCTTTCCTGCCACATCAAGCTGATTGAATTCTACCTCGAAATGTGGAAGGGGTACACTAAGAAATATTTAACTATTAACACCTGAGGGGCTCTTTGATATATCTGTTAAAAGTTGAACAGGTCCCCATTCTTAATAAGGCATGGGGTTCAGTGTAAATTCTCAGAAAATAATTGCCATTTGTGTAAATAATCCAGGATAAGGCAGAGTTCAGCAAATGTTTTTCTTAGAGGGCCAGATAGTAAATATTTCAGATTTTGCAAGCAAAGAGGTGAAACTGAAAATATGTAAATGCTTGTATAACCATTTAAAATGCAACCATCTAATAGTATTAAAACATTCATAGATTATAAGCCCTATAAAATTAGTAATGGCTAGATTTGACCTGTAGGCTAGAGTTTGTGGACTCTTGGCCTAGAGAATGGATATTTAAATGTTTAAGGGAGTGTAATGCTTTCATTATGAAAGAAAATGGAAAATAATTTACTGGCATGTGGAAAAATGAACAATGAGAGAAAATGTTATTTTGGGAAATAAAACCAAGGAGAGAATGGGCATGTTAGTCTGAAATTATTGCTTCTGTAACATGCTTTTAGCATGACATTTGAGTATAGCACTGAGTGGACAAGGTGCCCTACAATGCCAAAAATGACTTTTTGTTTCTGGGAATCAGTAAGAATTTATGAACCTTAAACAAAAAACCATTGCTTTTTCAGATACTATTCAGTATAAGAAGTGTCCAGATGATCAATATCAGAATACTCAGAGAATTTACTATCTTCCAAAGGATGTGAACTTCTTGACTTTTGAAGACCCTTTGGGGATGGCTCTGGCCTGCACAGCTCTGCTTCTCTGTCCTTACTACAATGGTCCTTGGGGTATTTGTGAAGCATCAGGAAATCCCCTCAGTCAAAGCCAGTACACGGACTTTCAGATACATTCTGCTGAAAGTCTGACCTCCCTCACACTGTTCTTCCTCTGCTCCGCCCTCTTCATTGGCCACCCCCCCACACAGTTACCTGGTGACTCCAACAAATAACATTTAGAGTTGTGTTTCTATCATTCTGACCAAAACCATCACTGTAGTTCTGGCTCTGAAGGCCAGAATGCCAGGGAGAATAAGATGGTGATTGGTATCAGGATCTCCTAATTTTGTCCTTTTCATATTCTCCCTGATCCAAGTGGAATCTACCTCCTGATCTGTCGACTCGGGCTGAGAAACTTTGCTCCCTTCATTGACACAGACACACTCTAAGCTTGGATCTGTAGTTGTCACACGCAATGAGGGTTTCAGCACTGCCTTCTACCGTGTCCTAGGATACCTGGGCTCCTTGACCCTGGGGAGCTTTACCTTGGCTTTCCTGGCCATGGGTTTGCCTGACACCTTCAATAAATCCAAGTTCTTGATGTTCAGCATGCTGGTGTTCTGCAGTGCCTGGGTCACCTCCCTCCGTGTCGCCCATAGCACCAAGGGGAAAGTCCCGGAAGCCATGGAGGTCTTCTTCATCTTAGCTTCCAGTGCTAAGTTACTTGGCTGCATCTTTGCCCCCAAGTGTTACGTTATTCTTATAAGATCAGATATGAATACCCTCCAAGGTCCGAAGATTAAAATAGCTTCTGGAAGCAGTAAGAATTCCAGAGGTTTATTTCAAAAAAGGGGGAAAAAAGAGGCGACACCCTGAATTTAAAAATTCACTATTATTACAATCAGATGCAAGTTAATACTTGAATCAAACTCACTGCCTCCGAAGATAAAGTCAGTCTCATAGCTTTAAAGAAATTAAGAGCAATACCACCCTCAGTTATTCTGTTTCATAGTGTGAAAGTTATGGATGTTTTCCATCCATGCCTTTTTCTTCGATGTATCCAACCTTTCATGCAGCATTTTTCTTCCTTTCTATGGAATAACAACCTACCTAACTCAGTGTCTTCAGCCAACAATCTTGCCTAATTTTCCAGTTTGGAGATCGTTTGCCTTCACAGACATTCCTTTCCTTTCCCCTGTAAGCTATATTGCCTAAGATTCCAGCCATCTGGGTTCTGAGTAGGGTCATCCAGAAGAAAGCAACGTTAGAATAATGATGGCTTTTTCTCAGTGATTCTACCTCCTCCTAGACAAATCTATTCTGCTTTTCTGCTTGCAGCCTCCATCGAGTGATCCCAGACCGTGGGCACCGGTAACTCTGCCTCCCTGATAATTTCTCTCTCTCTCTCTCCCTCTCTCTTTTTTTTTTTTTTTTTGAGATGGAGTCTCCCAGTCGCTCAGGCTAGATTGCAGTGGCATGATCTTGGCTCACTGCATCTCTGCCTCCCAGGTTCAAGTGATTCTCCTGCCTCAGCCTCCTGAGGAGCTAGGATTACAGATGCCTGCCACCATGCCCAGCTAATTTTTGTATTTTCTTTTTTAGTAGAGACAGGGTTTCACCATGTTCTCCAGGCTGGTCTCAAACTCCTGACCTCAAGTGATCTGCCCACCTTGGCCTCCCAGTGATAATCTGTTTTTAACTGCTAGTCCTATGTTTGGTTCTCAGATCCTCCAGCACCTGCAATTCCTTGCTGTATTAGTCCAGGTTCTCCAGAGGAAAAGAACCAAAAAGATACACACACACACACACACACACACACACACACACACACACCTTGGAGAATTATTATGGGAATTGGTTCATGTGACTATGGTGGCCGAGAGGTCCCACAATATACCATCTGCAAGCTGGAGAACCAGGAAAGTCGGAGTGTAATTCAGTCCAAGTTGGAAGAGCTGAGAAAGAGAGGAGCCAGTGGTATAACTCCCACTCTGAGACTGAGGCACTGGCTTAAGTCCCTGGAGTCTGAAGGCCTGAGAATCAGGAAGTCTGATGTCTGAGGGCAAGAAAAGATGGATGTCCCAGCTCAAAAAGACAGTCAATTTACCTTTCTTCTGCCTTTTTGTCTTATTCAGATGGGCCCTCAATAGATGAGATGATGCTCCCCAACACTGGTGTGGGCGAGTCTTCTTCCCTTAGTGGACTGATTCAAATGCTACTCTCTTCCAGAAACAGCCTCACAGATACAACCAGAAGTATTATTTTTCTATCTCTCTGGCTGTCTCCTATCCCAGTCAAGGTGACATATTAACATTAACCATCACACCTGCAATTGTATTCCCTCTGCTGTAAATAAATTGTTTTTATCTGATTAGACCCTGACTGACAATCTTGCAACTGGGAGAAGAGCCAGGAAACACATCCTCCTATGGGATTCTGGATGGGGTTGGCCTGCTTGTGCATGAACACAATCATGATCTTATTGCAGGTGGAAAATGGAATACTGGTTCTAGCAGATAGGGTCAGTGTCTACCCGTACTCACTTCTTTTATACCTCAGTGCACGCCAGGCCGGCTCCCATCTGCCAGGACATAAATTCCTTTGCAAGACATTTTTCCCTGGATGCTGAAGCATGCCTGGCCTATATGTGTGGTGGGCTAGAAGTGTTGCAGAAAGAATTTCTGCCTCCCTAAGCCTCAGAACAGTCTTCATCTATTGACCAATAGCATTGGGTATATATGCCAGTTAACAATGTATTGCCTCTCAGCTCCAAATTCACCTTTACCACCTGCTTTGTGAAAATGGATCAGGCCTTTGAAATAGTTTCCTTTGCCAGCTGATGCGATGTTAAGCTTTGCTCAGTAGAGGGTGCTGGGGAGACGTTTCCGCTTTGGTTCTGGTGTTCCGGCTAGGTAGATTCCTGCAGGGCAGACGACTTCTCCAGGGCAGGCTCATGCAGTGCATGGGAGCTAGCAGCGTCCCAAGACACCACCTTCGGTAGTTTTGTAGCAGTGACTGTGACGGCAGCCAGCAGTGTCCCAAGACACCACCTTCGGTAGTTTTGTAGCAGTGACTGTGATGGCAGCCAGCAGCGTCCCAAGACGCCACCTTCGGTAGTTTTGTAGCAGTGACTGTGACGGCAGCCAGCAGCGTCCCAAGACGCCACCTTGGGTAGTTTTGTAGCAGTGACTGTGACGGCAGCCAGCAGCGTCCCAAGACGCCACCTTGGGTAGTTTTGTAGCAGTGACTGTGATGGCAACCAGCAGCATCCCAAGACACCACCTTCGGTAGTTTTGTAGCAGTGACTCTAGAGAGATACCGCTCCATGAACAACGTTCCCCAACACCTTAGAAGATGGATTTCTGGTAAGATTTAGAGGGCAGATTTCCAGAAAGTTCTACAAAGGCAGCACTACAGCAACTTATTTGCCCTTCAGTGAGTCACAGCCATGACCTGTCCAACTAGGACCTGACCTCACCCTGTGGGTAGAGGGTCTCCCTTGGACACTGCAGCTCAGCCTTGCAGGCAGTGGCTGCTCCGTAGGTCGGCTATTTCTATATTCTTTAGAGTTCTCTTTGCTTTTTACTAGTCAACCCCTCACTGCTCCAATATCCCATTTTAGTTAATAATGATGTATTTTAAACTTTGTTCCAATTATTGCATAGTTTTTCTCCTTTGATTGGACTCTTACTGTGCTTAAATTCTCCAGCTCCTGTGGCCTTTGGCTGGAGTAAGTTTGAGGCATGCTTTTATTTATTTATTGAGATGGAGTCTCGCTCTGTCCCCCAGGCCAGAGTGCACTGATGTGATCTCAGCTTACTGCAAACTCCGCCTCCCGAGTTCAAGTGATTCTCCTGCCTCAGCCTCCTGAGTAGCTGGGATTACAGGCACGTGCCACCATGTCCGGCTAATTTTTGTATTTTTAATAGGGACGGGGTGGGGGGGCCTCACCATGTTGGCCAGGCTGGTCTCGAACTCTTGACCTCAAGTGATCTGCCCGCCTTGGCCTCCCAAAGTGCTGGAATTACAGGCGTGAGCCACCACGCCCAGCCAGGCATGCTTTTTTTTATACTGGCTCCAGGGTGTCCCCAGTGGCTTGGTAACAAAATACATCATTGGCTGCTTTTCCTTTCTTGCTGTGGGAATGTAAAAGGAGCTGATGAGGATGAAAGATACGACTTGTTGACAACCCTGGGAGTCTAGAAGGAGGTGGAAGTCAGAAATGTTGCAGTTGTTCAGAACAAATTCCTAGCACTGTAACTAGGCCAGTGCTGGCATGGAAATACAGATTACCTACACACCCCAAAGGGGGCTTAAGCCTGAATGCACCTGGTGATTGAATGAGATCGAGAGGGCTTTCCAGCAATAGAAACATACACTTTCCTATTGCTCCAAGATGCCAAGCAGAAAGTCAACATGTATCTGAATAGGTTCTATCAAAAGAACAGTTTCTTCTCTGATGTAGGTCATGAAGTAGCAATTATTCTATCTCTATTCCCATGCAAGCTAAGAGTACACAAACAGATGACCCTTTCTGGGTTATCTCTATGTCATAAATTTGTTTAATACAGTTGCTGCCTTGGCATCCATTGTTAGGCCGGACATAAGTTGTTTGAAGTCCAGTTGTACCCTGTCACCTTTGGCCTAGTTAAAACTTCCTCTTCCCCATGTGGCTGTTTGCAATATAGCCCACTTGTTCCTCATCCCACTGAATCCAAACCCAACATATCCCACAGCTGTTGACCGTGATAAACCCAATGGCCAACACCAGAGTCGTGTAGGTACATTCCCCTTCTCACACGTGTTTTCCTTGAACTAGCAAATTCACAACCCCCTGTGGAAAGCCTAAGTGAGAACACTCCTGGAGCCCCTAGACCTTGATAAAGGTGTGCTCCTGCTGGTCATCTGTCTCTCACGTCATGCATTTCAGTTTCCCATTTTCCTTCTGTCTCTCCTGACTGGCACACCTGAACCTTACTAGGTAAGACATAAGGAGAATAGGAAACTAAAATGCAAGGTCCGGGGGCTCCAGGAGTGTTATCACTTACAACACGCTCTCCTAGAGAGTAGCTATCTTGGCAGAAATAAACTGGACACAGATCAGACAAGAGCCACAAAGCGTGTCTGCCAGATTTCCTTTGAGAGAGACAGCTGGCTGTGGATCAGACTCAGGCATTAGGCTGTCAATCAGGATAAAGAAGCATCATGTGAAAGACACACTGTAAACACCTGTGAATACCTCCCCTGGAGCCCTAGGACAGCCAAGCTTTATCGCCGCTCTCCAGAGAGGCCTGGAGACCAAATTAGATGAAAATCGCAGCAGTTCAGTTATTCATCTGAAGAAAGCCTAGAGAAAAAAGGTAATAACCATCAGAAACACACTTGCTGGTATGGTTTGGCTTTGGTGTCCCCACCCAAATCTCATCTCGAATTGTTGTCCCCATGTGTCAGGACAGAAACCTGGTGGCGAGAGGTGGTTGGATCATGGGGGCAGTTTCCCCCGTGCTGTTCCTGTGACAGTGAGAGAGTTCTCACGAGATCTGATGGTTTACAAGGGGCAGTTTCTCCTTCTCTCTTTCTCCTGCTGCTGCCATGTAAGAAGTGCCTTGCTTCCCCCTTCACCTCCCACCATCATTTTCCTGAGGCCTTCCCAGCCATGCAGAATGGTGAGTCAATTAAACCTCTTCTCATTATAAATTATTCAGTCTCAGGTATTTATAGCAGTGTGAAAATGGACTAATACACTTGTGTTAGTAATTGTAAGCTTTGGAACCCCTGTGTATTTGCTGTGGTCCACTGATTCTCAAACTGTGCTACATGCTGCAATCAATAGCAGTGCTCTGAAGTGCCCAGAATCCCCTTCGGAAGGTATAATTCACTCAGTTTGGGATAACACCAGAGTATATTTATTTTAAAATTTTTCAGTTGGTTATGTGCAGTTGGAGTTGCAAACTATTTATTCAGACATAAAAGGAAACCTATTGCCTGATAGTGCTTCTGGAAATGTGATCCCTGGAATAACAGCATCAGCATCACCTGGGAACTTATTAGAAATGCAAATTATTGGGTCTCACCCCAGATCTATTGAATTAGAAACTGGGGCAGAGCCCAGCAATTTGGATTTAACAAGTCTGCCAGGTGATTCTAATGCCCAGGTGTGAGAATTCTTGAACTATCACACGGAAGAGTTCTTGAATTCTTACACTTTTTGTGTTGGAATAAAAATAAAAATACCCTTTGGAGTCAGGAATTTTGGGTTCAAACCTGGAATCTTCCTCACAATTAAAAATGTGACCCAGGACAAATTATTTTGCTCTCTAATCTTCAATTACATCACTTGTAAATTAGAAAGTCAGATAATCCCAGTTTTAATAAAATTGTTGAAAGATAAAATAAGATGTCAGTTTCTCTCCCTTCCTCATTAAGGGGATTATGAAGTCTGTGCTGTGACGGGAATGATAAGCATATCTATGTGTTCGCCCTGGATCCCAGCTAAGAATACTAAATAATCCATCAGTGTAATATTTTTTATCAGTGGCTTAGATGTTTCCCCAAAGTGTGGGACAACTCTCACTTGTGATCTGTTTGGCACTGGTGCTCAATAGCATTGAATCACATGGTAGAATGTTATTCTCCTTTCAAAAGTTTCCAAAAATTGTTTAAATACATTTTTTAAAAACATTTTATTTTGGTTTAAAATGCCTGAAACACATCTCTAAACTTCTAATGTCTCCTTTAAAATAAAGCCTTTGACAAGCAAATATATTTTTCTAGACCTTAATACGTTTGTTTACCTTCTTTTGAGGACAAGTCATATTAGGTTTTCATATATGATAATAAAAATGTTTTAAAAATAACTTTAAGTTTAAAAATGAGTTTACTGAAATAAACACTGAAAACACACTACAAAGTTGTGACCAGTGAAGGCATGCATCAGTGTCACTATTTTCCATACTTCAAGGTGTGCAGCAGAAATCCCAGCCTTAAATAAATAGTTCATAGGGAGAGAGTAGGACTGGTATATGGAAACTCTGAAAACAGAGGTCAGAGTCAACATTCTCATGGGATATGTGTGAATAATTTATATGATGCTGAACTACCGGGGTTAGGGTATAAACAATTTAGTGAAGGTTTCTGTGAAACAGATCTTGAGGGTTTAGATTACATTGTGGAAGAATGTTTAATAACTCTTAAAAACCAGTTTTTGCACCTTAAACACATTAATAGAACTCTAGTATGCAGAAAAAGGATGGTTGTGCCAACTTGTCCCTGCTCAGGGCATTTTATAAAGCTGTAATAAACTCAGTTTGAGTTGAATATTAACAAAATAAAGCCCATTTAGATGGAGGAAGGGGCTAGTATGATAGGGGTTTTGAAGTGTAGATTACGAGAGCTAAGTCTGAAGGATTTAAGAATATTTACTATGAAAAAGAGATACCTGGGTACTAAATATCATCTTTGTATATCTGAGCATATATCATGGGATAACGGAACCAGAGAGGCAAATGAGGACTTGCTAACAGATACTGCTGTCCAGCAGTAGCATCAGCAGCCACATTGGATAGGGCAAGCTCCATAACCAGAGGTAATCCACCAAGGAAAGCAGCAGGTATCTAGCATGCCAGAGCCAGTGTGGAGGATGGTTGGGATATTAAGGTAAAGGCCTGATTGAAGTGCATGTGTGTGTTGGGGTGGGGGGAGGGTAGAAAGGGAATTCATATATGGAAAGTACCTGCTGTGTTACAGACTCTTACTAGCACTTTGAGTGATCCTCTTGCCCATGAGGCTCTGGGAAGTTTGCAGCCTTCTGTAGTTCTCATAGCTAATACTCCATTTAAACTCAAGTCTATTGATCTTCACAACCATTGCTGCGCTTTATTCTGAACTCTGTTCCCTTCCATCTCTGCATTGTTATTGCTTCTTCATGGGTTGTAACCCAGATAGAAGCCACGAAAATATATTTCATGAATGGGTGCTTTTTACGGTCTCTGGCTAAAGTCACCAGCAGCCAGTGTGCGGGAGAGAGCTTGAGGTCCCTGCTACCAAACCCAGTGCCAAGTCAAGCCCCTTCAGGATACCTGATAGAGAACATCTGTACCGAAATGCTGTCAATCAGGGTGAATGTTGCACTGCACCACATGGATCCCACTGTGGGAACAGAGGGCTTATTTCTGCAGCTGCATGAAGTACTGTTGCTGCTGGAAAGCTGCCCTCAGTGTCAGTCCCCTTCAGTATCCCCCTCAGCAAGAGTCAACTCCATTAAAGTTATGCCTCTTCTTGGGGGAGGCCATATGCAATAATCAACTGACTTAGAAGTGTAAAAAAGTCCATTGGTCATGAAGACCTGACTGTCATGACTGAACATGGGGCAGCTTGGAAGGGTCAATCCATCTTTAGAACTCTCCATGAGGGTGGCTAATGCTTTCAATGAAATTTCTCCTTCTGCTCAATCCTGCTTCCTTTTTTTCCCTTTCTTTCTCTTCCATGGGAGTTGATCCCAAGAGCAGTCCCTAATGAACGTTCAGAATGCTGATCCTCATTTCACAGTCAGCTTCAGCAGTCAGCTGCAAAATCTCAGCTCAGCATCTTCTCATGTTTTTTGTCTTCTGTTTCAGTTGTTCAAATAAATAAGAGGTCTGGCTACTGAACTATACTCATTCATTTATTCTTTCATTCAACAAATACTTAACCACCAGCAACGTGGCAGTGAGTGTAGTAGGCAATACTAGAACTACTGCAATGAAGAAGGATTCTGTTCTAGCCCTCCAGGAGCTAACAGGAAAGAAAGACAATCAACAAATAATTACATAAAGAATGATGTGATGACTTTATGAAAAGGGTTTTGAAGAACTGCAGGGCACTGCCAGTGAGATTACAGGAGTCTAGTCTAGTCTAGTTTAGAGAAATCAGTAAGATCCTCTGAACACGGTGACATTTAATCTGAGACCTAAAGACTAAGGGAGGAGGGTGTATGGGAGATGGGGTAATTCTAAACAGAAGTAACAGCATTAGGCAGAAAGGATATTTGTCTATTTGAGAAAAAGAAAAGCCTGACTGACGACCACATAGTGAAAAAAATAACTGAAAATGAGACTTGCACAGATACTATAGGGGCTTATACATTTTTTTGGTACAATTATATGCATGAAGTAGTTATATAATGTGGCTTGGACTGATACTGTTTCACATTATTTAATTCTACCAAGAATTGTGGGCATCGTTTGCCATTCCCTCCCACCTTTTTTTTTTTTTTTTTGATACAGAGGTTTGCTCTTGTTGCCCAGGCTGGAGTATAGTGGCGCGATCTTGGCTCCCTGCACCTCCACCTCCCAGGTTCAAGTGATTCTCCTGCTTCAGCCTCCTGAGTAGCTGGGATTACAGGTGCCCACCACCATACCTGGCTAATTTTTGTATTTTTAGTAGAGACGGGGTTTCACCAGACTGGCCAGACTGGTCTCAAACTCTTGACCTCAGGTAATCACCCTGCCTCCTAAAGTGCTGGGATTACAGGCGTGAGCCACCACGCCCAGTCTTTTCCCGCTTTTTTTAATAGATGGGTGAGGAAACCTAATTTCTGAGAGAGAGTGTGTTTTGTTCAAGGTCAAAAAACAGCTCAAAGAAGACAAATGAGCCCACTTGGATCCAAAATCTATATACCTTCTATTATATCATATGAGAGTCCTCTGACTGCCTTTAGGGGAATGATGTTTTCCATTTGAGTCAATGGAAGCTATACTTTACAGAGTAATGACCTTTACCTTATACCCTGTTTTAATTCCCTTTAAGCCTGAGGGCCCTTGAATGGTTGGTTTCTACCGAAATGAAGCTGAAAAACAATTACCAAAATGTACTAATGACCTCCATGCTATAAAACTATTCATAAGCTAGACCATGGCCAGACTTCTCTAACAAATCCACATCCTCCATTTCAAAATTTTAAATTAAATTGATGGCTCCTTAGCTCTGCTATGTCACTTTATTTATTTATTGATTTATTTAGAGACAGAATTTTGGTCTTGTTGCCCAGGCTGGAGTGCAATGGCACAATCTCGGCTCATCACAACCTCTGCCTCCCGGGTTCAAGCAATTCTCCTGCCTCAATCTCTGGAGTAGCTGGAATTACAGGCTGTGCCACCATGTATGGCTAATTTTTTGTAGTTTATTTTTTTATTTATTTATTTTAGTAGGGACAGGGTTTCTCCATGGTGGTCAGGCTGGTCTTGAACTCCCGACCTCAGGTGATCTGCCCACCTCAGTCTCACAAAGTGCTGGGATTATAGGCATGAACCACTGTGCCTGGCCTGATATGTCACTTTTAAAATTCCAAAGGCCCTTTTCCATGAAAGGATCCAGGAATTACTGGCTTCCTGTCCCCTTCACGGTCCTTTGTTCATTTTGCCGAACTAGGGTTGCCATTAGAATGGTTCACTGAAGTGCATTCATTCTGGACATTGCCCAGGTGTCCTGCTTTGAAGAAAATTGATATTTTTATTGTGGCTCTTTCAGTTTGCATTGCAAAGACAAGTATTTTTGAAATTTTGAAATAGAACTTACAATACTGTGTTAAATTCCTAATGCTTATTTCCTCATATCTACTGGCTGTGTTCTCATGTCCGTCTTTGTCTTTTCCGGACCACCACTATCCTAGCTCAGATTGGCATTGCCACTTGCGTGGCTACGGGAGAACTTTATTTCTCACTCTGCCTCTAGTCTTGTTCATTTCCATTTATCAATCACATTGCAGTCAGAACTAATTCACTCATAGCTCTTTACTACTCTGGTTTCCCATGAACTACAGGGTCAAATCCAGAAACTTTATTCCGGAATGCAAGGCCCTCTCTGATGGTCTTATGTGAACCTACCTTTCCTACCTGGCAGAACAGATGGCCAAGAACCAAACGACCCTCAGTGAAGCCCCACACTGTAACTCCTAACCTCACCCTTAGAGGTTATGTCAGAAGCGTTTGAACCAGAGTGACTCCATCTTGAATAGGGGCTGGGTAAAATAAGGCTGAGACACTGCTGGGCTGTATTTCGAGGAGGTTAGGCATTTTAAGTCACAGGATGAGATAAGAGGTCAAAGATCATATACATCCCACTACTACCTCCCACCACTCTGGACCCCAGCCTGTCCACCCTCAACTCATGCAAGGCAAGATTTCTTCGCGACTATGACTTTTCTCCCTGCTTGGTGTTTACTCTGATTGTATTTTATCTTCAAACACCAGAATTTATTCATTTTTAAGTGCCCCTTTACCATATAGCCTTCTTTGACCTCTCTAAGAGCAACCTCTATTTCCTCTGTGTTTCATTATCAAACTACTTGTACCATTTCTAGATGAAGTATGATCATTGATGTTACACACCTTTGTGTGCTGGCTGAGAGCTTACATTCTAAGGGATGAGGTTGTACCTTATTAATTTTCATATTATAGAATAATAAGTATGGCAAGTTACTGAGCAATTGCTGTAAGAGGAGAACACCTTTGGAGCATCTAACCAACGCACCATGACTTTTAAAACCTCATCTCCCTCCATCAACAGCACTACATGGTGCTAACATTCCCAACAGTCATGTCGCCAAACGTAATCTTGTTCAATTCACTTGCAGGCATCTGAAGATTATGGAATTTAAAAATAAAATGTAATCACTCATGTGCTTAGTGGCAGGCCCTCTGCTTAATGTTATTACATAAGCATTAGTCATTCAGGTATGGTCTTTTCCCATTATGTCATTACAGGTCTTATAGACATTGAAATAATAATAGGGTGTATGTATGTGATAAACATCTTTGGAGAGCAAATTAAAACATTTAGATGAAATGGACAGATTTCTTGAAATACACAAATCCCTTAAACAGATGCAGAAGGAAATAGAAAATCTGAATAGCTCTATACCTAAATAGTTATTTAGAAAAAGTTAAAATTAGGTCCATGTCTCACCATTCACCACAAGAACAAGCGAATAAAGGATCTAATGTAATAATATGACAGCATACAAGTGCTAGAAGGAAACACGGGTGAATTTCTCTTTATTCTGATGTAGGAAAAGGCTTTCTGGCTATGACTCAAAACCCAGAGGTGATAACTTTGACTACATAAAAAATTTTGCATGGAAAGAAATACCACAAATGTTCAAAAATATGTTACATATATTATGGATAAAGATTTAACATCTATAATATATTAAAAAACTCTTGAAAGAATAAATTTCAAAAATGAGGATTCTTTAAAATATAAACAGCAAGAATCAAGATTACTTATGCAGAATTATAAATATGTAAAAATAACAGCGAAATAATGAAAAGGAAATAAACTAATTCTTTCTTTTCCAGACAGAGTTCACTCTTGTCACCCAGGCTGGAGTGCGGTGGTGCCATCTCGGCTCGCTGTAACCTCTGCCTCCCGGGTTCAAATGATTCTCCTGCCTCAGTCTCCCAAGTAGCTGGGATAACAGGCACCTGCCACCATGCCTGGCTAATTTTTTGTATCTTTAGTAGAGATGGGGCTTCGCCATGTTGGGCAAGCTGGTCTCAAACTCCTGACCTCAGGTGATCTGCCTGTCCCAGTCTCCCAAAGTGCTATAGTTATGAAATAATGACAGTTGCTGCTTTGTTACTTTTTTCTACTTCTCTGTGTTTTTGAAATACACTAAGTCCATATTTCTTTTATAAGCAAATAGATATTATTATAATAAAAAATGTTAAAAGACACAAAGAGATACTACTACAGGCTCACTAATGTGTAAAAATATTAATACACATTGCGGGGAGGATGTAAAATAACCGGAACACTCAAACATTGCTGGTAGAAGCACAAAGTGGTGCAAACACTTGGAAAAACTGGTAGTTTCTTCTAAATTTAAACACACATTTACTATATGATTCAGAAATTCCCCTCACTGGTATTTACCCAAGAAAAATGAAAATACATTGCTTCATTAAAAATTATACGTAAGGCCGGGCACGGTGGCTCAAGCCTGTAATCCCAGCACTTTGGGAGGCCAAGGCGCGTGATCACGAAGTCGAGAGATCGAGACCATCCTGGCGAACACGGTGAAACTCCGTCTCTACCAAAAATACAAAATATCAGCCGGGCGTGGTGGCGGGCGCCTGTAGTCCCAGCTACTCGGGAGGCTGAGGCTGGGAATGGCGTGAATCCGAGAGACGGAGGTTGCAGTGAGCCGGGATCACGCCACTGTGCTCCAGCCTGGGCGACAGAGCAAGGCTCCGTTTTTTTTTTTTTTAAAAAAGTATATGTAAATGTTCATAGCACATTTTACTAACAGTTGCCCCAAACCGGAAACAACCATTGTAATTAGAGTTTGAAATCAGTATGCTCCACATTCAGGCCACTATCATAACCACAAAGACAATGGGAAAATAGAGCAGGAAAATACTTTGATATAGTTAATTTCTGTGAAAAAAAACAGGATGTTTTTCTGATGTCTGTTTCTTGGAGACAAGTAATTGTTCCTCTCATTATGGCCTCAGACGAGAAACAAAGCAAATAAGAAATGAGATCGTTCTAATTCTTCTATATTTTTGCCCAAATCTTAAGCCACAGATTAAATAAGATTCTCGGGTATGGATGAAAATAGGGCTACTTTGTCAAAAGTGGAGTAGAAAAAAAGAGATGCTTCCTCGCAGATGAGAAAGAGCTTCCTCTGGGTTGGGAAGGGAGTGAGGGAGGAGAGAAGCCAGGGGGTCTGTGACCCCGGACTTGGAGGAGTTGTTCCAGGTTTATGCAGTGTTTTCAAAGAAGTCGCAAGACTGAAAGAGACCTGCCCAGTGGCATATTTATATAAACATGGGATTGTCAAAGAACTCCCCTCCCCCATCCTACGCACACCATGGAAATGTTCAAGGACCTCTTAAAGGTCCAGAATTCACAGATCTCTCAAAAATCACCTGGCAGAATAGATGACCAAGAACCAAACGACCCTCAGTGAACCCCCACACTGTAACTCCTAACATCACCCTTAGAGGTTATGTCAGAAGCGTTTGAACCAGAGCGACTCCATCTTGAATAGGGGCTGGGTAAAATAAGGCTGAGACACTGCTGGGCTGTATTTCGAGGAGGTTAGGCATTTTAAGTCACAGGATGAGATAGGAGGTCAAAGATCGCCAACACCTTACTGATAAAATAGTTTGCAGTAAAGAAGCTGGCCAAAACCCACCACAACCAAGATGACATCGAAAGTGACCTCTGGTCGTCCTCACTGCTCATTGTACGTTAATTATAATGCATTGCCATACTAAAACACACTCCCACCAATGCCATCACAGTTTACAAATGCTACAGCAATGTCAGGGAGTTACCCTATATGGACTAAAAAGGGGAGGAGCCCTCAGTTCTGGAATTGCCTACACCTTACCCAAAAAACTCACGAATAATTCACCCCTTGTTTAGCACGTAATCAAGAAGTTAACACTAAGTCTGAGCAGCTGAGAGGCCCAGGCTGCTGCTCTGCCTACAGAGTAGCCGTTCTTTATTCCTTTACTTTCCTAATAAACTTGCTTTGGCTTTATGGATTCACCTCTAATTCTTTCCGGCGGGAGAACCAAGAACCCTCTCTTGGGGTCTGGCTCAGGGCCCCTCTCTGGTAACAGTTGGGCATATAATTACTACCCACCTGTCAAGATGTGGGCCACCCCAAAATACATTGTTATAAAAATTAAAGCAGAAACGGTTTGGATTTGTGTTCCCGCCCAAATCTCCAATGTCGAATTGGAGGAGGGGCCTGGTGGGAGGTGATTGGATCTTGCGCGTGAGCGTCCCGCTTGCTGTTCTCGCGATACTGAGTTCTCAGGTGATCTAATCCTTTAAACGTGTGTGGCACTTCCCCCTTCTCACTCACTCGCCTGCTCCGCCACGGTGAGAGGCTGGTTGCTTCCTCTTCGTCTTCAGCCATGACTTTGAGTTTCCTGAAGCCTCCCAGCCATGCTTCCAGTTAAGCCTGCGGAACGGTGAGTCAATGAAACCGCTTTTCTTCATAGGTTACCCCGTCTCATGTAGTCCCCTATAACAAGGGGAGAACGGACTGATACAAAGAGTATAGCTTTTTTCACACCTGTGTGGACTAAGATTCATACTGTCTACATATACATGGCAGGTGTCTTCATTTTAACCTAGGAGGATGTTTGAAGAATGATTAACACTGGTTTCCCTTGGGAAGACAGGATGAGGAGATAGACTTTTTCTTCATTTCATGCCATTCTCTTTAAGTTAATACACGTTAAGACTTTAAGTATTTTTTTTTAAAAACCAAAAGGAGAGGATTATGAATTGCTTTTTGTTTTAGTATTTATGTGTTTAATTTGTTCTATAAGTACACACAAAGCCAAGTGAAAAGGTTCTAATAGAGGTTTGGGTGTGTGGCTTTAAGTGGCTTCTATTTTGCAAGGTTTCTGTGAGGTTAAACAGTAAATGTAACAGTATATATTGCTTTAGAATACATATTTGTTTGCATGCATAAATAACATGGAAAAATTATTTTCTGATAAAGTTGCTTAATTCCTACCACTGACAACAACATCTTCACATAATTTGCTACAGAATCATGCGAGGGCCTCAAAGACCAGAAAGAAAACAAGCAGCACAGGGTGGTTTGTGAAGTGCAGCAGGGCGCGCACCGTGGCTCACGCCTGTAATCCCAGCACTTTTGGATGCTGATGCAGGAGAATCCCTTGAGGCCAGGAGTTTGAGACCAGCCTGGGCAACACAGTGAGACCCTCACCCCCACCATCTCTGCAAAATGTATATTTTAAAAATTAGCTGGGCGTAGTGGTGTGCAGTTGTGGTCCCCCCTACTCGACAGGCTGGGGCGTCAGGATCACTTGAGCCCAGGGAGGTCCAGGCTGCAGTGAGCCGTGATTGTGCCACTGCACTCCAGCCTGGGTGACAGAACAAGACAACAACAAAAAATCCAACCACCCCCTCCCCAAACACACACACAAAAGTGAGGTGGTAAAGATTTGTGTAGGGGAAGGCGGGCCCGGAGGATGTTTTGAAGTCATCAGGGCCTCTGCTGGCAGCCAACTTGTCTTTCCTGTGTGTTTTCATGCCTCCCAAAAGTGGGCCCTGGGAATTCCGGCGAAAGTGGCCCGGCCCTTGTGGCTCCTAGCCTAGAACGCTAAACGTTCTGGAGATGTGCTGAATGCAATTCTCACCAGGAGATGGCAGCGTCGGCTCAGAGATGCTCCAAGCGGTCCCAACCGCCTTGTGAAGCCATGCAATATGGTATGGGAACAGCAGAGGGCACCACGGCTTCGCGGCTGGGCGCTGAGCTGGGCTGGCTCCGAGGCTTGCTTTGCAGAGCCTCCTGTCTCCGCTCCCCAACCCACTTGTGCGGCTACTCACAAAGAGCGCCCTGTTACTGTCCACGTAGGTGTGACTACTCTGCGTAGACACTCACCGCCCCACACAAGACTTCCAAGCTAAGACGAGGCCACTGAGCCACCAATTCCAAGGCTGAGAGGGAGTTGCCATCTCTTTAGCACCTCTTTTATACTTAAGCCGTCGCAGGGAAAAAGCAAAGAACTAGGACGAATACTCAGCACGGTGGCCACCGATGCACACACTAAAAGATCATATCTATCCACATAGATGTGTACTTTAACATGGGAAAGTAATTTTATCCTTGACCCCGCCCCTTAATACTCTAGGTGATTGATTTACCGCGTGGCAGAAAAGAGATGCTATCCCAAATTTATCTAATTCTAAATCATCCCTTCTTGTTACAGCCCTGACTTCCCCTGCAGCGCTGGAACAAGAGAGAATTCATTGGAAATGAAATTCAGTGTCACTTGTAATTTTTTTTTTTTTTTTTTTTTTTTTTTTGACAGGATGTTGCTCTGTTGCCCAAGCTGGAGTACAGTGGCACGATTTTGACTCACTGCATCCTCGACCTCCACATAGCTGGGAGGTCGGGGGATCAAGCCATCCTCCTGCCTCAACCTCCACCTAGCTGGGACCACAGGCACACACACCACCATGCCCCGCTAATTTTTTTTTTTTTTTTTTTTTTTTGTAGAGACAGGATCTCACCATGTTGTCCAGGCTGGTCTCAAACTCCTGGACTCAAGTGATGTGCCTGCCTCACCCTCCCAAAGTATTGGAATTACAGGCATGAACCACTGTGCCTGGCCTTTTTTTTTTCTTTTCCAAACAGATCACTATTGAACTAAATAATTTTACCAATTGCTAAATAGAAGCTTTTCTACCAAAAGCAAGTTCTGGTTACGTGAAATATAATATGGAATTCTGGCCTAGTGTAGATTCTTCCCCTGGGAATTATTCTTTGACTTCCGCAGTTATACTACATTTCACACACCCATGCTTCTAATGCCTGCTTTTCCCACCAGACCGAAGCCCTGGGAAGGACAGGACAGAGCCTGCCTCGGTCACTGTCATACTCCCAGCATCTACTTTAGCACACACCATCCGTGGAAAGAATTTTCTGCTTATGTATTAATATCTCATCAGTCCTTCACGTGTTTACCGATCCCTTCACCTGGCTACCCGTTTCACTACAGGAACATGATGTGTGTGACAGTGTTTTTCCTTAAACGATATACGCTCTGCCTCTGTGTCTATCTTCTGTTCATAGGTCTACATCTGATCACTAAGAGCCCTTCAAACCTTCCCATGAGCATTGCATAATAAGGTCTTTTGTAATCACAATAGCACCGAGAAAGTCCAATTATCATATACATTCTAAAACAAGGCTAAGGCCTCACAGCTTGTAATCCCAGCACTTTAGGAAGCCGAGGCAAGTGGATCGCTTCAGGCTAGGAGTTTGAGACCAGCCTGGGCAACATAGGGAGACCCTGTCTCTACAAAAATTAAAACATGAGCGTGGTGGTACATGCCTGTAGTCCCAGTTATTTAGGAGGCGGAAGCTGAGGCGAAATAATCGCTTGGGCCCGGGAGGTTGAGGCTGCAGTGAGACAAGACCCTGTCATTGCACTCTAGCCTGGGCAACAGGGTGAGACTCTGTCTCAAAAGAAAAATAAAATAGAACAACAGTAGATGAAACATGCTGTGCTTGTTCCCTAAAATGTTAATAAGTAAAACAAAGTGCCTGTTCTCAGGTAGAGGTGAGATTGAGTGCTGACCCAGGAGTCTTTTTCACCCAGGTGACTGCTGGCTGCAAGGCCTGTATAATCAGCAAAACAAAGCTATGTGGTAAATCAGCATGAGCTTAAAGTGACATTAACAAAAGAAAAAAGATCCAAAGCCATGAATGTAACAATTTTTCTCTACTCTGCCTTGGTCAGACCACTCTTGGTGTTGCTAAGCTTTTGTTGCTAAACTTGAAGGTGTTTTGAGCGACTAAAAAATTGTCAGGAGAAGGCTCTGGATGGTCAAATACTACCCCAGGCCTGATGTTCTCAAGGCCCTCAGCTGTTTTTTATACTGTAGGCTGAAGAAGAGATGACTTGCAGAGAGCATCACACCTGTGTTCAAATACGCACATACTCGGGGAAGGTTTGAAGGGCTCTTAGTGATCAGATGTAGACCTATGAACAGAAGATAGACACAGAGGCAGAGCGTATATCGTTTAAGGAGAAACACTGTCACACACATCATGTTCCTGTAGTGAAACGGGTAGCCTGGTGAAGGGATCGGTAAACACGTGAAGGACTGATGAGATACTAACACATAAGCAGAAAATTCTTTCCACGGATGGTGTGTGCTAAAGTAGATGCTGGGAGTATGACAGTGACTGAGGCAGGCTCTGTCCTGTCCTTCCCAGGGCTTCGGTCTGGTGGGAAAAGCAGGCAGTAGAAGCATGGGTGCGTGAAATGTAGTATAACTGCGGAAGTCAGAGAATAATTCCCAGGGGAAGGTTGTCTAATCTGTGACCTGAAAAGTGAATAGGAGTGACTTAGATAAAGAGAGTGGGAGAAAGAGGATTTTCCCATGGTAATAATCTGCCTTCCCAAACAGAAAGGTATCTGTGACTTCCTGTACACATGTGACTTTTCCAAAACAGCAAGAAAAATGTCCTAACAAACTATCCCAAAATTTTGTGATTGAAAACCACGACCGTGTATTTGCTGATGATTCTGAAGCTTGGGCTGGGCCTGGGTGGTTCCTCTCTTGGCTTACCTGAGGCCCCACATAGGGCGGTCATAATATGTTAGATCAACTTGGGTAAATGGTCCAAGTTTCTGGCAGTGGATGCTGGCATCCTCTGGGTCACCTTCATTCGTTCCACCTGTTCTCTTACCCTCCAGTAGACTAGACAATTTCTTTTATTATGGTCTCAGAGGAGCATTTCGTAAGGGTAAAGGAGGGTGTTTCAAGGTATTTGGGGGCCTGGGTCATAGAATTCACATACAAGACAGCTCACTTGAGCTCAGGAGTTGAAGAGCAGCCTGGCCAACAAGATAAAACCTGGTCTCTACTAAAAAGTGCAAAAATTAGCCGGGCATGGCGGTGCATATCTGTAATCCCAGCTACCTGGGAGGCTGAGGCAGGAGAATTGCTTAAACCTGGGAGGAGGAGGTTGTAGTACTGTACTTGAGACGAGGTCACAGTACTGTACTCCATCCTGGGTGACAGAGCAAGACTCACTCTCCAATAAGTTTGCAAGCTCTCTTTTAAGCAAATCCTTCTGTCATTTTGAGGTGAACCGACAACCCCTCTCCTTTGTATTCAGAAGGTCTTTTGGAAATCAAGTAGAAGCATGTTCCTGAAACCATACCAAGCATAACAAGTGTCTTCCGCTTCCTAAGGGTACCTCTTTGTTCCTTTAACCCAAAGAAGCAACTGTAGACATACAAATCAAGAATCCAGCAATTCTTCATAGTTATGAGTGGGAATTTGTGTTATTTAATCAACCTTAATGCTGGCCAAAACGATTCCTTTGTTTTGCTTTGGGGAGAACTGGAGTCTCTTTGAGGTGGCAGGATTAAAGATCTGTTGATTCAACGCATTTTGTGTTAGATCAGCTAGACTCTGTAAAATGACATGCCCCTGAGCATCAGGTTGCCTGTATTTTGCTAAGATAGGAAGGATCCCCTCAGGGACAGACAGGCCTGGGGCTAATTATTGCTGCAGGGTGGATTCATTGCTGAATCTTTTCACTAACAAAGACAAATTGCCTCATACATTTTACAAGGCCCTAAAAAATTAGGTGAGTGACTCTAAACATCCAGCCAACACATGAACCCAGAGTCAGCAGAGGGCACCCAGCCAGAGAGACTCCTCATTTTGATTTGCATAAAGATGAGACTAGGTTGCCACAATGGGGCAAACAGTTGATGAGATCTTTCACATACCATGATTTTCTTTGATCTTCACTGCAGTCATTGAGAGGGAGGCATTATTATTACCTTCATCTGTAAACGAGGAAACTGTGGCTTGGAAACCTCAGAATCAGTCAATAGAGCTTGGGTTTTGTGGACATCCAGCTCTCAGCGCCAATTCCACCTCCACCACCCATTTGCGGTGTGACGTTCAGCACGTTTTTAAACCTCAAATCTCTTTGAGACTCAGTCTTATAATGGAGATGAGAAGACCTACATCATAGGCTGGTGACAGCAGAGGAGAATTCATTCACACCTGCACACACTAACAATGCCTGGCGCCTCAGCACTCCTGTCAGTGGTGGTTAAGCAGTGGGCCCTGAGGTCGGGCTGGTTATGTTCAAAATCTGTCTCTGCTGTCTGCCAAAGATCAGACATTTAAAACCTGTGCCATATTGCCTGATGCATAAAATGTGGACAGTGGCTGGGCATGGATGCTCACGCCTATAATCCTAGCACTTTGGAAGGTCGAGGCGGGTGGATCGCTTAAGGTAAGGAGTTTGAAACCAGCTTGGCCCAAGTGGTGAAACCCTGTCTCTACTAAAAATACAAAAATTAGCTGGACGCGGTGGCACGTGCCTGTAATCCCAGCTACTTCGGTGGCTGAGGCAGGAGAATTGCTTGAACCCGGGAGGCAGAGTTTGCAGTGAGCTGAGATCGTGCCATTGCACTGTAGCCTGGTCGACAGAGTGAGACTTAGTCTCAAAAAAACAAATAAAGTGAACAGTAATAGCTGCCCTAGTAGTTTATTGTGAAACTTGAAACTGATAATGGTAGGAAAAGCCAACAGTAAGCACTTAAGTGAAGATGATAGTAATGATTCTCTTAACCCTCACGTGATCTATCCCAGGTCGCAGAGCATGTAAAGCCCAGAGCCTGGTTCCAGTTTCAGGTCTTCTGAATTTAAATTGTGAAGATTTTCTATGGTGAGACTAGAGCACAGGCTGAGTACAGTGGTTCATTCCTGCAATCTCAGCACTTCGAGAGGCTAAGGTGGGTAGATGGCTTGAGCTCAGGAGTTTGAGACCAGCCTGGGCAACATAGCAAAACCCCCATCTGTATAAAAAATACAAAAATTAGCTGAACATTGTGGCAGGCACCTACAGTTCCAGCTACTTGGAAGGCTGAGGTGGGAGAACTGCTTGAGCCCAGGAGGTCAAGGGTCAGTGAGCCGTGATCGTGCCACTGTACTCCAGCATGGGCAACAAAGTGAGACCCTGTTTCAAAAAGAAAAAAATCAGTAGAGACTAGAACACAGAATTAAGGGCAAGGATGGTAAACAATTTGAAGTCCCAAGACATGAGATTTTTGTGGTGGCAGAAGAGACTTGAGCAACTTTCAAGAGTCAATGGAAGCGTGGGAGGGCTGGGCTAGTGCCTTCCATGTGGCCAGGATGCGACCTTTCAGGGTTTAATCAGAGAGGCTCAGAATGGGGTTATCTTTCAAGACCTGCATAGCTTTTCTAGTCTATGCACAAACTGTGTTGCTCATGGGCTGAGTTATGAAGCTAGTGGGTCTGTCTTCAGCTCAAGTTTGATAGGGGAATCTCTGCCATAGCCACAAGGAAGCCATGTTACTTTATTTTCCTTCCTTTATCTCTGTAGCGCCTCTTTTCAGGAATTACTGGGGGTGGTCATTTATATCTGTAGTAAAAAGTGTCTTCTGTATCATTCACTTTTTTGTCTTGTCTTGTCTTTTTTTTTTTTTTGAGACGGAGTTTTGCTCTGTCGCCCAGGCTGGAGTGCAGTGGCACGATCTTGGCTCACTGCAACCTCTGCCTCCCGGGTTCGAGTGATTCTTCTGCCTCAGCCTCCCCCATGTCCAGCAAATTTTTGTATTTTTAGTAGAGAAAGGGTTTCACCATATTGGCCAGGCTCGTCTCGAACTCCTGACCTTGTGATCCGCTTGCCTGGGCCTCCCAAAGTGCTGGGATTACAGGCATGAGCCGTTGTGCCCAGTCCCATTCACTCTTTTCTGGCACTACCACTTGACTAAGGTCAAATGGCTATTTGTGTTAAGATTCCATTTATCTGTAAAATGAGTAACAAATATCTATTCTTTCTAAATGAAGTATTTCCTTGGGATTTTAACTGAGTTTATATAAGATAATGTAGATAAAGCACTTGCCAATTATTTACTAGTCACTGCTTTACTACTTATTGATAACTTATTGATAGAGATATGGTATTAGGGATATAGCAGCAAGAACGGGATTTGGTTCTTTGGTTATAGCCTGGAGGTCTGAGTTCAAGTCCTGGTTCTGTTACTGAGTTTTGTGATCTGGGAAAAGTAAATTTTTCTTTCAGACCTTTTTGGTTTTTTTTTTTCTTCAGCTTTTAAGTTCACGGATAAATGAGCAGGATGTGTGGGTTTGTTACATAGGTAAAAGTGTTCCATGGTGGTTTGCTGCACAGACCATTCCATCACCTAGGTATTAAGACGGGCATCAATTGGCTATTCTTCCTGATGCTCTCCCTCCCCTTGCCCCTCACCCCTAGTGTGTGTTGTTCCCTCCCTATGTCCTTCCTATGTCCATGTGTTCTCATAGTTCAGCTTCCACTTATAAGTGAGAACATGCAGTGTTTGGTTTTTTTGTTCCTGCATTACTTTTCTGAGGATAACAGCGTCTGGCTCCATCCATGTTCATGCAAAGAACATGATCTCATTCCTTTTTATGGCTGCATAGTATTCCATGGTATATGTGTACTACATTTTCTTTATCCAGTCTATCATTGTTGGGCATTTGGGTTGATTCCATGTGTTTGCTATTGTAAATAGTGCTGCAATGAACATACACGTACACATTGTTTTGTGTTTTCATCTGATTTTGGAGAAAATCAACATTTAAAGTTTATATTTCAAGAATCATTAGGCCCATGAGATTGCCCTCAAAATGAAAAGGGTTTCAGTGGACATGCAAGTTTGGGAAACTTTGCATCTTACATTCTTTTTTGTGGAAATCTTCGATACATACTATAGTAAAGACCCTGAGAAGTCTTGCAGTAAAGAAACTTGTTTAATTTGGATTAAACTAAAGTTTCCCTCTATAATAGCAAATCACCATCCCCTGGAATATTCTTTGGAACATATTGAACTAGGTGATTTCCTAAGAGCCTTTTCCACTTTGAAAATCTTTTTTTCTCTTTACTCACATCACCTGTGTTCAGTGTTTCTTTCTGTATTTTCAGCATCACATATAAGGGGCAATGCTCCTTTTGTGATAAGAGGCTCACTTGTCAATTCTAAACCCCCTGGCATGAGCAACTGACAGATCTACATTTACATAGAGCCACATGGGTAAAATACCCGTTGTATGAGCAAAGAAGATGATCTGCAAAACCTAAAATGTGCTTTGCAACATTTTTATTGCTGCCAATGCCATTTTTTCCTTCTGTTCCCTGGGCAGTCTTTTTTTCAGGTACTGTATCCCATTTTTGCCACCCAGATGGAAAGAAAAACTTGGAAGCAGAATCCTTTCATTGTCTTCTAAGTAGGGGAATCAAGACTGATGGTCTGGAAACCATAAAGTTTAGACTCTTAATTCTGCATGCATTTCCCCATCTAGAAACAAAGGGAGTGAAGCTAGATTGGTCTCTGTGTTTTTACCCAGCATGAAATGTTGTTTCTTTCTAGATAAATAGCATCCAGTAATCCAGTACCTGCTTTTAATCCAGCAGTGGTTCCACAGTTTGTCACTGTAGCCTACTTTTTTGGTGGGAAGAGTCTTGCTCTGTCACCTAGGCTGGAGTGTGGTGGTGCGATCTTGGCATGCTGCAACCTCCACCTCCCGTCTTCAAGATCCTCTTGCCTCAGCCTCCCAAGTAGCTGGGACTGTGGGTATATGCCACCACACTTAGCTAATTTTTATATTTTTAGTAGGGACAGAGATTCACCATGTTGGCCAGGCTGGTCTCAAACTGCTGACCTCAGGTGATCTGCCTGCCTTAGGCCTCCAAAAGTGCTGGGAGTATCCTCTGATCTTATATGGTTTGCATTAACTTCCTTGCACCAGTGAACACCATCAGGGGTTGAAAGCAGCCCAAACCCGTCTGGCTCTTTTAATGGGGCTGAACTTCACCCCTCATGCCAACACTAGTGTCACCCTCATTCTTCGGGAAAATACCGTTACTATTGAGGCAGCCTTGTGTCCACTAGATCAGTGGCCTGGATTCTAGGGATTTGGGTGTTTTGTCTCTTTTTCTTATATTAAAATAAAGAGCACTGACACGAACCCTAATTTACAGTATGTGAAGGATTTTACTTAAATCCACAAGAGCAATGAGAATCAGACCTGGGCCTGCAACTAGGGTCAGACACAATGGCGTAGATTAAGGCGCGAGGCTCAGCTTCCATTTTGAGGCTCAAGATTGTTATTGCTTTTGTGGCTCTGTCAGACCCTTAACATCACTTAAGCATAATTGATTCGGGGGAACTGAAAGTTGTGAATGTGTACATTGGCTTCTGTTGCTCCAAACGTGTGTTTTAAAGCAGCTCCAATTTCCTGAACTATTGAGCATAGGGAATCTCTCCCCTGAAAAAGCTTTAAGTCTTGTTTTTGAGGTTATTTACTGCACTTATCTCCCTGTTGCCGTGTGGGATCAGCTAATTAGGACCCATTTGTGGTGTGTATGAATCACATCAGTAACCCCCTTGTTAGGGAAGAGGGGTCCATGTACTTGCAGGTGAAGGAGCATCAAACACCTGCGCTGTGTCTCAGGGCGGCTCAGTTACGTTACTACTCCGTGAACTGGGGCCAAGTGTTTTGCCCCCCCTGGCTCCCACTCAGCTTTCTTCTGTGAAATGAAGCAGATAACTCTAGGCATGAACCTCTCTTAGGACTGCTCAGCTGGAACACCGTTTCTCTTCTCCACAATTTGCCCTAAAACATCTGTGGGCAATCTTGGCTCTCTCTGGCCCACCTTGTTCTCTGGTGTCCTTGAGGATTGGCAAAGGGTGCTCCTGTTTCTGGTGACAACCTATTATTTTGATTGATGAACTTATACTCATTCTTCTAGGTTCAAACCAAGTGTTTTCATCCTGGGTAGTTTTTATTGACAGGATAGATGCCGCTGTTCTGTGCCCCTCAGATGCTCTGCATTTATATTCATCATAGCACTTGGAAAACCCAAAGCCCCACCCTCAAAATGCTTACAGACTCTTCTGTAATCGTGTGTTTCCAGCATCGCATACTCTGTATGTTGGCAGATGCTCTTCTAGGAATATGATAGTTGGTGAACGAAAGTGAAGAATAGTTCTTATTTTAATATAAGTGGTTAAAAAACAAAAACCAGAAGAAAGATCCCACTAGTGAGCTGAGTGCAGGAAAGAAACCCAAAAAAACTTGATGATGATCTACTATGAGCCGGACACTTCAGGCATTTTACCTCCTTTAACCTCTTCCCATTTGAATGATATATATGGTAGCAGTGCAATTTGAAAGAGGAAGAAATTGACTGTCAGAGCATAAGTAACTTACTGTGGTCAGTTGGATCTTTTGGGAAGCAGACACCCAGACAGAGTCAGGAGTGCACGTGGTTTATTGTTTGCATAAGTGATGCTTTTGAAAGATAAAGCAGGAAGGAGCCAGAATTAAGCACAAAATCCTTCAGACTGCAACGTCGATCTCATGCATATGAGGTCAAAGAGATGAGGACATAGGATTTGGCAAGGAGAGCCACAGAAACATGATGCACATCTGAGGAAGTGTTGGCCAATACCACAGGGATCTGCAGAGGAAAAAATGCCCATTAGAAGTGCCCGAAACTGGGCAGAATAGTCATGCTCCAGTATCCAGCATCACTGGGGGAGGTCAGAAGCTGAGGTGTGTTCTGAAGGCCTTGCAGCTGGAGGTTGTCAGTTCAGTGTATTCCTTGCCACATTTACTCTAGATGTTCCAACAAATTCATGATTTGAAGGTAGGTCAGTCTGACTTTAAAGCCCATTTTCTACTATACTTTTGAAGCTTAAAGAGCCTCATGTTTCATATTCTGAAATAAAGTTTTAATGATGAGATGCATGACCAAGTTTAGCATAATAACAATGTAAATGTGACACTAAAGCTTAAGGTCCTTTGTAAAACAGGGTACAAGGTGACCTTCTAGTCTTGGTTCCATTAGTGTTTCTTCTCTCATGAAATTGTCTTGGCAGGATCTACAGGGATCATATAATACAGTGAATGATTAAAAGTTATTAAAACCCAGATGATTGAACGCACTGATTAAGCAACTGTATAGACCTCCAAATTTCTTAACAGGCTCTCATGGTTGCCAAGTGTTGTAACCCTAGGCTGGAGAGGCAAGGCATTAATATAAGCTGGATTGCTGCTTCTGCTTCCCCTACCAGGGCTTGGTCTAAGCCAAGTCTTGATTAGCCATGACCTCATCTTCATGATAGACATCTTGGGACTGCACCCTTTCAATGTCCTCCATTGATGGCCACTTGAGGGCTATCCCATGGAATGGCATGGGATCCGGCACAGTGTAAGTTCTCTGGAGTATTCAGAAAACTACGAATCAATACTGAACCTCTCCTTTCAATCCAATGCTCTCTCAAATCTTTTTAAAAGCTGCAAAAAAAAAAAAAAAAAAAAAAAAAAAGTCAAGTAGAGGGAGACCGAGATGAGTTTAGATTATTACAGTGCTCAATTTTTTTTCTTTCTTTTTTTTTTTTTTTTTGAGATAGTCTCACTCTGTCACCCGGGATAGAGTGCAGTGGTGCAATCTTGGCTCCCTGCAACTTCTGCCTCCCAAGTTCAAGTGATTCTCGTGCCTCAGCCACTCGAGAAGCTGGGATTACAAGTGCCCACCACCATGTCCGGCTAATTTTCACGCCCGGCTAATTTTTGTATTTTTAGTAGAGATCAGTTTTCACCATGTTGGCCAGGCTGGTCTCAAACTACTGACCTTAGGTGATCTACCCACCTCAGCCTCCCAAGGTGCTGAGATTACAGACATGAGCCATCGCACCTGGCCATCTAGTGCTCAATTTTGTAAAGCCAGGTTGAGAGATGGTGGTAAAAATAGTCTCAATTACTCTATTTCTCAGACCCCAGCCTAGAGCTAATAAGTATGTCTTGAGATTGAGCTCAGAATAATTACATTATTACAGATATAATAAAGATGAAGATGATGCTTGTCTCAAAAGAATAAGAAGATGAGTAGCTGGCACCAGCATTGTAAATCCCGTCCTAGTCTACACTGATCTTACAAATTCTAGTCCCAGAGTCACCAGTTCTTTAGTGGAAAAGACAAGCCTAAAATCCAGTCTGGTAGTCTATTATAATTATAGGGAGTAATATAGCTCTTGAAATTAACATGTTGGTGGTTGACTCAACTGGTGGTGAAATCCCATCCCTGGAGCTACTGAAACAGAGGCGAGAAAGTAATCACTCAAGCAGGCTGTGGATGAGAGTCCTATAGAGAAGAGGAGGTGGGAATCTATAAATTTCCTTGCAACTTTTAAGGTTGACCTTAAGATGGGCACAAAGAATCCAAGAGAAAAAAACTTCATTATAATTTATTCCTAATTCCATATTTGCCAGGACCTTGCTTCAGATTATGCTCTCATGTCTAGGCATTTATTTTCTAACTCATAAGTATGACTGTATCACTTAATTGCCAAAATTAACAATGGCTTTTTAAAAATATAGTTATTGTGATTCATTCCAACTACAAAACTTTTCCAGTATGATCTTCTTCCTCTTTCCCTTTAGACCTCACTCCTTTTTAACCCCCTTCTTATGTTAAAGCATGACATAAACTTAGATGCCACCTATATTAGCTGTTTATTGCTGTGTAACAGATCAACCGAAAACACAGTGGCTTATAACATTATGCATTTATTGCATGGAAATTCAGAAATGGTTAGCTGTGTGGTTCTGGCTTAAGGTCTCAGCAGGCTGCAAGAAAGATGGGAGGTGGGCTGTAGTTATCTGAATACTTGGCTGGACTGGGGAATCTGTTTCTGGAAGGCTTTTTCACATAGCCCCGTGGTTGTCAGGAAACCTCAGTTCTTCTTCATGGACTGCTTGAGGACCATCACAGCATGGTAGCTGGCTTCCTACAGAGTCTAAAGTCCAAGAGGGAGCAAGGCCAAAGCCCAATGTTTGTTATGGCCTAGCCTTGGCAATCATAGTTATTTCAGCAATATTATATAAGTTATACAGGTCAGCTATTTTCAATGTCAGAGGGAACTTACACAAAGGCATGAATACTAGGAGACAGAGGTCATCAAGGGAGTTTCTGGAAGCCAGTTGTGATGCCCATAACTTGGAACATGCTGTTCCTTGTGCCTTGATTGTTTTTGCTTCTTCTCTACCAAGAAATCTCCTGTCCTTCCTTGTAGAATCATCTCAAATGCAACCAACTTTGTGGAGCCTTCTCTGAATCTATAAACAGAACTAATCATTTTCTTTTTGTTTTTCTAGAGCATTTTGTATATACTCTTATAAAAAGATGTATTTTTATTGTAAAGTACAAAGTCTGCCTCTCTACCAAGAGGTATGTAAAAGAAAGGGTCACATCTTATCTAGTGTTTTTAATACTAACTTTTGGCAAATAACAGGTACTTAAGGAATATTTTAATGAATGAAACTTATTTTCCTCATCTCATCATACCTAACCTTGTTTTGTGGCCAAAATCGATACTAATGAAAGCCAAAGTACAGGCAGCACCTAAGATAGAGTAAAAGGCATCACACATTTTTTTAAAATTAAACACTAATATAAGTATACTTTTAATAGGAAATAACTTTCTGTAGGAAAAACTTGGGATAAGATGGAAATTGCAACTATTAAAACAGTAAAAAGCCCTGGAAATTATGGCGCCCAAATTCAGTGTTTTGCAAATGGGAAAAACTGAGGCCTCATTTTAACACATAATTTTCATGGCAGAAACTAGATAAGAGAGTTAATTAACCTTGATAAAAACAAGAGAATTAAATCGCTTGAGAATATTTCTCTTTTTATTCTTATCACTCAAGTCTTTCTTGAAGAACAACAATATAGAATGAATGGCTTAAATGGGCCAGAAGTGATTAGGAAAGCATATATATATAAATAAATAAATATATATATATATTCATATACAAGTATAGAAATATATATTCATATACAAGTATAGAAATATATATTCATATACAAGTATAGAAATATATATTTATATACAAATATATAAATATATTTATTCATATACAAATATATTTATTCATATACAAATATACATATATATTCATATACAAATATATTCATATACAAATACAGAAATATATATTCATATAAAAATATATAAAAATATAAAAATATATAAATATATAAAATATATATAAATATATATGTGCTTTCCTAACATATAAATATAAACATATATATTATATATATTTTTTTCTTTGAGATGGAGTTTTGCTCTTGTCACCCGGACTGGAGTGCAATGGTATAATCTCAGCTCACCGCAACCTCCGCCTCCTGGGTTCAAGCGATTCTCCTGCTTCAGCCTCCTGAGTAGCTGGGATTACAGGCATGTGCCATCACGTCCGGCTAATTTCGTATTTTTAGTAGAGACGGGGTTTCTCTATGTTGGCCAGGCTGGTCTTGAACTCCCAACCTCAGGTAATCCGCCTGCCTTTGCCTCCCAAATTGCTGGGGTTACAGGCGTGAGCCACTGTGCCCTGCCAGGAAAGCGTATGTTGACTTCAAAACACTAAAATAAGACTCAGGCATTTGGTATCAGGTATGGGTAGATAAGAGCTCTTTAAAAAAAAAAGGAACACTTGGAGGAAGCTTCATTGCTTGCTGAACTCCAGTGTTTTCTATTCTCCATGCAAGATCCTAACTTCCAGAGAGGGGTGTATATTCCCTGGAGAAGGAAAAATAAATGCAATGGCAAAGGCTTTGCTGAAGACTGAAGATTGATATTCTATAATAAAACTAGGAGTGAGGCTGGGTGCAGTGGCTCATGCCTATAATCTCAGCACTTTGGGAGGCCCAGGTGGGTGGATCACCCACCTCGTCAGGTATTTGAGACCAGCCTGGCCAACGTGGTGAAACCCTGTCTCTACTAAAAGTACAAAAATTAGCTGGGCGTGGTGGCGGGCGCCTGTAATCCCAGCTATTTGGGAGGCTGAGGCAGGATAATTGCTTGAACCCGGGAGGCGGAGGTTGCAGTGAGCCAAGATCGTGCCATTGCGCTCCAGTCTGGGTGACAGTGAGACTCCATCTCAAAACAAAACAAAAGTAGGAGAGAGAAATGGAGGGAATTGGAAAGGGGACAGAGAACAATAACTTTTAAAAATTCAACCTTGAATTTAAACTGTTTTGTTTTTGTTTTTGTTTTTTTGTTTTTGTTTTTTTTTTGAGGCGGAGTCTTCACTCTGTTGCCCAGGCTGGAGTGCAGTGGCACCATCTCGGCTCACTGCAAGCTCCGCCTCCCAGGTTCGCGCCATTCTCCTGCCTCAGCCTCCCGAGTAGCTGGGACTACAGGTGCCTGCCACCGCGCCCGGCTAATTTTTTTTTGTATTTTAGTAGAGACGGGGTTTCACCGTGTTAGCCAGGATGGTCTCGATCTCCTGATCTCGTGATCCGCCCGCCTCGGCCTCCCAAAGTGCAGGGATTACAGGCGTGAGCCACTGCGCCTGGCCGTTTTGTTTTTTTTTGAAACTGAGTCAGCTGTGTCGCTGCCCAGGCTGGAGTGCAGTGGTGCAATCTCTGCTCACTGCAAGCTCCGCCTCCCGGGTTCACACCATTCTCCTGCCTCAGCCTCCCAAGTAGCTGGGACTACAAGCGTGTGCCACCACGCCTGGCTAATTTTTTTGTTATTTTAAGTAGAGATGGGGTTTCACCATGTTAGCCAGGATGGCCTTGATCTCCTGACCTCGTGATCCACCCGCCTTGGCCTCCCAAAGTGCTGGGATTACAGGTGTGAGCCACCGCTCCTGGCCTAAACTGTATTTTTTTTTTTTTTTTTTTGTCTGTGTAGATCAGGGCTCACTTAAGGCCCCAGTCTCATTTCTCTGTGACCATCACCGTCTAAAACTGGTGCAAGTAGGTCTCATTGTCAACAGTTGTGCCAGTATCAGCATGAGTTTTCAGATGTTCCTGGGTGAGGAGAAGGAAAATAAGCTCTCTGTGGATTAAGAGAACTTTACTGCAAACAGCCTCATTGCACCAAATTCACCACCAAGGTGTAGGCTGGGCATTTGCTGCTAGCATGGCAACAGTGACATCTAAAAGGTTTAGTTTGAATTGGTCAACAAGTTCCCTGAAGACCACTTCTTCTCATCCTCATTGTGTCCCATGTCCCTGCAGCAACTAATACTCAGCACAGATGTTTTCAATCTTTGCTTACTGAACCCACCCAATGCAGATAAATAATAGCTTTAACTATTGCACTTTAAGGCTACTTACACAATAGGCTGAAGTCATTCTAAGATTTTCAGTGAGAATGGAAACCATCATAGAATTATCAAAGATTCAGGGGCTTGGGAGAACCCTTAAATGACTCATCTACAATGTTGCTGGAACCAAACCAAAGATTCTCAGCCTTGCTGAGAATTAGAATAACCTGGGGAATTTACAGCTCTATCCCAAATCAGAGGAATCAGAATCTCTGGCAGTGGGGCATGGGCATATTTTTTACATTATCTCCGCGTTATTATAATATACGTTCGGGGTTGAGAAGTACGAGCTGTAATGATATCCAGGGCTCAAAGAGGGTATGAGAATAAATCAGATTCACAGAGAATTAGTGCCAAGTCTAAACTCTAGGTTTCTTGGCTTCCAATATGGTCTTCTTTCCAATGTACCGTGGTTATGTACCTGGTAATTACTGTACTTAATTATATCTACTCAATTCAGAAAGTAGAGATGATTTTTTTATTTTATTTTTTTGAGGTGTCACTGTGCTCAGGCTGGAGTACAATGGTAGGATCATGGCTCACTTGTAGCCTTGAACTCCTGGGCTGTAACAATCCTCTGCCTCAGTCTCCCAAGTAGTTAGGACTACAGGTGCATATCCCAGTGCCCAGCTATTTTTAAAAATTTCTCTTGTAGAGGTGGGATCTCACTTTGGTGACCAGGCAGGTTTCGAACTCCTGGCCTCAAGCCGTCCTCCCACTGAATTGATGATTTTTGAGAGACAGCATAGTCCATAGAAAGCCATAGGACTGGAAGTCATGGAAAACCAGGTTCTAGTGTCAGCTTTGTCTTAGGTTAGCCAGACAACTTAGGTTGAATGGCATTTTCTTCAGGCCAGGATTCTCTATCCTGGCTGCATACTAGAATTTCCTCTGTACGCTTAAAAGAGACAAAAACTCTGACCTCACTCCCAGATACTTGTATTTAGAAAATGTACATTGGATCACTTCTCGGCCTTTTGGCTAAAATCAAGTGTAGAAAATCTACATTGGCCCACTAACATGTATTTTAGAAGATTTTCAAGTATAATATTCACCCCTAGATGAAAACCCCTGTACTAGTGATCTCCACAGACCCTTTTTTAAAAAACACAATTCACCCATTTAAAGTGCAAAATTATATGATTCTGATATATTCACAACCAACTTTGAAGTCAGTTTTAGAGCATTTATCACCCAGCAAGAAACTCTGTACATTTTATCACCTTCATGACCCCTAGGCTCTTCCTATCCCTAGGAAACCACTAATCTACTTTGAGTCTAGAGGTTTCCATATTTTGGACATTTTATAGGAATTAAATGATATGTGGCTTCTTTCACTTTGCAAAGTGTTTTAAAATTAATACATGTTGTAGCATGTGTCAGTAATCTTTTTATCATAAAATAAGTTATATATGTATTTGTGGGCTGCAAAGTAATATAATGATACATGTATATAATGTGTAATGATTCAATCAAGCCAATACATGCATCCACCTCAAATACTTACCATTTTTGTAATGAGAACATTTAAAACGTACTTAGCAATTTGGAACTATACATTATTATCAACTGCAGTTAATATGCTATGCAATAGATTTCAAAAAACCTCATTTCTCCTAACTGAAACTTTGTACCTTGAACCATCTCCCCATTCCTCCTTCCCCCAGCCTCTGTTAACCATTATTCTATTCTCTATTTCTATGGCTTCAATGGTTTTAGATTCTGCATATACGTGAAACCAGGCAGTTTTTGTCTTTCTGTGTGTCTTATTTAACTTAGCATAATGTCCTCCAAGTTTATTCATATTGCCACAAATGACAGAATTTCCTTCTTTTAAAGGCTGAATATTACTCCATTGTGTATAATACCATATTTTCTTGTATAATATCAGCTGTTGATGGATGCTTAGGTTGATTCCAGGTCTTGGCTGATTGTGAATAATGCTGCAGTGAGTTGGGTGTGTAGATATTGCTTCAACATACTGATTTTAATTTCTTCAGATATATACCCAGAAGTGGGATTGCTGGACTTCATGATAATTCTATTTTTAGTTTTGTGAAAAACCACTATATAGTTTTTTATATTTGTTGTACTGATTTACATTCCCACCAACAGTATGCGGTGGTTCCTTTTTCTCTACATCCTCATCAACACCTATCTTTCATCTTTTTTGAGAATAACCATTCTGACAGGTGTGCGGTGATAGCTTATTGTGGTTTTAATTTGCATTTCCCTAATGATTAGTACTGTTGAGTGTTTTTTTCATATATCTGTTGG